>NC_059429.1:54631581-54949332 GCF_021028975.2 Sphaerodactylus townsendi | reverse complement strand
CCCGGATGGGGGGGGATCAACCACAAATCCCCAGGAAACTTGGAGGTAGATACAAAGGGTTGACTATCACTTTCAGGTTCTCTCCTCATAATAAAGTTGTGTTGCATTTGGCCACTATGTGTCAGCATCCTTGTGAAGGGGGAATGGGGGCAGGAAAGTGAAGGGTCTAGGAACAGAATACTGGAAGCTCACTGCCAACAGCACAAGTGGGGGACCTTTCCTTCAGGACCATGTTCCCCCTTGAGAACCACAACAGAATCTGGCCACTCCCCTGGGGCCTGACTGCAACCAAGTTCATCAGTAGCAGGGTGGGAATGACCATGGGACAAGGACAGAACAGATAGAAAGGAGGGTGGTGTCGGGAGAGAGGCCCTGAGGGAGAATGGCAATGCCTGACCCATCGTGGTGGCCATACCAACCAAGGAATCTGACTGGCGTTGTGGTAACAGCAGAGGTGCACTGAAGAAAATGGCACTCAGGGCAACACCTGCTCTGGCGCCCCCACGCTCCCATGCCCCACTTACCCAAGTTGCCGGCTGCTGCCCTCCCCCTACCTCCATCAGAGCAGAGGCTGTACCTGCCTCTTGGAGTTCTACCTCCTTTTGATGCATGTGGACCTTTCAGTGGCCCATTCTACCATTCAGTAGCTCTAATCATGATGGCCTTGAAGATGATATGGGAGATATGTGGGTGGTTGGGGTTCCCACAGGCAGCCACATCCCTGCATTCCCTTCCTGCTCTGGCTATGGCAGCAACTTACTAGTCAAGCATTGAGGGCCAATACCAGCCCAACTGGACCAGCACTAAGAAGGTGCTGTTGTTCAGTCTAGCAGTGGACAATGTGAATATTGCCCAAGAGAGATGGCCTGGCCTGCTGCCATGATTTCTGTAGGATGGCTACTATGTCTTGACACTCAGACAAGCTCCACATCCTGACTTCTTCTGTCAGGCCAAAAAAAGAGTGTATGCCCTGAAGGCTGACAGGGCCTCCTACAAATTGACCCTCCAGGATGGCTTCCTTGACCTGATGCTGTCATGTGAGCCATGATCACCCTTGCCATGGTGTCAAGGTCCTGACCAATGAGACCCCCTGGGCTGCACACCTGTCTCTGTTCTGTTTGCCCCATCCTCCTGATGCAGGTGCTGTCAGCGTAGAGTTGTGCCTGACTGTCCTCTCCTCTGAGGAGAGTGTTGCTAGCTCCAAGACATCCGTTCCACCAGCCTCCCTGGCCAGCAGCTATACCTAAGCAGTGGCAGATTGACCACTTTGTCACTTCCTGGATGTTTCCATGAAGCCTCCACTATGGATCCCCTTCCATCACTGCTCTTATCCCCGAGGTTAATCCGATGGAGGTGTTGACTGTCAAGGGCTTTTATTTATTGAAGAGTATTTAGGACATGAAAAAAATAAATGTTTTATTATAATTATTAGAACGCATTAGCAACTCCTTGAACAGCAACAGCTTCCTTTTGTTTATTAACTTTAAGGTTATCTTACGCATTGTCTCAGAAAACCCCTATATTGAAGTTTCCTGTGCTACTGACAGTGGGAAGTCTATTAACTTGTAATTCTGTGATAGCAGAGAGTAGTCTAGAGGAAGGCATTACATGATCTCCATTACTCCTCTTATAGAGAGCTCTTCTGTGTCATGCAGAAGCTGATGTTACTCACTCATGTGAAACAGCAAATTATTTCCCTGAATGCATAGTGGCATCTTGGGTGAAGAGGGAGGGGGCAAAATAAGTAAACAAATAAACGTATTTTGTTAGAAAAGCTGCATCTAAGCAAGAAAATCACTGATGGTTCATCGAATGGATATCACTGCTCAGATGCAATAACAAGGAGGCAGAACAAGACTAAGGCCATGGCAAGGGGCATAAGACTCTGAGTAGCACCAAAATGCTGAAAACCTTGACAATTAAATGAGTCTGAGCAGAAATAACAGGAGAGCCTTAGCTATCTTCCTGAAATAAAAGAATTGGTTGCTTCTCAGACATTCCTCATCATCAATTTTTGCTCTTCCTGAAGGTATTTACTTCAGGCAGAACAGGAACTCACAGTACATGGCAATATTATACCCACACTTTCGCAATACTTTCTTGCAAGAAAAAAAGAACAAGAGAGGAGAGATACTGTCTATGAATTATTGAACTTTCCATTTTCCATTCACACAATAAATAGCAGCAAGACTGTGTATGCAGAGGAGTGTCAAGAAATTGTGTCTCTTAATGCAATTTCTTGTTCTCTTACACATTAATTCAGGCTTTAGGCCTGCAATAGAAAATTTTAAGTTGAAAAATAATTGTTCTGTTGCTTGAGATTCAGCAAATTGTGACTTTTTGTATCTGAGATAAGAGTCCAGGTTCTGGGAGGAGGCACTATCCTGACTCCCCTCTTGTCTCCAAGACCCAGAACACTGGAGCCACATTCCATCCAGTTAGCAAAAATGAAATCATGAGCTTTGACACATGAGAAAACTGGCCAAATATGCTCTGGTCAACCCAGACCTGTGGCCATAAGGTTTAGCATTTTCAGTCAAGTTTTGCTTTTGGTATCTCCTTGATCTGACTTTGGACCTTTTCATTTCATACCTGTTTTATGCGTCAGACAAGCTGTCTGATCATGCTAACTCCTGTAGAATTTCAGCTGGAAAGGGTAACATCTGGTAAAATTGAACCAATGCTATTATTGTGTAGGCCTTTCAGTCTCGTTTTGTTATTTTAAACCTCACTTTACTGTTCTTTTGAGAAATATTCTTGCAGAATTTTTAAATCACTTTAATTATATTTTGTGGCATTTTGTTTGCAGGTGCCTTCAATCTAATAATCTAGTTTTGTGTACCTCTTTATTGTTCTTAATTAAGTATTAACTTATGAAATAAACTACCTTTTGGTATATCTTTTTTTATACTTAAAACAGTCATTAGGGCAGCAAACTGGTCATAAATTATTTAAATCCCACCACCGGAAGTTCAGAACCAGTTGTTAATTTGAATCCCACCACTGAGTGTGGGGTAGCTGGAGCAGCATGAGGTGTAGGCCTCGCTGACGTGAGCATGTTGTATAATGTAAAAGGAGTGGGACTTACTCCCTCCATTTGCTCACCTGTGCAGATTTCTAAAAAGTGGTGGTCACTAATACACCTTGCTTTTTATATAATAGAATTTTAAAAGTATTATAGGCAGGGAGGTGGCTACACAACAGCACAAAACAAATCAAAGACAGGTTTACATCCCTCTTTGAGGACTGGATACCCTCTGGCATACTGTGAAGCTAACTGCTCATTACACAAATTCATGACAAGCACAAATACGACTCCTTTTGCTATGTTCCCACACTCCCTCCATTGCCTCATCTCCATCTCCCTTCTCACTTCATGCATGAGCATGACTGAAAGCTTGCTGGCTTGGCAAAGTTGATGTTAATACTTCATACTGTTGATGTTAATACTTAATACTGTTGCCTGGCAAATCTTATTTTTTCCCCTACCCTTGTCCTTCCAAAAAACCCAGGACTACATGGTGGATTCCACACAGCATAAATATAATATCTTTAGAACATTATAAAAAGATCTGTTTTGGGATTTTGTGTTCCCACAGCATGGAAGAAACAAGCGTTGCCAGCCAAAATGGATCTTTTTTTCCCATCTGCTTCATGGAGCTCTTGTCAGGTTTGCAGTGGCACGCCCCATTTCATGTGCTGCAGCAGATTCTCCATGAAGATTCCCCATGGAGGTTTCTTCTGTTTGCAGCTCAGTTTGCTATTTCACTGTCAAAAGTAGATGGATAAAGTTTGTTTAGCCTGGCAATCCCTTGCACGTTTTTTCTTTTTGTTTTGAGGGGCATGCCTGCAAAGCTATAGCAAATATGTGCATATTGCTGCTTCTCTAATCATGTCACTGTAGCTTTGCAGAGATCCCCCCCCCCAACAGACTTTAGATCCTCCCATGTTAAGTAGCATATCGGGCAACAAATGCTCTCTAGCAGTTCCGGTCTTGGGTGAGTGTTTCAGCCTCATCCCATGTAGTGTTCAGTTTCTTCAGATCTTACTCAAATGTTCTCCTTCAAGTATTTTGGGGTTGTCCTCATTGTTTGGCATCAGGAAGTATCCACCTCATTGCCATCTTTGGAATCCGACCATTCTCCATACGAAGAACATGGCCAACCAGTCAAAGTCTTCTGTGTGCAACAGTGGTATAGAGTTTGCACAAGCCGCTCCTCCCACCTAGAAAAAAAAATAGAAGAGACATGTGTACAGGATTGCTAGGCTAAACAAACTTTATTTGTCTACTTTTGAAAACAAAATAGCAAATGATTGAGCTGCAAGCAGAGGAAACTTCTGTGGAGAATTTGCTACTAGCAGGCAGGGGCGTGGCCAGGGCTGACCCCGCAGGGCAAGCACAAGCGTGGTCAGGTCACAGTCCAGTGGGTCAAGGCAGGTGGTAGGCAAGGCATAGTCAGGTCACAGTCCAATAGGTCAAGGCAGGCGGTAGGAAAAGTGTAGTCAGGTCACAGTCCAGTAGGTCAAGGAGAACCAAGGAGTAGGCTAGGAATCAATGCAGAACCAGGCACACAGCGGCGACTTCCAATCTCCCAAACTTTGCAGCCAAACGAGCACTCCTTCTGCGGTTCTGCAGTAGTTGCCTCTGCTTCTGCCTTCTATGCACAGCTGGCTCATCATTGGATTTCCTAGGAGACTCTGCAGGCTCCTCCACCTGTATGTCATCAGGCAGGGAAGGGCTGGGTGCTGGCTGTGCTGCCTCATCTTCCCCAGGAGCAGCCAACTCTGCTACTGTCCTCAGATTCTGCCTCGGTGTCCTCGGTGTCCTGGTGAGTACCCAGGGGCTGGCTCATGACTGACAATCTTCACAGAGAATCTGCTGCAGCATACATAATGGCTGGTGCAAGTGGCGGAAATGAAAGTAAGAGGTTTGAGCAGGAAAAATAAAGTGTTTCCTGCCTGCTTTGCATTTGCTCAGCAGGCAGGAATCGTCTTCAACCTGTATTCAGGGGGAAAGATCACTAGTTTATGATTTTTGAAAACTCAGGTTGAGGAAAAATATGACAAGATGAACTCATTTTGGGGAAGAGAGCTGTGCAAAGTTCTTTCCCAAAATGCTTTTTATAATGTCCTAAAGATGTTATATTTGTGCTGTGTGGAATCTCCCCATAAGTTTAATCTTTATTTAAAATAACAATTTGTGTGGAGGAAGCAACCAGCAGTTTCCCAGGATGCTTTCCAGGTCAGTAAACTTCAATCACACTCTATGCATGAGAGGAACAAACAAGCTCCTCAAAACGACAGGTTTGTCGTGATGTCTGAATGCAGCACAGAATCAGAGGCCCCAAAGATAAGGCTGGTGGTATGCCTTGGGTTTGAGGCAGCCTGGCCACTGAAGATTGAAAGACTTTCCAATAGGTTTGCTGTCACTGTGTAGCAACTCTAGTTTTCCCTTGAAATTCACCATGTCCTCATCCATTACACTTCAGCAAACCTGATGTACTGTATGACTCTGGTCAAACCTCATTCAGATATAGGTATGCACTTAAGAAACAATAAGAATCTAGTTAGCATTCCTACACCAGATCATTTAACTACTAGCCAGAGGTATACCTCAGTTACACTATGAATTCATTCTATCTATAGTACACAAGTAAATACAATTAGAAAATATCTGCCTCCATTCTAAGCTTTTTAAATTAAAGTATTTTTAAATTAAAGCTCCAGGTCACTACTGATCCAAGGGGTGACATCACATCATGATGTTTCCTAGACAGACTATATTCATGAGATGGTTTGCCATTGTCTTTCCCAGTCATTTACATTTTAACCCAAGCCAGCTTGGTATTCATTTTATCAGCCTCAGAAGGATGGATGGTTGAGTCAATCTTGAGCCAGCTACTTGAAACCAACTTTTGTTGGGATTGAACTCAGTTGTGATCAGAACTCTGACTGCAGTACTACAGCTTACCAGTCTGCCCCATGTATTCATCATATTGAATCATTAACATAGATTAAATCCATAAAACATCATACCATCTATCCAGCATTGTTACATGGATAATTAATGGAGAACAGTCACATGAGTCCATAAAAGTTTCTCATCCCAAAAGTAAGCAGGGCACAGGCAAAGAGCTTTTAAGAAGAAGCTCTCAATCAGTACAGCTTCCTCTCTTGATAGGATGCTAAAATCATAATCTAACATAGCCAGCTGTTTCTCTTGATAAGGGAGCACATTCTTGTCCAACTTATTAACTTATAACTTTGAACACCATACAAAGTTATATTTGCTTTTAAAAGGTTCTTAAAGTATATACAGAATGTTAGTTCAGTTATGCCACTTTTTATCTTAACAAGCCTATTTTAAAGTAATGAAAGTAATTATTACTTTCTCATCCATATGAATATCTTTTAGCACTCAACCGATGCGCTCATCCTTAAATTATATCTTCTAGGAATGGGCAAACAAAAATTATTAGTATTTTTCAGGTTTGGGTTTAATTGACTCAATTTTTTTCAAAAAGTACACTAGGCTCAGCCTGACCAGGCCCAGCTTTAAAATGCAGGCCAAGCTAAGCCCAGCACTGAATTGTATGCCCAGCCCCCAAATTCCACATGGAGGCAGCTTCCAATCTATGCAAGGCCATATCATTGTTGCCACTTCTTTTTCTTTTTAATGCCCTTCAAGGCTATTCTATTCTGGACTTCCTTCTTGGCATGCTTCCCTGAGAGGCCAGGCTTGTTCCAACTATGTGTACCACAGCAGCCTCTATGATCTTTTTGGTCAAGTTCAGCAACTATTCCCCTATATTTCTGGCCATATCTGTGACACAGAAAAGAGTAAAGTTTCTTGGGTTCTAAGATGAAGCTGCTAGGAGTCCTGGGGCATGCCACCATTAACTACAATTATTTAACTTATTACTACCTTAATATTCCTTCTTTCTGTCATTGTGGCACTGACCAGAGCCATATCTGTTTAACTTCATGTGACTTCCAAACTTATCCGGGCACCAAACCCCACTGTTACCAAATTTCAACAGCCTCTTCGAACAGTTTGTGAGTACTTCAGCACTTCTCAGGGTAAGACAGGCATAAAACAATAGTGACACTTTCAAAAATGTTTTAAGCATTGCACCAAAAAACATTAAGTTCCAGCTAAATTGATGGAAAGAGAAGGAAAGCTCATTTTAAAATTTACTAATACACATACTCATATATCTAGAAATGCACCTCACACTTAATGGTTGGAGATAATGCTTACTTATTCAAATTACACTTTAATTCTTCTTCATTCTACATTTATTATATTAATCGATGTGTAAACAGTCAAGAAAGATCTAGTCTAGTCTGCTAAATACTTAACTTCTTCTGAGTATATGGCATAATTATACGTGGATTGATAAGTAATGAAAACATTAGCTGTTGTATAAAGATTATAGCTATGAAGCTTGGTAACAATTAAATTTGATGTTTGTTTCTCTGTCTCACTGTGAATAATGATAAGGATGTCTTTGTAAATATCCAAGCAGTATATTGATAAGATTGTTCTAAAAACTCTGATAGCTGATATTATCCATTAATAAAGTATGCAATTAACAAATTCATTTTACATTTCACTTAATGTTCATGAGCTTTTATATTAAGGCAGTGCCTCAAATGGGTTTTGAGTATAATGACTACCCCAGCAAAAAACTGGCAATATAATGACAATTGGAAATTGACTGGAAAAAGATAAAGATGTAAAGGTGAGATTTTTGTCAACATGGCATATATGTTGGTATCATGGGAGCAAAGTATCAAGTCATATGTCTACATTTCTGAATGAAGGCTGTAAGGTAATGTTCAATAACAGGAGAGAGACTGGGACAAAAATGAATGAATGGATTTTAGAAACAACAAGAAAGAAGTATTATAAAAATCATGTCATTAAAAAGTCATTCATTTCGCAGCAGATGACAGTGCCCTTTAGGACACAGCACTTTAAAACATATTTTAAACATAAAATTAACAATCCAATCTGTCACTGTGCTGAGGAAGTTCAGGGTGCAGAGGGCCCTCTCAGACCTCTCCGACAGCTTCACTCTCTCCTGTCAGCTGCCTCCACATATGCTTTCCTGCATTTTACTGGCTGCATCCTCTTTCAGCCTCTTCCCCTGGTCAACTTTCATAGTTTAGGGATGTAACTTCGGTTGCAATATTGAGTCTCAAAATTTAAAGGCCATGCTAGTTCTGTTCGGAAGGGAACTTTTGAAAAAAATCAATTGAATTGGACAGAAAAGCACATTTAAAAATTTGGGATAGTGGAGGCAGATGAATTATTCATTATACATGATTTATTCAACATATTTTTAGTTTATGATATCCTGTAATGCATTCTACATGTTTTGCTCATTTTCCAGCAAATTTTACTGTCATAGTTGGGTTCTCTATGTTAGTTGTGGATGAGATTATGAAATATGATAATCAAGAGTTCAATAGTAAATAAAATAAAGAAGTATATTTGTTTCTCTTTATCTCCCACAATGACAGAGTATTAATTGCTATAATTAATTGATTTTTAATTTTTAAAAAATTATGATGCTTCTGGATATAGCAGTTAACATACTTTTTCTGTGACTCAGATACAATCTTAGCTGGCCGAATAGTCTCTTTAATCAAGCACAAACTCCCATTTCTATAAATTCTGGAGTGAAATTCAAGTTGAATGCTGTTTAACAGCCATTTTTATTATGAAAAAGGGACTTGGTGGGAATTTCCCATAAGGTGACCCCTCTATTCCCTAAACCATGTATCTTCTTCACAGTGATTTGCTGTTGTTCACTACCCTGGTTGGCTGCTTTTCTCCCCTCTCTTTTATCTAAAAAATATCTCCTTAAGTAATAGACATGCAATCATATTACTAGTCTCTTCCTTCATGGATCCACAAGCCTGTTTAGCTCTGCAGGGCAGATCTTACTTACTGTGCTTTCATTTGGTATATATTTACAGCTTTTTTAAGGTCTTATGTTTCATTGGTGTGGCCTGTGTAGTATGGAAACTTTATTAGAGAAACAACCATGAACCCACACTCAATACTGATGAAAAAGTGATTCAAGGAAATTGACTTTGCTTTGCCATTTTTATGCAAAAGAAAAATAACAAATATCCTTCGCTTTGTGTATAAAATCATTAGTCCACCTTCTTTCTTAACAAAACATTCCATTTCTTGACAGCGAAAAAACAGAATTTTGCTACAGCATGTGATACCATAGCCCCTTTGTTCTCAAACAAATATTTCATCACAACTGTCTCAGCATTCTTCAAACAGTATTCCAGAGGTTTAAAATAAAGTAACAGGGGAGTAATTAAACAGAATATGCTGTAACCTTAAAAAGCACAATGAGAACAATATGAGAAATTAATTTCATTGGCTAAACATAAGGAGCAACATTGCTCTATGGACCAACGTTGAAATCTTCCATGGAGAATAGCAGAAGGAAGAGTATCAAAACGGAGTGCACTTTCATTTTGGACTTCAATGTCAGTTAGACATTGATGGACCAGGAATTTTGCTTTACTCAAGTCCATTTCCAGAAGTTGTTCCAAATTTAGGCCAACCTTTTGTTTATTTATTGTTCTGATGGACCATAACACAAATAGGTAAGGAATTAGACCAGTAGCGTTTAATAGATTGAAATCAACCAAATTTTCATCTCTGCCTTGAACAAGCCAGCCTACTGCATAAGTACCAAATTGGCTGTGCATTTGGGAACATTGAATAATGCTCTGAGAAAGCCCAACTGGACCTACCCTTACAATTACTGGCTACATGCAATTGTATCCCATAAGTAAGCTGAGCCAATGTTTTAGCAGAAAATAATTTTAATTCTTCAGGGATTAGGCTTGGTCCTTCTGTTCTAGAGAATCTGAGGACAGCAATGGTACTTCTTTGTGCAGCATTGATTATAAATTGACTTACCATTATATTGGAATGTTACTCCCAGGCACTTATAACTTTTGGCCTGTTCAATACAATTCCCATTGATCTTCCAATTTATTTTTTTGTATTTATTGTTAAAGTATATTGTATTTGGTTCTCTTGACAATGTTTACTTGGTATTTCCAGGGCACTACTGTAGCTTGTGATAAAACAATCACGTCATCTGCACAGTTGAGAATTGACACTTTTTTCCTCGGACAGTTTCGGGGTATATACATCAATATTTTGAAAATCTTTTATATGAAACTTTACATAGATATTGAATAAGAAGGAGTCACGAAGGCACCCTTGTCTAACATGTTCCTGCAATGGAGTAGATTTAGAAAGTTTACCCTCTGGGCTTTACCTTATTTGCACTGTAAGGAAAAAAGTACATGCAGTAGATACGAGATATCAAGAACTGTGTTATATTCAATTCATATTGGAGGGGCCAGTTACAAAGACATTATGGGAAACAATTAACAGGTAAGTTGTCAAAGCTGGAATGCACATCCAAGTACAAATACTCTGTAACTTAGCACTTGCTGACTCACAACTAAATATATGAACTCATTTCATAGGAGAGTATTTATGTTTGAGATAGATTGCTAACTCAGTTTGGCAAATTCCTGGAGATTTGAGGGTGGCATCTGGAGATGGCAGAGTTTGATGAGGGGACTCAGCAAGGATGTAATTCCATATAGACCACCCTCGAAAGATGTCATTACCTTCAGGGAAACCAATCTCTGAGATACTGAGAGAACATCAGTCCCCACTTGGGGTTTGGCAAACCTAGGCCCACTCTGCACAGGCCCAAAACAGCATCCCTGGAATGGTAAAAACACTGTTCCAGGGGCACAGTTTGCATGACTGCCACCTCTGCAATGAGGCAGCACCATGCTTACCCCCACCCCCCAGCACAACTGGTGGGGAAATGCAGTTTTCGTAACTAGTTCAATGAGTGAGTTTTTTCAAAAACAGCATTTTGAACCCAGTGTCGAGCGAACGGCACCGGGTCGGAGGCACTGCTTTTCAGTGCCTCCATTTTGTTTGCCAACTTACCTTATCCTCCCTGCACAGCTCCACGGGGATGAGGGGACACATCTCCTGCCCTCCGACCCATGAGGCATTGCCATGGCCACAGGGGCATGTCCCTCACCTTTGCAGAGCTGTGCAGGAAAGAGAAGGTAAGTTTACTAACACAGTGGATGTGCCTCTGTGTGAAGGCGCCTCCAGGGGCTGTGGCAGTACTGGGACTGCCCGCATGAGAGCATGCAAATGTTCCTGGGGCTCCACTGTCATCATATATGCCAGTGTGCCGCTGCTGCACAGGCCAGTGCAGAACGGGCCCTAGTGAGAGGCTGTGGAAAAGAATTATACAGGATGGTATAGTTAAGAAAGCGGTAAAGTTTGGAGGACAACTATCTGCCTCCAGGAGCAATCTCGGAGGAAAAAGCTAGGTTCTTGCTAAGATGACTGTTGTAACTATTGCAGATAGGTAGAGTTTCCAGGCTGAACTTGTATTTCATGTTAATAAACCTACTGAGTTCTTTCACAAGTTGCTGATAACAATTTTTTGAAGAACTTGGAGGAGCTTCCTAAATCCTCATTATAACAAAGGTGATAAGGAAGTTGTGTCTGTGCTGTCTGATTTGTCATAGAGCATTCACATATGCACATCACCATTGCTTCAGTGGTGTGTTTCACAGGCTGAGGGGTCATGTTCACAATCACCAGTGTGGGTTACAATCCACCACAAACATGCTTTAAGTGTTTGGATAAAACTAACACACTATATGAGCCAGCGTGGTATAGTGGTTTAGAGCCGATGCACTCTAATCTGGGGAACTGGGTTTGATTCCCCGCTCTGCCACTTGAGCTGTGGAGGCTTATCTGGTAAATCAGATTAACTTGTGCACTCCAACATATGATGGGTGACCTTGGGCTAGTCACTGATCTTTAGAGCTCTCTCAGCCCAACCCACCTCACAGCGTGTTTGTTGTGAGGGAGGGAGGGAAAGTAGATTGTAAGCCCCTTTGAGTCTTCTACAGGAGAAAAAGGGGGGATATAAATCCAAACTCTTATTTTATGTGCAAATTTGAAACTATACAAATCTGAAATATTTTAAGGGGTAACAATTACACACTGACCAACTTAAACACTTTTATCTCCAAGGGTAAACGTTCAGTACTGTCTTGTAAATCTATTTATCATCTTGCTCTCCACCTTCAAACCTGGTAGAGGCTGAGGGATGCACTATGTTATAGTAGGTGATTGATGCTGAGTTCACTATGAGATAATTAGATGCTAATGTCACCATTGTACCAGGATGAAATGAATGTCACTTCATAACACTTCTATGTAATATTATTTTCAGAGTGACTATAATGTCACCTTGAAGCTTGTTTGAGGCATTATGATTGTGATAATGATTATCCAATTGCATTGTTACTCTATATGTGTAGGTGTTCAGTTTCAGGATAGAAACAGTCATATCACTGTTTTAGAAACACAGATTAGACAAATCCATCATTTGAAACAACTTGTATATTTTTAAAAAAATTGGCAACCAGAAACAATCAATTAAACAAATAATAAAAACCCAGCCCTGCCTTGCAATAGTCAATTATCATGCATCATTCAGAAATCAACTAAAACAATAGTATTTGTTGAGATTTTTTGGAGACAGTTGAGTTGAAATCAGGTTATTGTATAATTTGACTATTTCCAATTAATTGGAATAATATTTCCAATTAAAATATAAGTGGTTATCATTTCAAATATTACTTTCATTCAGAAAGAACCTTAGTAAATTTAGGGCAGCCAGTAGCTGACATTCCAAATCAACTGAACCTTTAATAATTACATGGCAAAAGGCTGTATTCTCCTGTTACTGCTGCACAATGGAGAAGAAAAATTACATCTACAAAATTAAATTAATAAAGGTGATCCTGTGAAAACCACTGCACCATATGTGAATATAGTACCAATTCATTTGTCTAAATGACAAGGACAACTAAAATATTAGCATAGAATGAATCTGGGTGCTGTTTATACAAAGTTACATTGACAGAGGGCTCTGTGAGAAGAATGTAGGAAAGTTAAAATCAGTACCCTGTTTCCCCGAATATGACATCCCCTAAAAATAAGACATAGTAGAGGTTTTGCTGAAGTGCGAAATATAAGGCATCCCCCGAAAGTAAGACATAGCAAAGTTTTTGTTTGGAAGCATGCCCGACGAACAAAACACAGAAAAATAAGACATCCCCTGAAAATAAGACATAGCGCATCTTTGGGAGCAAAAATTAATATAAGACACTGTCTTATATTCAGGGAAACACGGTATATTGTACTATACATAGTAGGTCTGATATCAAAGCCATGAGCATATACCAGATTTGCTTTCAAGCTAAATTAAAGATGATGGTTCTTTCCTTTAAAACCATGGAACCTACAGGACTGTTTCTCTCTGGATCTAATGAGCTAATTAGTTACTCATAGTCCTCTTTGATGGTGCCCTTTCATTTGTACTATTCTTAAGTACAGAAAATGTACCTAAATGGAGCCCAGGGCAAGAACTGAATTTTCCATCCCCCCATCTCCTGGGTGGCCCCTGGGATGAGGAGAGGCCAGCAAAAGGCAGAAGCCTGTGGGACTCACCTTCCCAACTTGCTCTGCTGCCTAGCAGGGTCACCCAAAAGGTATGCAGATGGGGCAGCGGCGGTGTTGGCCCAGTGGTGTCCTCAGGACAGCAAGTTCGGCGCACTATCTGCAGAGGGGAAGGCCCTTCCTTCCCTGGAGAGCATCAGCCATGCGGGATCTGGGGGGAAGGAGGAGAGGTGTGGGGCAATTTTCCGGCCTCCACGTGACTAAATGGGTGCCACCCGGGACCATGTGCTGCCGTATCTCCCCCTGGGCGGTACACCCCTGCTTAGGTACCATCTTGTATTTTTTCACAATATCTCTGGTGATTGTAGAATGGCATACCACAGAGCACATGGAGACTTACTAAGAAGTTATTTTTAAATTGATATTTGTATTTTACTAGAGATGGAAGTAGGACACTATGATGAACTGCACAGGTAAATTAGATGCAAAGTACATCCAGAAACAAGAAACTAGAGTCAAGAGCTGGATAGCTTTGAGTGATAAGCTGCTGAGTGTTCTGATTGACTGACAAAAAGTTAGAGAAGGCTGTACTCTATGAGGGAGAGGGTGATCATTTTTGGTATTCTCTCTGTGAACATGAGAAGCCTTAAATCAGTGAGAAATCTATTCTGAGATAATTTTCAGTCAGAGAACTACAGTATTTTGAGTGTCAGCTTATGGTGATAGCAGTAGCACACAGACATGTGAACTGGGAGAAAGTTTTTGAGTAAGGCTGAAGTGGGGTTGCAAATTAACTCTCTTCTTAGACCCAAAGATAGAAAGAAAGGAGATAGTTTTTCTAGACAGAGGAGAATTAGAAGGGGGATTGCGCTCTGAGGAGAATTCCCTGGTCTGTTGTATTTGAGACTAGCAACAGTTATCTCAGGAGTGAGATTGTAAGTTGGGTTTCTAATGGAAAATAGGCTCAGGGTACTGAAGCAAGAATACCAGCCTTCAAGAACCCAATAGTTATGAAAACACTAAACAGAAACAACTAATTGATTTATGAATATATAACACCAACTAACAAAAAATATCCACTTTCATATAAGAACCAAGAAACTGAGAAACAAAAGCTTAATGACTTTCTCTAAAGCCTGTGAAAAGAACTGACAATTGTTTATAGTGGACTACCTTAATAAGTTTACCATTGAAGGGGGGAGGGGGGAAATCCCCAAATACCATTCTTGTTATCTAATAAATATTTTATTTGTTGGACTTATGTAATTCTCAAATGCCAATATAAAGGGGGCAGGTGTTGTTTCCAAATAAAAAGACACTCTCCATCTTTCCAGTAGTTTCTGGATTAAAAGTCAGAGAAATATCTTCCTAAGGCTGATTCCGCATGGGCCAAAAACAGCAGTGTGAAAATGGTGTGAAAATGGTGTAAAAAGGTTTAAAATGGTGTAAAAGGGTTCACCGTTTTCACACCGCTGTTTTTGGCCCATGCGGAATCAGCCAAGGGGTGGGACATTATTAAATATTAGCCTAAGGTCATTATACATTACCAAAGACAGCTCAGTGTCTAGTGGGGAAATCTGCTTCATGGTGTCCAAAGGGTGTAAGGTCACTTCAGACACATTTACATTGGAAAGCTAGTTAATTTTTATTTAAAACTGCTTTATCTTTTATTGCTCTAATTGGATGTATATTCCTGTTCTTAAGGACAGTTGCCTTGAGAACAGGATATGTGTTCTACACAAATGAAAGCTACCACCACCACCACCACCCTTCAGTGGTTCTGGTTGGTGAGCAAAAACCTGGTCAACACCTCTTTCCTGGCCTTTCTTTTATTCATCTGTTTACTGTTACTGGGGTCATTGTCTACATTAGCCTGAGCATTACAGTTGGAACTTGTTCTCAACATTGTGCTAGGGTCATGCACTAATCACACTGGTACTCCAATAATTCATGACCCTTTTCCTCCCAAATTTTGTAAAGTATGACATATGCAGTGACAACAGAGGTTATGTTCTCTTCAAACACTGTGAGGCATACAGAAAGGCATGTTCAACAAGCCTTGAGCCTGCCAAAGGCATACTTAACAACATTTTGTGCACATCAGAAAAAATAGCATCCTCCAATGCTATTGCAGATAACATTTTCCACATGCAGAAAAAAATTAGCTGGCACCAAGGTGTTCCTGATTCCTTTGAAAAAGCAAGATGTGAAGAATGACCCACCCAAGTCCAATCCAAAGCATGTGGATCAATTGCTCAAAAAATAGGGGAAGAGTAAGGAGTAAGCTAAGCATCTGGAAGAGACCTATAAAAGCAAGTTTCTGTTTCCCCTACAATATTTAGGCCTCAATGTTGTCTTATGTTTATGCTGAGGTGGTGGAGTTAGCCATTAGCAAATGGCCGCTCATAGATGGATGCAATAAAGAGGTCTATTGTTGAAGAGTCTGTTCTATTGGCTACAGAGCTAGACTTAAAAGTATCCTGAAAACAGGGTAAGAAGGGGAACCCCTACCCACCACACCTCAGATAATATTGCAGGCTCAGCAACAATTTCTGTGCTGCTGTCTGTAGAATGTAGTCTATGGAAAGAATTCCCTTGGCTTTGCAAAGCCCACAGAGACAGATAGAAGCTGAATTTTTATTATGAGCAGGATCTGAAAAAGGGACAAGCAAGTTCTGAACTGAATGATGACCTGATGCTTCAGCAGTTGGAATTACTGCTTGTAAAATTAGCAAACACAGCTGTGCCATTCTCCTCTGTATCCCTTCTTTGGATCCCAGCCTCTGTCTTTAAAACTTACTCAGTTACTGAGAACTTTCAAGGGCAGACAAATCAAGATATCCGTAAATATATGTCCCTGTTTGTGAGAACCAAGCACATATGTTTGAAGCTTCAGTGTTCTCTACTGAGAACACTGTAGAAAACCTTTCTCTTGAGAATTAGATGCTTTCATGCCTCATAAGTTTAATGCTAACTGCCAGAAATCAAAAGGAATTAACTTTTCTGCACAACTATGTCAGAAGCTGAACTCCCTACTGTTGTACCAAACACTAATTTTTAAAAGTCAAGAGAGTAGAGTATTAAGTACTTGGTACTTCCTTTGAACTTCAAGCAATGATGCTGTTGAGTACAGAAATGGTGGTTTATGTACCAAACAAAGAGAAAACAAGGACTTCCACATTCCAAGGGCAAAATCATTAGTTTTGCGTGAATTGCCTTGGATGTATCACTAAAATAGCTAATAATGCAATTATAATGTTTGACTGAATGTTCAGGAGGCTTCATATGCATCATCTGTCTAGCACATTTTTATTCAATTCGTTCTTCAAAGAGCTCAAGGCTGCATACTTGGGTCTCCCTTTCCATTTTGAGGAATATGCTATGTGGGCGGCTGGCAGCTGGCCCAAGCTTACTTGCTTACTTCATAGCCAACTGGTGTTCCCAAGTCATGTCTCCCAGATCCTAGTCCAGCAACCAAACCAGTACACCAGTATACCACCCTGTCTCTGTTATCAAGATACCTAATACAGAGACATAGGACTGGATAAAGTGGGAGATTTCTGCACATGCTAGAACTCTTTATGAAGAGGAATACAATGGCAGCCTGAACTGTGGTAAATTTATTGTATCCCAACTTGCATTTCTGCTTATTCAAGACATTATGTAATTCATTAACTGGTATGGGATTAACTAATACCACAGCATTTCTAATGCAATTTCTGGAATAGATAATGATTAGTTATTGATCTAATTCAATACAAAGCATCTCTGTATGTTCAGGAACACAGATACATTACTGAAAATGGGATCACAAAATTAACAACCTTTTACCCTGAGCGAGAATCATCCACACCCATACCCACATAATCCTCAGCATAGCATGCTACCAACATAACGAGAACAAATGCTAGAATTAACTGCATAGGACTTGTTTCTATCCTCTACAATTCACTGAGGAATTCAATCCATTTTCTTATTTCAATATTCAGATGCTGCTTTAACTTCTGAATCTTTTCACAAAGATAAAGGGCACTCTTGTCATATTTGTGCATGCAACTTTTGATATTTAAACAATCAAAGTAGCCATTTGCACATCTTTGGCAAAGGAATCCACAGGGTGTGCTGCAGTAATTTGAAACCTTTGCTCTAAATCAAGAGAGCAAAAACACTGTGGAATTGCTATACTCAAGTCATAAAGGAGACATTCCAAAAGGGTAACCATAAAATCATCACCCCAGGTATGTGACCTGTTCTACCATGCAATATATTCTATAAACATAGAATACGAACGTATGAAGAAATATTTATCTTTGTTATATTTCAATGAAAGTCTATGACAATAGCCAAGGTTTTTTTAAAGTATGGCTATCTCTGGTTTTATATCTCATTTTTATGAGAACTACAGTCAATTTTAAATATATATATATATATTTATTTTACCTATAATTGAAATGTCTCTTGGCTCTTTTGTATGATGTGTAGAAGGTGATATTTAAAAGTTGCTAGATTTTCATTTTCGTTATTCTCACTGTGAAGGTGCCTTATACCTATTTTCTTTTTACTTAAAGATGTCATAAAAGGGCAAATAAAACCATCCAGTGTTTTCATAGGAAATGCCACTGATCATATGACTACCCTTCACTCTTTTTCAGAAAATCATAAATCATTACTGGACTAGATTTTGAAAATAAGTCTTGAAACTACCTCATAAGTTTTCATGTTAGGAAAACATTTAAGAAATATAGCTTACAGACAGGCAAAGATGAGACCTGTTGTCCCCAAAATAATTGATAATATTTCATTATTGATTTTCTCCACTTTCTCAGAATTAATGTTAAGTTACTATATAAGTTATAACTTGTCCTCATTTTTTTAAAAAAAATACACTGTTTTTCATTTTCATGTACTAAAAATAGTGACAGCTTTCAGCAAGACAATATATCTGATACATGAAAAAGGAAATTTCCTATTATTCAGCTGATCTCTGTATGCTTTATATCAGAAGACTAAGTTTCATTACACCCTAACTACCTGTTCGCCAGTGTTGGCAGTTTCATCAGCGTTTTCTATATTAAATTACATAATTTGAAAATGGGAAAACAATATGTTTTATTTCCTGCACTTTTAACAACAGTAAAAAAATCTATAAAGGTATAATAAGACAACAACAAAGCAAGTTCATCTGTTCGGTGATCCTCCACATAATGACATTACCAGAACAGGCTCCTGGTTTCAAAACTTCATATAGAGTTGCCTTGGGCAGGATATCTTTTATTTTACACTTTAGTAATGGCAGGAAATTCACAGAAATCCACACTAGATCCTGTCCTTTGTACTCTCTCCCCACATGATCTTGAGAACAAGCATGGTGAATATGAAATACAGCAGTATAATATCATTGCCAATTACCAAAGTGTAAATTAATTTTGCCCAATTCAACCCTGTCATCCTCCAAGGAGCTCATGGCAGCATACATAGCTCTCTCCCCTTCATTTTGTTTCTCATAAATACGCTGAGAAAAATAACTGCCCCATGGTCACGCAGTGAATGTCATGGCTGAGAGGCTATTATAACTAAAGTCTCCAAGGCCTTAGTCTCACCTAACCACTATGCTATCTTTAGAGCTAGGGCTTGATCTGAAGATACTCATGAAGCAACCTGCAGAAGCAGCAGAAGCAAATCTAGGTTCTAGGATCTTCCTTGGAGACCTTTTCCATCCACTTCTACTCTTGCATGCTGGCAGGCTGCAACAAGAGACAGGACCTTGTTTGTAGCGCCTCATTTGTTGATCACTCTCACGATACAAAAGTTTTCAATTTTTTGTACCTAGTTAAGATAGAGTTATCTTCCCAGACATCTTGTGAATTATTTCCTGTCTGAGTGTGTATGTGTTCTGTTCTGTTTTCAGATGTTAGATTGCCTGTTTTAATTTTATTTGCAGCTAACTTAATTAATGTTTCTGCTTTTAAGATATATTTAATTTATTTCAGTGATTCCTCCCAAATCCACATGACTGTTTTTCATGTATATGTGTACTGCTGCAAGGACATTGCACATGCAGAAATGGAGAGAGAAAAAATACAACTAAGGAAGATTGGATATAGAAGGTCACAGAATATTCAGAAATAGTGAAATTAACAACTTTATTAAAGGACAATAATACAGAGAAGTCTCCTGACTTTTCACCTGCATCTGTGGCTGGCATCTTCAGAGAAAATACTACTGGAACATGGCCATACAACCTGGAAAACTCACAACATCCTAGTAAATCACAAGGTACTTCAGCTGTTAGCCTGCAACTCCCATTGTGCTTCAGGTGGCCTGCTCACTTCTACAGTTCTTTAAAAATATTGTATGAATTTTAATTCACCAAAACCACAAAGTTTAAAATAATTCCAACTGTTGTTTGGAACTGTGATGTCACAGGCATCAATCAGTTCTGTCTAGCTTACTATAACTGTACATATGCAGAACTGGTTTATCTCAGAGCTCAACAGACAGAAAACATAAGGTTGGAATAAACACAATGAGATTGCTTCCAAATTGCCACCACAGCCCTAAGCACCCCTCTCACTCTTTAATGTTTCTCTCGCTTTGTTTGCTTCTTCATGAACTTCATAAACTTCACCATCAGGTGGCAATCCAAGAAAGCGCTTTCTGAGACCATGGCACCAAAACTTTGGAACTCCCTTCCCAGGGAGATTAATCTGTCTTCAATCTTCTTTTTTCTATCTGACATACCCCCAGTAATTTTTATTGGCACTCCTTCTGGTGTTTTTTTAAACATTTTATTATTTTATTGGTGTTTTTCTAAACATTTTATTATTTATTATTTATTATTTATTATTTTAAATGTATTTTTAATAATTCAAAAAATGTTCACTGCCTTGTGGACCCTGGTCAGGTAGAAAGGCAGCATTATTATTATTTTTTTAATAAATAAACTTGGACCCATTTTATTTAAGTTGTGCTTGAAGACTTGCCGCTCTGAACCGCATGGCCCAGGCTAACCCAATCGTGTCACATTTCAAAAACTAAGCAGGATCAGCCCCAGTTAGTATTTGGATGGGACAGCACTACAGAATTCCACATGACTATGCAGGAGAAGAAGGCAATAGCAAACCACCTCCATTAGTCTCCTGCCTTGAAAAACTTTATGGCGTCACCATAAGTCAGCTGTGATTTGATGACACTTTACACACACATAAGAAGATCTGCTAATGATTTGATCTGGATATAGGGAAACCACTATACCAGGTGTTAGGCTCACAGACCTTTCATGTATAAGGCCTTTGGTTCAGTCTCTTGTATCTCCTGTTAAAATACTTCCAAGCACTGAAGAAGGCCTTCGGTCTAAAATCTTTGACAGTAAATACCAGACAGAGCAGATAAAGGCAGTGACTAGTTTTTCCCAGGTTTTCCTGTGTGTTTCTTCAAATTTAGCTCTAATCCAGATTGTACCAAGCATGAACCTCATAGTATAAGAGACATTGCTAAGTTTCTTGTTTTCCCATACCTTTGTTGAGATATTCATTAATGGTTGCAGTGACAAAATCACAACCCTGTACTCTGTGTTTAGTTTGCAAGGATACCATACAACTATTAGTGCTGTATTCCCATAATGTTTTCTAAGAACAGAAATGGGGCTGTGGTCTTGACTAAACTAAACCAGAACATTTTAACTCTTCTTTCTATGAGTATATCTGTTGTGCACAAAAAGGCAGTTTACTCAAAATTACCATTTCAGCAGCATAGTAGGCAGCCTTTCAGGAAGAACAGTGACAAAGAAACTATGCCAACAAAAATAGATGGGGTGGGGGTGGGACAGAGACCAGTCAGAAGACTATTCAAGCCTAGCAATGGAAGAAAACTGTTTATTTCTAATATGCCCCAGAGAAATAGTTCAGTAGTGAGATCCTGGTTATCTGTCACATTACAGTACCGTCTCCACAAGCGAAAGAAACACAGTGGGAACTGAAGGAATACTACTTGCCTGTAAGTAGATAGAAAATTATTTAAATACCTAAGTGAGACAATTGTAAAGGCTTGGGGCTGGTGTATAGAATATAGGGAGAGACAAATATATGTATATATTCCTCTCTATATTCTATTATATATATATATTTATATATAAATATATATAAATATGTTAACATATTTAATAATAAAATATTCAAAGCTAAGCTTTTGTAGAAACATAACTCGATTAATATTTCAACCCAATAGCATCTTTATAGCCCCATGCTTTTCTCTTTGCTGCTGCAGAGCATAGCATAGAATATGATGATCGACTTCCAGCAGAGAACAGTCTCATATGCATAGGGCTGGTGAAACTCTGCGACACACAATAAATGTACAGAGTCTGAGTGCATTAGATGCTTTGCATTGAGTCCCACATTTAGAAGAGCAACATATAGTTATGCTTCTGCTCAAGCAACCAAAGTGGCAAGCTGTTGGCTTGACTGCACAAACACAAACCTAGCTTGTTAGCATTAGCTGTTGTTCCACCCTGTTGCTGCTGATTTTAGAGATAGAAAATATTATCTAGTGTTATCAATAGGTTTCATTGCACTCTTTCCCACCCTTTATTTGCTTGCAAGGAAATCATTACTCCCCCCAAAAACAGCTAGATGAAAATGCATCCTTCAGATAATTCACAGCTTGCTTTAATGAAAAAAGTACATATTTTGATGATCTTTTTTTAAAAAAGTAAAAGATCCTGATTCTTCTTTTGCTAAAGCCATACAATTTCTTTTCTAATATATACAGTGAAGCAGATTTAAAACAAAACAAAACAGCAGGAACCGAAAGCTCTTCAGTGTAGTTGCCTTATCCATTTAGAACGCCTTGCTGCTTAAAATGTTTGTGTTTCTTCTACAAGGAAGAAAGGCGAGACTCTGCAAGATGCCTCATGTGTTCCTAGTGGAGGTAAAGGCAATCAATACCACACAGGTTAGGGCCTAAGGTGGTCTTGTTTATAGTCTGAGAACATCTGCTTAGCTAATTTTAATCTCAAAGTCCAGGAAATTGGTATAAACAATTAGAAGAATTAGGCTGCTGAGGTTCAATTTACACAGAGCATATTCCCTATGACTTTTTTGTAGCTTGAACACAGGATGTTGTGTGTATCTTACCTGTACAGTATAATGTGGGATGCACAATCACAATCTATGGTAAATTTCTGTAAGCTGTGCAAACAATTTCCTATACAGAATCTATATTCAGATTGGACATTCTTTAGTGTATGATCATTAGTATTTCAAATTTCACGAGCAAAAGAGATCATAGTTTAATACTTTAATTTTAACTACTAAGGGATCAGGAAGTAGATATCGTGAAAGAACATTGGAAGGAACCTCAAAGAACTACTACCAATCAGTACTACGTAGTAGACTGTACTAAGGCAGAAAGGCCAAAAGGCTTACTAAGTTTTATGTATAACAATTTATTTTTTATTTTATTTTATTAAACTTATAGGCCGCCTTATCCCCGAAGGGCTCAATCCTTCCTTGTAAATCAGGGCTTTCAAAATAAATGCTTCAAAGGGAATTCAGATTAAATATTTCCTTTAGGTGACTATAATGATTCATCTTAATATACTAGCTGATCTCATATTTAAAAACAATGACTACTTTTTCCTCTGAGTTTATGTTTGATTTTTACTGTTTCGTATTGATATGTTGATAGAGATATTGTGTCAGTGTATGTAGGGAATTGGATGGTTATGATATTTTATGTGATTGTGATGGCCTACGGCTTACAATAAATTATACTACTACTAGTATTAGGCTTTTAAAAATCCTGATCAAGCAAGCAAAGATTAATTTTGCCAGGAACTGCAAACTCTCAAATCCTTTTAATCTAAAGTGTGATTCTTTATACCAGTCTGTCCAATTGTATAATATTAAAATCCAATAGTAATCAAATATTTGGAGACTCCATCGAAAACAGATATCTTTAGCAAACAGCATCTTAATGACTGTATTTCTGGGCAAATATTAATAATTTTATCACAATTAAGGGAAATTTCTTTCCAATTTAGTCAATACAAGTTTTTAAAAAGACTTAATATATGCTGCCATCTACTGGAAAGCCCTACTGAAAATTCCTATCTAAACATGAAAGTTAATTCACACAAATATAAGCCTTCATCATCAATGTTAATGGTTTTGTATTTACAGAGAAAGAACATTTCCAGTATTGAGACCCAGCAATTGAGTTTGCACCAGGTCACTTAACATGAAATATGAAACTAAACTGCAGATTTCTTCAGTGAAACATCTGTTGAATTTAAAGAGAAGCAGAAAGTGTTTTGTAACATTTGTGAAATTGCTTTGAAAGCATCCAGAAGATCCACAACTGTGTAATGCAAAATCTGAAGCAAATTTGGAGGTTCCTTCTCAGGCAGAATGGCCAATTAATTTTGTATACACAGACCCAAAGACAAGAGAGGGGATGCACATTGCTAGGGCTGACTATGGTTTAAACAGTGCCCTAGGCAAGAGTATCTTTGAACTGTAAATTTTTAAATTTATGAATGGAAACGTGCGTCTCAAAGAGCGTGTCAAAAAACGGACCGGAAAAATTATACAAGACACACGTATGCTGCTAAAGTGGCATTCAATGTATTACCCTCTTATATTTCTAATCATACATAAAATACAAGTGCAACAATGCTTATTTGTATTTCTATTCCAAGTGGACTTCCTTGGAAGGAGCGCAGGGATTTTCTCACGCGTGCTGAAACAGTTCACTCTCAGTTTAGTGCACACTCAAAACAGTCCAACGTATTAGTCCTGCTCTTCATATATTTGTATCCAAAACCATAGTCATAGGATATTATCCTGACATTGTACAAAGTTCTTATTCTTCAAGAGTATGTTGTTATTCTGGATACGTGGCTGAAATCTTACGTGAGCTCCTGCTGGAGTCCATTTAAAGGAGCCTTGTTGCAATGCGGAGAAAAATTCAGCAAGCAAAAAGTTCAGCAAGCAGAAGCTAGTCGCGTAACTAAAGCTTTTCGATGCCTTCTTCAGTGCTCCGTCTTCAATAAGCAATACAATAGATTAAAATTCTATAAATATATATACATTTTCATAAATCTATATGTGTCTATTTTTAACAGATTTAATAAATACGTGTTAATAAATATTTACCCAAACGGTGATATGTTAAATATATGTGTGTACATTCATTTCATAGAAATATAAGAGGGTAATACATTGAATGCCACTTTAGCAGCATACGTGTGTCTTGTATAATTTTTCCGGTCCGTTTTTTGACACAGTATCTTTGAAATGTCCCTTCCATTAAGTTCAGGTTTTGAATGGTTTGGTTTTTTTATATTTACTAAGCTAGTGTTGATTGCTTTTATGATATTGATCAGATAATTATCACTCACATGCACCATTTTTGAAGGGGTACAGATGATATACATTTACTCATGAATAATAGGAAAGTAATGCAATGGCTGTACATCTATCAGTGTTACCTGCTGTTAAGAATGAAAATGAACTGTTTATACTATTTGATTCAACTCTTAAATGTTAGTTGAATAAATAGCCTATGTCTGGTGCACCATAAGCCAAGAGTCCTAGGTAGTTGTCCTGGTTTCCTGGTCCTATATTCAGCCTGACATACTGCTGCTTAGTAGAGGATAAAACATTACATTGAAAAGGAATATAATAGTGTTCTATGAAATAGTGTTCTATGAAAAGACTTGCCCACCCAGGTTTCTCCGTCCTCCATCAGACTTGGACCAAGGGTTGGGGGAGGACAGGTAGCGGCCCTTACCCTGGAGTCTTTCTCCTGCAGGGCAGTGTGCATCCCCAAAACTGCTGGCATTGACTGTGCTCAAGGACATAGGTAACAGGGGGGGTTCTTGGGTTCAACCCCCCACATTACATGTCCGAAGCTCTGCTGACTGTTGGTGGGTTTATTGTATTTTAAAGTGTTTTTTCAATTTTCTCCCTGCAGAGGGCGCAGTTTTTAAGCTAGCATCATCAAACTTTCAGGGTATCTTTAGGAGACCCTCCCGATGAAACTACTCAGGTTTGGTGAAGTTTGGTTCAAGGGGTCCAAAGTTATGGACCCCCAAAGGGGGTGCCCCATCCCCCATTGTTTCCAAAGGAAACTAATAGGAGATGGGGCTACACATTTGAGGGTCCATAACTTTGGCCCCCATGAACCAAACTTCTCCAAACCTGGGTGGTATCATCAGGAGAATCTCCTAATGATACCACCCAGGTTTTGTGAAGTGTGGTATAGGGGGTCCAATGCTATGGACTCCCAAAGGGGGTGCTCCATCCCCCATTGTTTCCAATGGAAGCTAATAGGAGATGGGGCTACACATTTGAGGGTCCATAACTTTGGCCCCCATGAACCAAACTTCACCACACCTGGGTGGTATCATCAGGAGAATCTCCTAATGATACCACCCAGGTTTTGTGAAGTGTGGTATAGGGGGTCCAATGCTATGGACTCCCAAAGGGGGTGCTCCATCCCCCATTGTTTCCAATGGAAGCTAATAGGAGATGGGGCTACACATTTGAGGGTCCATAACTTTGGCCCCCCTGAACCAAACTTCACCACACCTGGGTGGTATCATCAGGAGGGTCTCCTAAAGATACCCTAAAAGTTTGGTGCTGCTAACTTAACAATTGCACCCCTGACAGCAGGCACCCCCCCCCCAAATTTCCCCAGATTCTCTTTTTAAATCCACCCCCTTCGGCATGGATTTAAATCTGAGAATCTGAAGTCCCAGTTTAAACATTGAAAGTGATTCTGTTTAAGGGTGGGGGATAATCCAACCCAAAACAGCATCACTTTCAATGTTGTTTTAACTGGGGCCTCCAGATTCTCCCTTTAAGGTGGATTTAAAAGGAGAATCTGGGCTCCCTAGTTTAAACACCATTGAAAGTGATTCTGTTTGGGGGTGGATTCCAGCATCACAGGGGCCAACCATGGGGGGGGCGCAAAACTCAGATTTTGCACCGGGCTCCATTTTCCCTAGCTATACCTCTGCCCAGAGGAGAGGGCAGAAGGGACTGCCAGCTGGGAGCCCGCCGGTGGGGGGTGGTGGAGGGGCCAGGCAGGGAAGTCTGCCGTCCCTGGCCTCGGAGAGCTGCTCCGATGGACCTCCCAGGAGCCTCTTGGCCCATTTCTGACTGGGGAGCACGGTGTGATGGGTAGTGCCCTGCTGAGATTCAGGACCCTCGAGTTCGAATCCCCAGTCTGCTGCAGAACATAGCTGGATGACCTCAGCCCAGTCACGCGTTTTCAGACTCTGCTACCTCGGAGGGCTGTTGTCAGGATGACAGTGGAGAGCTCTGGGAAGAAGAATGGAGTTCCCAAATGTTTTAGAGTGCTCCCTTCTCTTTCTTTTCTACTAAGCTCCTCCAAATGTTTATAGTTCTGTTAATATATGTTTATATCCTCCAAATGTTTACATTTTTGTAATGTTTTAATGTTTACACTTTGTAATGTTTTATATTACTGTACTTTTATAAGTACGTAAGCTGCCTTGAGTCCCTTGGGAAATTGGCGGGGTAGAAATGTAAAATTTAAATTAAAAAACAAATAAGTACTGAGGCCAGGGTGGGGCTTTTCTCTGCCCTTTACCTTGACCTTCCTTCCTTCCCTCTTTATTGAACAGACTGGGATAAGAGGGATGAACAGCTGAAACTGATATAGTTAGTTAAATTTTATTATTCCCGTTGAAAGTAAAATTGAACTAAGATTGAAGTGTGAAATGTTGCCAATCTGTGCATAAATTGGAAATTTTCACTATTTGCTGAGTGATTTAATTATTTTAAATGTTTTATTATATTATATATCATGTTATAGATGGATAATGCACAGCCTGATCTTGGTTGGGCCAAGAATACAAATGTAATTAAAATAAAGTGGCTTTCCTCTGCACTTGGTTCTTCTGTTGCTAGCACTTCTGGGTTAGTTAAGGCTCCCTGGAAAACATGTCATCTTGTGGATGCAGTACTACTAGAGGCAGAAGACACAAGTACTGCAGCAGGGAAAAAAAGCCTCTGCAAAGTCAGAAAAAGCAAGGGGGAAAACATCAGGATCCAAGCCACTTTTTGTGATCATTTTTGGATGAATTCTTACACATACTTGCTTCAACAATCCTTTATTTCATTTCATAAAAATTGCATTGATTTTATCTGCTGATGCTCTCCTGAGACAGATTTTTTTATGAATTTCATTTTACATCAGTTATTCTTAATATGATACCTCTGGGTACCATGTGTGTATAAATTGTCATCGAGTTTTAGATGATTTATGGCAACCTCAGTAAGAGGCTTTAAAGGAAAGAGATGAGCAGAGGTGGTTTGTCATTGCCTTCCTTTTCAGAGTCTTCCTTGGTAGTCTCCCAAGTACAGACCTTGCTTAGCTTCCCAGATCTGATGAGATCAGGCTATGCCACCTTCTCTCCTTGAGCATCATTGTACCAGCCAATATGTTTCCTGATGCCTACTTTCTTCTTCCTCAGAGCAAACGGCCAATACCAGTTTCGTTCCATTTCATTATACTAGGATATGCTTCAGAAAAGCTCAGGAGGCATGACATTTGTTTATGTAAGGAGCACCCATTCAGAAACCACTGCTTCTATAATAGACAGAAAACTTGTCTTAGAACCTCCTAACGTTTTATAAAACCTCTCAACATTTTGTAATTGGACCCAGCCTCCATGGCAGCCATTTTGTGATTGGTCCCATCTTCTGTGGCAGCCATTCTATTTGAAATCTATTACCTGTTCTTAAAATTCTAAAAGTGCTTGCAGGTTCAAAAAGGTTAGGAACCCCTACAAAAGACTTCTAAGAACCAATGCAATTATAGAAAATATAGAAAAGACAGAATCACAATGCCTGCCATGGAAACATCTGTGATTTTACTTTGTGACTCCTCCTATCATATCTAGAATATCTAGAGGCACTGATAGAAATATCTACAGAAAACATGGACAGATACTAAAAAAAATTAAAATATTTTGGAAACTATAGAACCTGCATCTGTTTATCCCCTACCAGGAAAATGAAAGTGGGTACACACATAAAGAGGATGTTCTCTGATCGTTTTTCACATGGACATGCTCCCTCACATTCACACAGAGTCAAACCTCCCTTTTAGTTCTCTCTCCCATTTGTATAAAAAAGTACTAGCCAATCTGGGTTCTAGTTGCATTCAAACTCAGGTTTCTGCACATCAGAGGGGTTATCTTCCCTGCAGCTTGTGAAAACATCTAGCTCTGAGAGAAATGAAGGTTTCCCAGTCTTCTTGTTGCTTTAAACACTAGTTCACCTATATAAATGTCAGCCCTGCCTAAAATGAAATGTCATGCCACTGTTAAGGAAAGTTAGAGAGAAAAGGTCTTCTAGTGACTTGCAGAAATTAGCACATGAGAAATGTAAAGGGAACCCTGCAACCACTGAGATGCTCACTCATTGGCATTTTGAGCAGTACATAAAGGCAGAACAGATCCTCTGTAGTTGAGTTGTAATGCAATAAAGCAAGAGTACTGAGACATAAACAGATCTGATAGGTAAATAACATTTTCTCTTCCATTTATAATAAAAAGGAAAGTACTAATTATAACTAATCAAAATGACTAGTGGGATGCTTCAGAATAAAAGAGCAAGAAGAAAATTATGAAAGCATATCTGATAATATTAAACATGCAAATCAATAGACAATATATGGTGCACAGAATACATTTCAGAACTAGTAGCAATCATGTATGAAAAATGTTGGAAACATATCAGAAGAAGAAAAAAGTCTGCATCAATTTAAAAAGAATTACACAGAGACTTTGCTGAATGTAATAGACTCCATTATGTGAATACAGCTTCCAGCACGAGGAAACCTGATATACATGAGTATCACCCTTTGGTGAAATGGTTATGGGAAAATGAGGAATAGTTACAGGAGAATGTATTTATTTATTGGATTTCTACTCCACCCATTATTTATTGGATTTCTACCTACCCCGAGGGGCTCAGGGCGGCAAGTATGAGGGGAAATGGAAAAGAACAAAGGCGTGGATAGTAAAATGATAACAAGAAAGCTGAAGAAGAGTTGCTTAGATCTGGCCAGAGAAGAGTACAAGAAACTTTCTTGATAGCATGTAGTCAGTGGTATGGAATGGGCACAAATAAGACTGAAGAAGGTAAGCTGAAGGATTTTTTTGTGCCCAAGGTTAATGTGATTGCTATGCGCTACAAGTTCCGGCAGCGGGCACAACAACCGGGGGAGTCAACCTTACAATATATTGCAAGAGACTTAGTTGGCCCCTGTGAGTTTGTAATGCTGGCTGACGAGATGATAAGAGACCAACTTGTAGAAAAAACTAACATACACCGTGTTAGGGAAAGACTGCTTTTGGAATCAGAACTATCACTGGAGAAAGCTATGATTATAGCAGATCAGATTGAAGCAGTCTTGAGTGACGTTGATATGGTGCACCTGGGCACTGGAGGAGGAATAGAGAAAGTGGAACTGTTACAGAAAGCACAAAAATTAACTCAAGACACCACAAAAGAACTGAAAGTATATGCTGGACAGTCAGGGAGCCAGTGAAGCAGAACATTGACAAAAGCATGTTTTAGTTGTGGCTCTGTACAACATATTGCAAGTTACTTTAAGTGCCCTGCAAAAGGAGCACAATGCAACTACTGCAAAAAGATTGGACAGTTTGCTAAAGTGTGCCAAGACCGATGGAATAGACATCAAATACATTCAATTCAAGTGCCTAATGTAACTGTTTTGAATGTGAATGGAAGTAGTTGTGTGTCTGGAGGGGGGGAAATCATGTGTACTGTAAATATATTTGCTACCTCTTTGGGGAAGGACCAGGATGTTGAACTGATGTTAGATACTGAGGCAATTTATTTGCAGAACTTTAAGAATGTGCCATTGGTAGAGCCAAAGTTGCAGCTTGTATGTTATTTAAAGAATCAAATGCCAGTGTGTGGTTGTTTGCCTGCTAAAGTGAGTTTTGGAACATGTTGGGCATCAGTACAATTTTATATTGTGCCTAATGGTACCCCTATCCTTGGCAGAGACTTGTTTGCTGCATTAAGACTGATGGTGGTGAATGATTATGTTATGGCTCCCCAAGATAAAGTGGATTTGCCACAAGGGGTTGCCTTGGTTGTGACCAGGGATAGTTCCACACAAGAAGTGGGTTGCGCTGTGGGGTTTGCCCATAAGGGAATAGTGAGTACTAATGTCCCTGCGCAACAGAAGTTACGGCGATTGCCATTTGCTGTAAGAAATGCTGTGTCAGAGGAGCTTAAGAAGCTGGTACAGAAGGACATTATTGAAGTCATCAGAATGGGTTTCACCTATAGTTGTGGTAAGGAAAAATATGGATATGACTTTGTGTAGACCTGAGAGAACCAAACAAAGCTCTAGTAATTGATAGTCACCCATTGCCTCATATAGAGAAGATATTTTCTGACTTGGCAGGGTCAAAAATGTTTTCTACTCTTGACTTACAGAGTGCATACCATCAAGTTACATTGCATGAAGAAAGTAGGGACCTTACAGCATTTATTACACATGATGGATTGTTTCAATTTAAAACGTGTCCCATATGGGTTGGCCTCAGCTCCTGCTGCTTTTCAAAGGATGATGTCCTTAATACTAAAAGAGTAGAAAGGAGTCCAGTGTTATTTAGATGACATTATTGTATTTGGAAAGACTCCTGAAGAGCATGACAGTAATTTACAATCTGTATTATGGTGTATTAGTGTAGCTGGGCTGAAACTTAATATGGAAAAGTGTAAACATAGGCAGAAAGAACTTTCCTTTTTGGGACATAATGTGTCATCAGCTGGGTTGAAACCGGATTTCGATCATGTGAAAGCTATTTTACAGGCACCACCCCCAAGTGATTTACAAAAGCTGTGTTCCTTTTTGGGTCTGTTACTAATTATGCTTCAATTTCTGAACCACTTAGAGAGTTATTGTGTGGGAATGTAGATTGGGTTGAGGCTCAGGCCAGTTTTGATACTGTAAAAGATCTGATTGTCCATAGCCCAGCTTTAGCATTGTTTGATCCATCATTGCCCACAATTGTAACAACAGATGCCTCAGAATATGGCTTGGGAGGTGTAATGACCCAGCTCCATGAAAGTAAGGTGGAAAAAATATTTGCATTTGCATCAAGGACATTAACCCAAACTGAAAGGAAATATTCTGTGGTTGAAAAAAAGGCGCTTGCTTGTGTCTGGGCTATAGAAAAGTTGAGAACTTACTTGTGGGGCCATGCTTTTAAATTGCGTACTGATCATTGTCCCCTGACAATGTTGTTGACATCAAAAGGATTAGGAAGGTCAGGGAATCGAATTGCTAGATGGTCAGCATGGTTGCTTTCCTTTACTTATGAGATGGAATACAAACTAGGAAAGGAGAATGTAACTGCAGATTGCTTGTCCCGATTGCCTTTGCCATCTCCAGAGACATTGCTAAAGGAGCATGTAGAAGCAGTGGCACTCCTTTCAGGTAGTCCAATTGCAGTTACATTGGAAAAGCTTCAGGCTGCATGTTCAGAATGCTCAACCCAGCAGAAGTTAAGAGGGTTTTTGATGACCAAATGGCCTAGTAAGGAAAAGGGACTTGATATGTGTAGGGGTGCTAAGGACATTTCATTTTGAATGTGGATCATTGGTGAGAGTAAGAAGATCAGGGATTGTGTGAAAGGGAGAATGTAAATTTACCCCACCCTTTAGGATAATGGAAAGCAAAGGATTACATACTTATAGATTATCAGATGGTTGTATATGGAATGCTTCACATTTGGTACCACATCTGGTGGTAGCAAAATGGGTTCTGAAATAGATGATGCCTTTTTGTTGCCAGTAAAGAATGAGAGTGAAGTGGTTGTTGGAGAAAATAACTCTGATTCACATCCAGGATCTTCAGACGTGTCCCCACAGATGCCACCAGGACAACAAGGATCTTTGGATACGCTTCAACAGACACGATCATCACCATTAATCCACAACATACCACCTGTTGTAGTGAAAAGAAGTAAAAGAACAAGACGACCACCTGTTTGAACAAAGGACTATGTTTTGGGTTTAATGTGGTATAGTGTGTATGTCCCCTTGAGAGACTAGTATTTAAGGACATGTAAGGAAGGGGAATGCATGCAGCTCTTAGAGTATTTTACAGAGTTTGTTTTCCGGGCTGTGTGGCCATGATCTGGTGGATCTTGTTCCTAACGTTTCGCCTGCATCTGTGGCTGGCATCTTCAGATATGTGAATCACTCCCTGGACTGAAACCCCCCACCTGCAATACTATACTATCAACCACACATTTGCATAGCAAGTTCCACCTAAACACTTACTGATTGGTTCCCCACCCGGGGACATGAAAATGTATACCCCACTAAAACATTCCCTTCTCACTGGACACAGTGTGTTACAGACTTCCCTCTGTGATACATCTCTGAAGATGCCAGCCACAGATGCAGGCGAAACGTTAGAAACAAGATCCACCAGACCACGGCCACACAGCCCGGAAAACCCACCACAACCCGTTGAATCCAGCTGTGAAAGCCTTCGACAATATATTTTGCAGAGTGTTTGGCTGAACTTGAATAAAGTTTGATTACAAGGCTTGGAGGATTTAATACAAAGACTTAACATGAAAGAAATTAGAACTGAGAGCAGATAGAATATTTCTTCAAATTCTATCTCCTCTGAGCATTTTAGGTAACTTACAACAGTAGAATGTAAACCACATATAAACACACACATTGCAAAAAGTATGCATCAACACACACACAAAAATAGCAGTTGAAAATACAACTTGACTACATATTATGTTGTACACAGAAGGTTCCTGGTTCAATCTTTGACATCTCTGGTAAAAGGATCTTGGGTAGAATCTGTTGGGAAAAACTTTTCTGTGACAGAGGTCCTAGAAAGCTGTTACCATTCAAAGCAAATAATACTTAGCTAGATAGACCAGTAGCCTGATGCAGTATAAGGCCACTCCATGGATTTTTCCCTGTGTGGGACACACCAAACTCCTGTTTTATTTAAGACCTTCCACACATTGAATGCTCTTTTTTGACTCAGGACTCCCAGGACTCCTTTGCTACATATTAAAGGGGGGAAACTCACTAGCTGCTGATAGAGCCTCCATGTGAAAAATGGCCACAATCAATCTGTGAAAGCAGAATTTAGTGCTGCTTTTAAAATGACAGTACTAACTCGTGCATCCTTCCTAAACTTTTTAGCCCTTTAACAGAGTGTTGTCTTTTTCCCCCCAAAAACCCTCAATAGGGAGTTCAGTCTCAGCTGTTCGTCAGAACCCTGGATCACTGGTTAGAGGTGGCAAGATTCTCACCTGGTTAGTGCTTTTATGCCATGTGATGAGGAAGAAGGCTTTGAGAAGGAGAAACAGCAGCAATAAGTGGCAATGGAACAAGGTATGTAGATGCCTTCAACACATGCTGCTTTTACAATGGGGACAACTTTTATCACTGGCTTATAGGGAGGGTAGAAGTGTGTCTGTACTGATGGAGGGAACTTTGTATGTGAAAAAATTAGAGCTCTCAGAAAGTATATTTACCTTTGATAATGTGGCATAAAACCACAGGCTGCTGATGCATATACTACTTACCCTGCAGCTGAGAAGCAGTTGATTCTCTAACTTTGCCTGGAGATTTTGTGGAATTACAACTAATCTCCAGACTACAGAGACAATTTCTTCAGAGAAAATGGCTGCCTTGGAGGGTGAAATCTATGGCATTATAAGCATTTGACGTCCCTCCCCACCTAAACTATGCTGTCTCCAAGTTCCATGAGAAATCTTTAGGAACTTTCCAACCCAGAGTCAGCAGCCCTACACAGACCTCTTCCTCCAGATACATGTTACAATTTAAAAAAAAATTAAAGGGGGGCGAAGTATTCCAGGTCATGATTTTAAAGGCTCTCTCATGGCATCTCTTTTAAAGGCTTTTTCTCTCAGGGCTTTTAAAATCATGGTCAGGAATCATGAAAATATTTTTCACTCCAACTTCCTTCTTTTATTTTTACAGTGTAATACCTACCTCACTGTGAAAACTCTTTTCTGGGTTCACCATAAGTCAGTTGCAACTTGACAACACTTAGGCTGCTTCTGCACGGCCGTTGAGGCGCCTCCACGCCGGCAGAATTTCTGCCAGCGTGGAGGCGGAGGCCGTTCGCATGCAAGCATGCGGACGGCCTCTGGAGAGGCCGGCAGACGGCTCCACATGGAGCCGCCTCTTCCCCCTTCCCCGTCCGACTCACCTTGTCGCCTGGTCGTTGCATGTTGGCGTCGAAGCCATTTCGCTGCCCTCCGACCTCCAGGGGTCGGAGGACAGCGATGGGCTTCACGGCCAGCAGGTGACGACAGGACAAGGTGAGTCGATTTGAAACAGCTTGTTCCCAGCGGTGCTGTTCGCATCGCTACCGCCGGGAACACGCTGTTGAAGGAAAACAACCCTTTAAAGGGTTGTTTTCAGGAGCGGCTTAGCTTGCCGCCTCTGGGGAGAGGGAGCGGAGTCAGGTCGGCTGCTGCGTTGCAGCAGCGCCGCTTCAGTGCAAATGGCTCCCTGGGGGCGGCGTATTTCCCGTCCCCAGGGCGCCATTTACAGGCCGTGCGGAAATGGCCATACATACATAAAATCTAGCCTGAAGAAGATGATGCCTTTTTGCTTGAACTCAAAAGCTTGCATATCCTTATGTGTCATTGTAAGTGGTCTCAATAAAGGAATTACAAATACTGTGGTTTGTTTTGAATTTTTGGCTAGTATGGTGATAAACTACTTTTGTCTAAAATAAAACACTGAGGCCTCAATTAAGTACCACATTTACCCCCTCAAAGGAGTAGCTTACTCATGATCTAAAGCACTGATAAATAACAAGAGAATGTTACTATTTGTCCTGTTCTTCATGAGCTCATAAATTCTCAAAATCTGGAAGAACAGACACCCACAGTGTAACGCTCTGCATTTCCCCAGACTATAGCTTTTAAGCAGAACCTCTGTTGACTTCATCTCTTTTTGCCCTTTTGCTAAACTTGTAATAGATTAGGTAATTTTTATGAAAATTGCAACTCTGTATCAGCATTGTGCCCGTATTTCATTACCTATAAAAGTGTAAATTAAATTAAAAGGAAGTATGCTTTGAATCTTCATTGATGCTTTTTCTACAGTTCCCACATACATATATTAGTTCATTAATATTCTTTGCTCTTTGCACAAATAATGCATTTTGATGGACTTAGCATGTGGTCTTTATTCTGTAGTGTATTCCAACAGTCAGTATGTTAGGAGATAACATCCTTGATGGAAATGTTGGCATTCAGGAAAAAATAATAAAGTCTAAATCAGAAAACATAGGCAGGGTTCTCACCGATAGCTGAAGGATTCTGAAGGCAAATATTGGCTGTTTCTGAATATGTACAAGGGCACAGAGAGAGACCAAAGTGAAAAGAGAGGGGTTCACACTAAGCAGAATGCAAATAAAGCCTCAGTTGGGCCAGGGAGGACAGAAAGAATGAGTTCTGCTATCAATAAACTCAGTCGGTTCAAGATGCTATGATCTATTTGAGTCAGGTTATTACCGGTAGTTGATAATATATTTGCCATTTTTGAAGATTGAAGACTACAAGTGTAATGATAATTTCTTAAAAGGGGAACATGTTAAATTGATAGCAGTGGGAACACAGAAAGAAACATGAGGACTAACACAGAAAGCAAAATTATGGCAGAATAAGTTGGGCAAAGTTTACAAAGCTTGGAAAATGATAGTGGTTTGAACAGATGCATACATTTGAAAAAATGCCAGTGTTTTTCACCACTATGTACTCTTTTTGGGGAAAAATAATTATAGACTGAAGCCTGGGACATTTCTAAGACTCGAGTGATAAAAGATTGACAACAGGGCAAAAAGAAGGGGAAATTGTACCATCAGATAAAGGATGCTGAAAAAAGGGAGAAAATATTAAAATATTTATGCGTAAGAAAAGGTAAAATAAAATAAAGCACCACCAGCTAGAAAATAATAATTAATATGTTTGAGTTAGTACAGAACTGCTAACAATCAATGGTATAGGAAAAGAAAGACAGCAACAACAAACTCTGCAGACAGTAATGCAAATGTTCCAGAAAAGGAAAAATGTATTTTAGAACTACTTTACCCATCCACTTCAAAAAGGATTTTTACATACATGAGAAACAATAACATACTATGAGAAACAATAACATACTATGAACAAAAGTGAAAAAGAAACATTCAATATCAAAAGAATATGTGTAATTTATTGTTGAGAAGGAACTGAGATTCAACTCAAAGAAGTTGGGTAACAGTATAAAAAAGGAATCTCTCTCTATTTGTCTTTCCTATCTCTTAAATGAAGAATAAGGTACATCTCACAGGCCTTAGTAAGTGTGAAGTTGTAGGCAGAGGCAATCAATAGGGTTGCCAACATCCAGCTAGCACCTGGAGATATCCCTCTATTACAATTGATCTCCAGATGACCAAGGCCAGTTCTCCTGGAGGAAATGGTTGCTTTGGAGCATGGACCCTCAGCAGTATACCCTGCTGAGATCTCTTTTCTCCCCTCTTCTCCCCAAACCCCACCTCTCCTCAAGTTCCACGCCCAAAATCTTCAGGTATTCTCAGCCCAGAGGTGTCAACCTTAGCAGTCAAACAGATTTAAAGGTTAAAATCTAGCATCTTTGGTCTGAGCCCAGAAAGCAGTGGAAAGCATCAGTCTCAGCACTGAACAAACATGTTTCCCTCTTCTTATTCTCGAGAACAGATGGACTATAGCATTCTACACATAATCTGTGTAGCAGTCCTGTGTACAAAAAAAGAAATTCTGTGTAATCATTCCTGTTAGAGCCCTGGAGCAAAAATGAAGAAAAAAGGTCATCTAAGGATGCAGCTGAAAGCAGACAGACCAAGAGATGAATTGAGCAAAAATGTCTAAAATATAAGGACCAAACTACACAGTACAATTTCTAATGAGTCAGGTCAGTTCTCCAGATCATCTTATTTTCCTTGTAGTCACAAAGTACATGCAGGGAATAGTAGTCTGTAAGTCTACAGGGGCCTGATAAATTCTGTGGCCTGAAAGGAGGAGCTCCTGCCCTAAAGACTGTTAAAACACCATTCCTCTTAATTGTTGTGTGGTCCCAAGAGAACTGTACCTGATAATTGAAAGATAGCGGGAATTGAAAGATAATTGAAAGATAGCGGGAAATAAAATCAGGGTAAAGGGAGAGAAAGTAACAACAGAAGTAACATAAGTGATGAAGAACAGGCATGGACATTCTAAGTTGAGAAAAAGAAAAAGCCTGGGAATGCTAGGGCATATCATACAAAATATTTTAAGATTATTGCTAAATAAGAACAGATTTACATGTTATTAAGTTCTAATGACCCCAAAAGGACCTTCAATCAGATTTGTACCGGGTGTTCTAGACTCAAAACTTAATCTACAGATTTGTAAGAGTCAGGACCAAAGGACACAGTGTGAGTGGACCTTTTGCAGACCCACACTGACAATAGTCAAACAAAGCAGGCCTGATAATTTATTTTTAAAACTTCAGTAAAGTTCGTACTGCGACATCCCTGGAAAGGTAATTGTGAATCATTGGAAACTTGCCCAGAAATAAATCTGGCAGTTTGAGTAACAAACAGATCACTGGGCTGCAACAGTTATTCTAAGCTTGGAAATGTTTACATTATATATTTGAGAGGTTCAATTAACTGGTTTTGATAGAGCCATGTGAGTTTCACATACCTGGGTCAATATAAAATAGCCACACCAAAAACACTATTGACTCTCACAGACATAGATCACATGAGTGTGTGCTTTGGTTAGAATCTCAGAAATTTTTTTTTCTTTTAATCTTGAACTACATAAAATATGGGATTATATGTGTATGTCTTTATGTTTCTGATTTCATTTACATATGCAAGCTTTTGTATCATTGTGATTCTTTCGTGTTTACTTATTTCAAGAGTGACTGGACTGAAAGTCTGAAAAAATAAACACGTGGTTTGTTCTACACACCCAAAATAAGATGTCTGGGGGATGTCTTAAAAAGAGGCAGCTTCTGGTGTGCTTTTCAGACAGCAAAGGCATTGCGGAAGGAAGAGGCTGTTTCCTGCCCACTGTTTTGCTCTCTGGTTAGTTTCACCTTCAGCTTGAGCCTGACATTTTGTGTACAGCTTTGTACAGGATTCTCTCTGCTGCCATTTGCTGAAGGTTGCCCCAGGACAGTTGCTCTGCAGGCTCTGATCCTGGGTGCCTTTTCAGCCTGAAAAGTACATAGCTGCATTCAACTGGTCCTACTGCTTCCAGCAATATATAGTTTTCCTTTTTTAAAAAAAAACATTGATGAGCTATCTCCATAGCTATGCAGACACAAATATGAGAATCTTAGGCCGTTTCCGCACGGGCGGAAAATGACGGCCTGGAGACGGTAAAAACGCCGTCTCCAGGCTGCCATTCGCAGGCGCAGCTGCAGCGCAGCCACGCCGCCGGCTGCCCGGCTGGTCTGCGAGTCGGCGTGATTCGAACGCTTAAGAAGCGTTCTTTTGGGAATACGCCGCCGTGAAGCCGCTGCCGAGCGAACGGCAGCAGCTTCACGGCGCCTCGACCGGCATTACTTTAATCTCCTTTGGGCCTCCAGCGACGGCTGAGGCCTGGGGACACGCTCCTGCCCTGCGCCGAAAGCAGGCGCCGTTAGGCCAGGGGCGTGTCCCCAGGCTCGGCGACGCTGGCCGGAGGCCCAGGGACAGCTATCGCGGTGGCCGCTGGCTTCCGGGCGCCCGGCTGCCCGCCTGACCGGCCTGTGCAGACGGTCTCCAGCGCCTTCGGTCGGGCGCCGAAGTGTCGACTCCAGCCGTTTCCGCTGCCATGCGGAAACAGCCTTAGCCACTCAGAAGACTCATCTACCTCCCATTGAGAAGCACTGGTTGACCTGCCCAGTCAGTCCACAGGGGGCAGATCAATCCAATGCTTCTCAGTGGGAGGTAGAAGGGTCTTCCAAGCAGGTAAGATTTGCATACTTGTGTCTGCATAGCTAAGGAGATAGCTCATTGATTTTTTTAAAAGGAAAACTATATATTGCTGGAATCAATAGGACCAGCTGAGAACAGTAAGAAACCCCACAAGTTCACTGAGGCCAAAGCAACAACACCAAAACACAGAAAGCAAAAACAAACCCCAGGTTTTCATTGTCTAATGATGTGTTTTTGTTTGGTTTAATGGCTTTAAGGCATGCTTTTATTATGTTTTTAATTTGTCAGCTGCCATTATAGCTCTGATAAGGGTGGATTGGCTGGATATAAATTTTGTAAATAATAAAAGATACATATGCAAAATGATAGAAGACATCATACAGTTGTTCAGATAAGGATTTTCCTTTATTGAGCCTGGAGAAGGAACAGAAGGCCTGACACCTTTCCTCGCTATTGCTTGAGTTTTTCCTTCCTGTGCTCAACACACATGGAGAAATATATATACTAAGAATTAAAGCAGACTCAACTAGAAGCATAATTAATTACACATAGGAAAGCAGCTAATGAAATTAATCAAAGTACACAGTGTATTAATGAAAGATAGCAGCTGGGACCAAATTAATGTGTTAGGTATAGCAAGAGTGCAGCTGAAAACAATTCCATCTAAAGCTAATGGCTTCTGGCATTGTTGTATATACAGTGACTGAGAAATCACTGATGCTGAGCTTCAGTAGTCCAACCTCAAAGTGTAGTCAAAAATGTTAATTGAACTTGTGCTACTTGGTTTCATTAGCACCAATGAATTTTTCTGCCATAATTTTATGTCGCATTGACTAATTTAATTTTAAAACTAACTAGAGAGATAATTGGATCTATTCTTAGAAATATTTGTTGCTTGTAAGTCAACATTTGCTAACAATCAGAACACTGGCTAATTTTGTTGTCTTCTTTAAACCCATGTAAGTACTGAAATTATGTTTCAAATTATCCTGTTTTATCCATTCTCCCCCATCCTCTGGATTAATTACAAAATCCATGTTAACAGAATCAGGTTACAAAAAAAAAAGACAATAAAGTTTTTACCATTAGCATTCAAATAACAAATCACAGTTGAGTTTATATTCACTTCCCAAATTGTACATTACCATCTTAACCATCATACTCTTGTAGAGGCACTGCATGGCCAGAACTGTCAGCTACTGGCAAGCTGTACATGATTTTCACTCTGGACTTCTTTACAGCTGCAACTCTTTCCTTGGCTTGCTTGGATCTCACCTTAGCCTTTTCATCAATCATATATTTTCTAATCATTTTTTCAGCATTCATTTTAACTTGTAACATGGTTATCCTGAAGAAAAAGGAAGAAGTCATAGACTTTCATCACTTCCAGGCATTCTTTTCTAACTATTACTCAAACACAATATTACTGTCCCTCAGGAATAAATTTTGCATTAATCATATAGTATGAAGTTTTTGGTAACATACATAGTTTAGATAAAGTAACATACAAAACGATAAACTGGAAAATTTTCCAGTGCCCCACAACTTGCATGATCTGATTAAGCATACTTTTGACATATTTAGTAAACAACATAGTAAATTTATTCCATGTTAATTTTATATCCCAATAGCAGTATATACTGGAAAAATATTTGATTAATAAAAATGTAAGTCCAGTGTAGGTTAAATATTGTATGCAAACAAATTCAAAGCTTTATGGGACAACTATTTTAATGGTAAAAATACTTGTAAACATTTAATTTATTTTGAATATTTCCATACCCACCTTTCTCATAAGCAACTCAAAATAAGAAAACATATTTTAATAAATACTTGAATGGGGAAAGGCCCTGAAAATAGTTGATTCACCAACAATACAATCCAAAACACTCCATTTAAAGTCAATTGAAGTAAGTAGGCTTAGAAGGCAGTAACTCTGTTCAGGATTGGATTGTAATTTTAAGAATTTATTACATGTGAATACATATACCATGGATATTTTAAGTATGACAAGCCAAGGATATGATTACGACTCATCTGTTTCCACAGAATTGCTTTCTCTTCCAAAGAATTCACTGGGATACCTCAATTTCCTTTTCATTTTCTGTGGTATTACTTGATGATTACACAGAGGTTTAACTAGGGAAAATGGAGCCTGGGGCAAAATCTGAGTTTTCCACCACTCCTCCCTATGGGCAGCCGCCTCCCCCACCACGACCAAAGAATGAATTTTTTGCACTAGGTCATCTCAAAGGCACCATCACATTATAGAACGTATGAGAGAGTTTCAGAAGAAAATCAGCTTGTGATTCATGGATTACAGCAAAGTTTTTGGATAACATGGTTGCTGTAATGCCCACACAAAGCCTTTGTTATTTCCCTATTAAGTTTAAGTTTCCCTATAGCTAGCATGGATTTAGTTCTTTGTATAGTGTTATAAGGGAGATAATTTTAGTTAGCCCCTCTCCCTTTAAGAAATCTCCCAAGAGGCCGTCTTCCTGTAATTACCCAGTAATCCCCCTGTTCAGTTCAGGCAGGCAGTTCAAGGTGCCTAGGGCAGTGGTGGCGAACCTTTGGCACTCCAGATGTTATGGACTACAATTCCCATCAGCCCCTTCCAGTATGGCCAATTGGCCATGCTGGAAGGGGCTGATGGGAATTGTAGTCCATAACATCTGGAGTGCCAAAGGTTCGCCACCATGGGCCTAGGGAGTTGGAAGTCTGAAGTATACGTTACATTCTAAGGTGTACAGAGAGCTTTAAGTTAAGGTTAACAGAGAGTACAACCCAGATAAAAGACTCAAGGAAACTAAAGAAAGCCAAGACAAAGTGGACTTTCTTGAAAGCAGCCAAGAAAGAATAAAGTCTACAGCTTCAAGTTTGTTCCAATGAAGCAAGTACTTTATTTTAGACAGACCATGGGAGGAGTTAGGGTCTCAATTATTTTAGCAATAAACCTTTTATTTGAACTGTTAAACGTTGCTTGTGACTCTCCCACTCTGTCCCACCCAAGAACAGGGCACCTTCAGATTGTTTCACTTGGAAGGCAGAGCAGTTGCAGTGACCTGTAACTGCTGTTCATCGTGCGTCTTCTATGCAGATGTACACTGGGGCTGTGCTGTGCAGGCCTGCCATGGATTATGTTCTTCTAGCTTCTGAAAACTAGGGGGCTCGAAGGCTTCCTTTGGAGTTGTTATGACTGAAGGATATGTGCCTTTACAGAAGATACTCAAAATACAGTAGTCACAGGTAAGTGCAACCTTGTTTTCAGAATTTACCGTATATACTCGAGTATAAGACGACCCAAATATAAGGTGAGGCATCTAATTTTACCACAAAAAACTGGGAAAACTTATTGTCTCAAGTATAAGTCTAGGGTGGAAAATGCAGCAGCTACTCGTAAATTTCAAAAATAAAAATAGATACCAATAAAATTACATTAATTGAGACATCAGTGGGTTAAATGTTTTTGAATATTTATTTCAAAGAAAAACAGTAAACTAGCTCTGTAAATGGAAAAGAGAATCAACTAAAACAATATGGTATCAACAATAACTTTAAAAGTACAAAAACCTTAGCTCAATCAGCAACCAAGCTAAAACACAAGAGTTAAAATCCTTCAAAACTGGATTCCTCATCATCATCTGTATGTCCAAATGTAACCCAACTTAGATTTTAAGAGGGATATTATCAGGAATGGAAAAGGAGTTCAAGTCTTTGACAGTGTGATCCCACCTTGTGACCCTTAACAGTCACCAGACTTACAACAAAAGAAACTTTAAATCTGTTTTCTGTTTCATAAACAATAATGTGCAGTATAACAATGAGATATGGCAAACCAATACAGAAACAATAATGAACATATAATAGTTCTGGCCTGCTATGCAAAACAGACTAGCAGGGTCTCAGTCCTTTACAGTTCTCTCTAGCTGTGTCCTGTGGCACTGTTGATGCAGCTACAGGCCTCTTAACAATTCTGAGGAAATGGAGCCTTTTCTTCCTTATATGGAAAATCTGAGCTCTTTAGCTCCCCCCAATGGACCCTGGGTTACACAAACAGAGCTTCAGCTATAGCACATACAATTGTATATAAATACCATATATACTTGAGTATAAGACCCAAATATAAGACGAGGGGGGCTTTTTCACCATAAAAAATGTGCTGAAAAAGTCAATTTATACACGAGTACATATAGTGTACTGTTTCAATAGATAAACTTAACACACACACCCCCCCAAAAAAACACTTTGGAAAAATCTACAGGTTTATGTCTAGAATTTGCATCTCCAGCAGTGAATAATAAAGAAAAGCTACATACCTTTGCTCTTCAATTTGTTTAAACATCTCTTTTTGCTGTTTTTGTTCTTCTACAATGGTTTTAACAATAAAACTTCTTTTATCTGTGGATTGCTTGCGGCTCCTCCAGCCATCAAGTCTAAATAAACCTTTTGTCAAAGATGCATGCTGACAACTGAAGCCCTCAATAAATGTTCGTTCTATTGTCTTTGTCTCCTTGCTTTTTAAAAATTTAACATACTTTTGTCTGATTTTTCTAATTAACATTGCTCTTTCTTCCTGGCGCTCTTTCAAAAAGTCATGAATTACAAACTTCTCTTGTTCATGCATTTTCTGAACATACGCAATTCTTTTCTCAGTTGACTGATCAGTATATTCTTTTGCTACATTTTGAGAAATCTGCATTTGCATAACATCCCGCTCTTTCCTAAGTACAATGTCCAATTTCTTATTCTCCCGGTAAGCTTTATCAATAGCACACAATGGGCGAAGTCTTATAGATCCATATGCATTAACAAAAGCCCTCCTCTCAATGCAACCCGGATTGTGCATGGGGTTAATTTCTGGAAGAGGTTTCTTTAAAACATGTAAGTTACAGACATCATCAAAAAAATTCTTCTGTCTCTCTTGATACTCTGGCAGTTCAACAGTCTTGTAATAGAAAGGCATTTTACCCACTGAAAGCCTAAACTGACTTGCTATCTCCTCATCTTTTGTTTTAGTTTCTTTCCAGTCCATGAGATCTAATATAAAATAGTTAAATCATTACAGTTACTATTCTCTCTATTAAAAAAAATATTCACAGTTACATTATGATGTTAACAACATTTTATAATCTGTTCCATATGAAATAAGAGCCACAAGACATTTTTTTTCTGAGCTACTTTACCGTGCTGGGAAAGAAATTCATTTGGTAGGTCCATAAAGGCCTTTTTTGGTGGCAGTCCCACTATTATGGAATAATCTCCTCAGGGAGATGTACCAGGTCCCCTCATTTTCAAACTTTAGAAGGCAGTTGAAGACAGTTCTATTTAGTACTGTGTTTGATTAATCTACTGGCAATTCTAAACTGTGATTTTAAATTTTGGGGTTTTTTTGTATTTTATGTATTCTGTTTTATGTTTTTTTATCTATATTGTAAGCAGTCTTGAAGAAAAGTAGCTAATAAATGCTTTGAATAAATATTCATACCCTAATTTCCTGTCCTGCATTTTATCCTAACTATAACAATCCTGTGAAGTATGTTAGGCTGAGATAGACTTACCAGTTCAAGCTTCCATGGCAGAGTGAGGATTCAAACCTGGGTCTGATAAATCCTAGTGTGACACTCCAACTTTTACACTGTGTGTGTTCTCATTGACCACTAAAACTATTTCTTTAGGAAACTCTCCTCATGAGTGAAAGAACTTTTTGATATTAATATGATACAGTAATTTATCGGGAAAATATAAAGTCATTGGATTTGCAATAAAAAGTTTGATTTCCATGTAACTCTACCTTAACGGTATTCAAAAAAGTTTCATACGTTATTTCCCATTAACTCAAAATGCATAGTGGCTGCACCTAAGTTTCTGTTGGTACTTGAGCCAAGCACAAATGACATCTACAACTGTGCATATCATCTATATCTATATATATAAAAAGCTAACAGTGTTTTTGTTGATGACAGTATACCTCAGTAACTGTTGGGCCAATTCCTCTGAAAATTCCCAGCCACTACAGTCAGCCAGGCAAGAGTGTTTTTAGATGTTCACATACCTGAAATTTCACACCTGGCCCAGGTAAAACACCTTTTTCCTGGCGCTCCCTGGTGAAGGACATGCAGCTGCCTGTGTGTAACTGTCACCCTTCGAATGTTCGTGCTGCTTAGAATGTTCGCTCAGATGGCCAGATATGAGCAATGGGAACAGTACATAGGCAGTAACTTGAGTGGAAGTGAAACACATACACACACATACACACAAGGGAGAGGGGAGGGAGGGAGAGGGAGGGAGGGGTGGCATGCAAGGGAAGAGAGGGAGGGAGAGGAAAAGAATGGAGGGGGAGGCATGCAAGGGAAGAGAAGTGAGAGAGGGGAGAGAGTGAGAGGTGGCATGCAAGGGAGGGTAGGCAGGGGGCCTGGCATCTTGATATGAGCTAAAATACAATTGCCCCCACCAGATAAGAAGTGACCTTACCTGCAGTAATCCAGAAAATCCAGACAGACCTTTTCTTCACAAAATCAGAAGATATGCTATAACCAGTTTCTGATCTTTCTGGTGTCACAGGTTCCTTGTCACTTTCTGCATCTACTACTATCCCATTTCTTACTGATAAGGCTTTCCATTTCCTGGCCTGTCCATTTTGGACACTCATACTGATGAATGGGATTTCCATTAGTGAAGTGTGACTTTCTCACTTCTCCACATATTGTAATCCAAAATCCTATTCCTGGGTGATAGGGTGTTAGGTCTCAGACCTTTAGCCAATAAACAGACTCTGGATTCTTGATCAGTAGTGTTTATTGAAAGGCAACATAGTACCTAGCTTGAGAAAGCCAGTTCTGTTCAACCTGGCTTTCCTGGGTCCCTTTATCATAGCCCACATGCACCCTCCTGTTTTCCCAGAGAAAGTGTGAAAAGAGTTGTTTGAAGGCTCTAGGTGCCCCAGGGTTGTGATAGGGATAGATGCAGCCACCTGGCTTGCTTCCCTTGGGCCAATAGACACATTCTGTTTCTCTGAAGAATGCAGGGTCACTAGCCTAGTTATCTGCAATCCGTGTCAAAGCTATAAATATCAGAAAAGAAAGGAAGAGGAAGAGAAAGTCCCTTTTACATATCAATCAAGTTGCATATCAATCAGGTTACATGAGAGTTACAATCAGATTACATACACCAGGCTTCATTCCTGACATAGAAGACCCCAAGATTAACATGAGGGAGTTGGAGGGTTATAACAGGATAGACAAACTGGAAAAAAAATTGCCCTCTTTCTGTCCACAGGAATCCACTACTGGATGCAGCTCTCTGCACAACTGAATTATGCTGACAGAATCCCTTTTTATTTTCTCCTAGTCATATCTACTGTTGACCTCCTTAATTTCCATTCCCATTTTGGTGTCGCTTTCCAGGCCACCTTATGCAGGAAAGGCCCTCTCCTCTGCCAAATCACCTCTGTTCAAAATCAAATCCTTTTCAAAGTAAATTTCTTCAATAGCATTTTTAGAAGCAACACATTTTTAGAAGCTACTCTAAATCTCCTCCTACTGGCTACACTGGCCTGTTCATCAAACTTTGATTGCAAATCTGAACATTCTTGATCATATATGATATATTTTAGTTTCAATAAACTTGGGCAGTAATAGTTTAAAGTAACTGAACAAAACTGCTCTAAAATATTTCTCTATGGCCCCTTCCGCACACGCAAAATAATGCGTTTTCAAACCACTTTCACAACTGTTTGCAAGTGGATTTTGCCATTCCTCACAGCTTCAAAGAGCACTGAGAGCAGTTTGAAAGTGCATTATTCTGCATGTGCGGAATGAGCCTTTGAATGAGACAAAACATTACATTTAAACAAATCATTAAATAAAACCCATTGTTTGGTTTTGCCAGTAGGAATGTAGGATAGAAATTAGTAAAGATACACAACACTTCTTGGGATTATCAAAGGCATCAAAGTACCACTGGCAGAGATGGGAGAGATAATTCATAACTCAAACAGAAGGATGGAAGACCCAGAATAAAAAATCATACATTGCGCAGCATCTGGAACTTGAGTATTGTACCAATCTCATTGCTACACTATTGCAAATAGTGTGATCCAGTTATTTGACTGAATAAATATTTCTCTTGGTTGTCAAAATACAGAATTTAGCATGTCACAATGAACCATACACTGGATGTCTTCAGAATGCAGTATGCAAAGTTGACACTAAAATAATTGGAAGCAGTGAAGATGCATCTGCATGTTAACTGTTTTCTCCATAGAGTTCAGCTAAAAATTGTAGTAAGAAATCACTAAGCATCAGAGTAGTTTAGCACATTTGTATGCATAGAATTTCCTCTTCATTAACACAACATAAAAGATTAATAATGAAATTCACATTACACACCAGCAGATATCTTTATGGATTCCAATATTAATAAAAATAAATGAGAATAGCAATGTGGGAAAAGCTCTACAGAGTACTCATGACAATTTTGTCTATGTGAATTTTATTAAACTACTAGCTTTGGAATAGACCATTGTCACCGGCCTTTTAGCCTCCTAACTGTTTGTGGCAGGCTCAGGCAACCTCCTAACTATGCTGGGCAGGTTTTTCCACCTGTTTCATTACTGAGCTGCTTTGATGGTAGCATATGAGGTGTTTTATGCTTGTCTGCTCAGCCTTAGAAACTCCAAAAAGGTGAAGGATGTCTTTTTTTTCCCTATGGCAAATCCTCCTTTTTAAGATACCAATAGGAAATGAGGCAGGTTCAACAAACAAAATTAAAATTTATTGAACAAACTGGAAGAGATATTTCAAATGGATGGAAATCAAGCAAAAGATAGCCATACACAAACTTTAGTATTTGGCACAGGCACACTTCTTAATCAAGTTTTATAAGTTTCTTCAGTTGCTTAGATGTTACAAAAGGTTCTTTACTTCAAGATGATGCAGTTAGATATTACTGACTAATGGATTCACAATGACTTTAGGTTCTAACAGGCTGGTACCTTTTCACACAGTACATATACAGCCTCGACACTGTTAGCTACCCTCTTCACATAAATCTCCCTCCTGAGGTAACTATAGAAGAACACTGATATGACAGACTGGGAATCCACATGTGTGTATAATTCCCATTCTAACTAGCTTATGAATTCTTCTTCACCCAGAAGATATATTTCCTGCCCTTCTATTTATGGTCACATGTGGAAAATCATACTACTATTCCACCTTCAACCTTGACCACTAAATAAAACTTCCAGTTCTCCTGTCTGTGTATTGTCTACCCTCAGCATATGGTGACACTCAGTATTTTCAAGTCAGATCCACTTCCTGACTGAAATTCGCTCACAGTAGATGTTTAACACACACAGTTAAGGGACTTGATGTTAATTTGCAGAAATCAAAATCCAAAAGCCTCCAAAACTTTTCCTCTCAGAGAGATCCCTCCTCCCTCTCTGCTCCACCAATCAGAACACAGGTAAGCTTACCCAATCAGGGTGTTTTCCTGTTCCTAGAAAGTTCCCAGGGTGCTTTTCTGTTCCTGTTGTGATAGCACCTTGTTCCACTGACTGACTTGCACTTTTAATTCTCTGTTTTATTTTGCAGTCTGTCACAACAATGTAGGATGGTTCACATGCTTTAAAAGCCTAGAAATATTTTTATGGATATGCTGAAATTCTAAAATCCTACCCTCTTTTCTTTTCTTACCCTTTCAGTCAAAATTAATAATACTTGTTCAATGAGTTTAGATGGCCTGATCTCATGGACCTGGCACAGATGAAGCAACATTTTATCCCAAGTAAGTGATTCCCCCTGCCCACTTCATCATGCTATCCCAATCACCAGGGGCGTACCTAGGCAAATTGTAGCCCGGGGACAAAACTTGAGTTTGGCGCCCCCCCCCCCCCATGGGCGGCCACCCTCCCCCATCATGACCAAACAATGATTTTTTTGCACCAGGTCATTTCTAATCACCATCACATTATAGAACATGCCTCAACGCAGCAATAGTCCATACCACTCAGCAGAAATCAAACATTTAGGCAATTTTTTCAAAATGCTTTCAAAATGTTTTATCACTGCTGTGAAAATGTTTACGGTGTTATATCCAGCACCCCCAATTGACCCCAGCATTGGAAACACAGCACAGTGCTGGGAGGAAGAGAGAGAGGGAGAGGACAGGGACAAATTTCAAGTCATGTTTTCCACAGTAGTTGCACACATTGAATTTTAATACTGACAAAGGCACTTACTGACATGAACTCACAGTCTTCTGAAAATAACTTAACTTAGAAAACATAGTCTTGGAATAACCTTGAACAACTCCTTTTTCCCCTGAAATATGTTTAAAGCCTAGAAGGTAAGAAACTCATCTGTGGCTCATTCCGAACATGCAGAATAATGCACTTTCAAACTGCTTTCAGTGCTCTTTGAAGCTGTGCAGAATGGCAAAATCCACTTGCAAACAGTTGTGAAAGTGGTTTGAAAACGCATTACCTTGCGTGTGCGGAAGGGGCCTTAGACACTAAGAAGGCACCCCAGATTATCTAAGAAGCTCAGTTCAGAACTATTCCATTGTAGAGATAGAACCAGCCAGCTTTGCTGAAGTTTGGACGTCTGGGCACTCATTCTGTGGGCAGCAGCTTCACCTTCAACTGGGTGCCCCCATAACATTTGCCCCTCCAAAGCAAAGTTGACTGGTTCCTTTCAGGACACTCAGCAGCAGCCCTGAGGTAAATTTGGTGCCTCTACCCAGAGCAAGACCCCCAGCAGAGCACTGCCATTGAAATCTCTACCACAGAGACAGCTTGGCATAACAGCAAGCCTCACCCAATCCCACACCTCTCACTGCTTCAAATAGAGGAGAAATAGCAGCATTTTCCCCTCCAGAAGAACAGAGGCGCACACAACCTCCCCTACTGCCTTCCACACACCTCCCTTTTAAAATGAAGCCACTCTACAACAACACCTAATGAACTACGCACATCAAGGGGGGGGGCACATTTGCAAGCCCTGAATCTTCTACCAAATCCACACAGCACTACACCACAGCTGCAGAAACACAACTCCCCCCGCAAAAAAAAACTGAAGTGGGGAGACCCACAGATCTGCCCAGGGCACAGCAAGAACTACAGGAAAACAAACCACTTCTAAAGAAAAGGTTATTTTTTAAAAATCTAAGACAACAAACTTAAAAGTAGAACCAAAGCAAGTTTGCAAGTAACAGCCTAGCCACAAAGCAGGGGTGGGGGGACAAACTGGGAGACACCTATATAGAAATTTCAAACCTAAACTAACAGAAGAAGGTAAAATTATGAAACCACAATACTGGGTGCAGCGTGTAACACACTTCTCTCTCTGAAGATGCCAGCCACAGATGCAGGTGAAACTTTAGGAACAAGATCTACCAGACCATGGCCGCACAGTCCGGAAAACCCACAACAACCAGTTGAATCCAGCCAGGAAGCCTTTGACAATACAAAAGAATTTTTGTTTTGTAAAATAAGATGTCAATGGTAAATTTTCCTTGCAATAAGAACAGTTCTGAAGTTATGTGAACACATAGTTCAGAAATTAGTTTTAAGTCTACTGAGTTATACCTTAGCTAAGATTTTACATCCTCTTTATTAAGGATTTTAGTTTTAAGAATAATTGAATAATATAAAGAGATCCCACCAGTGGTGGGATCCAAAGTTTTTAGTAACAGGTGCCCTTGCCAGCCCCCCCCCCTCAGCAAAGGGGGCAGAGGCGTACCTAGGCAAACCTGAGCCCTGGGCAAAACCTGAGTTGGATGCCCTTCCCATGGGCAGTCACCCCACCACGACCCCCCCAAATTTTTTTGCACCAGGTCATTTCTAAATCATCATCACATTATAGAAAATGCCCCAACTCACAAATCTGAACACAGCAATGGTGAAACACACAGGTTCTTTGATAGAGACTGGTGAGATAAAAGGTACGAAAGGCTGAGAATCCATGAATTGCAGTACCTGAAAGGGATTAACCCAGTTCAGGGAGTGACATTATTAGTCGCAATCGCTATATGGAACCTTCACGTTCAAAGGCAGGATGCCTCTCGGGGAGGCGAGGGCATGGAGATGGGAAAGCGGACCCAATTAGTAACCCCCTCTCGGCACACACAAATAATTAGTAACCCACTCTCGGGAACTGGTGAGAACCTGCTGGATCCCACCTCTGGATCCCACCCCACCCCCGTTGGCCTTCGATCCAAAAGGCAGGAATGCCTGTTTTCAGCTCTCATATACTTAAAAGGAACAAACCTCTCTGGAAAGATGCATCTCTCTTGTAAGGTGGCTTAAAGTTCCTTTCCTTTCCTCCCCCACACCTTTGCTGGCCCCCCAACATCAGAGAGGCTGCCAAGCACATACGGCAATGCAAGGTAAATACTAGTATTGGGGGGGAGAGGGGATTCTTGGGGTAGGATTCTTTAGTTTTTAAAACTAAAGACTTTTATCTCAACCTATGCAGAGGGAACCTGTCTGCTGATGCTTGCTGATCCAAGGACTGGGCTCCTTCAGTGGGAGACAGTCTGTTTGTTAAGCAGTTTGTAATGCCTCCCCCCCCCCTCCTTTCTCTCCTGTAAGGAGGATCTAGGTGCAGGAAAATCAAGGTGGGCAAAAGGTCCTTTCCCTTTACTCCCACACATCTTTCCTGCTTCCCCCATCACAACAGAACCCCCCTCAACAGAGACAAAAATGCCAGGGGGGGAGGCAACCCCAGGGGGTAAGGGAAGAAAAACCCTGGGGGCGGGTTTTTTCCTATTTTCCTTTGGTTGGGGGTGTTTGGGAATTGGGATCTCATTTAGTTCCTCCTTTAAAAAACTTTTTCAAGCTGCTCTGCATCCGGCAGAGAGCGGAGATCTTGGGTTTCCCCCTCCCTTTTAAAAAAAAAACCTTTTCAAGCCTCATGCTGCAGCAGAGAGTATCATGACGTCTCAGGTTTGGTGTTTTTTTTTACTTTTTCAAGCTGCTTAGGGAGAGGAAATCTTGCAAACCCCCCCCCTTTTAACTTTTTTACTTTTTCAAGCTGCAGTGTGCCAGCCATGGAGGGAGACTGGGACTCGAGAGTCTCGTCTCAGGAGGGGTTTTAAAAAAAACTTTTTCAAGCCACTGAGCAGCGATGGCTCAACTTGGGGCAAGGAGGGAAGGGGAGCGATGGGCAGGGCCGGCGAAAACAAACCTGTCTCTCTCCTCTTGTGACGAGGCGGCTGCGAGGGACATGGGCTGCTGGCAGCAGGATTTGGAGGCAAAAGCTGGAGCCTGCTTCTTTCCCCACGTGCCTGTGCTGCCTGCCTGCCTGCTGCTGCTTCCTCCCAGGCCTGCTCTTCCCCTCCCTTCTGTGCTACTGCCTGGGCAATCAGCACCGGAGGAGGCAAGGCACGCTGGGTCAAAGGGAGGCGGAGCTCCCCGTCCTGCTCGGGTGGCTTGCTTGCTTGCTTGGGCTGAGAGGTGGAACTGGCCCAGTGGGCCACTGTCCGAAGTGGGCGGGGCTAAGGCAGGAAACAGGAAAACAATCTGCTTTCTCTGCAAAAAACAGGAAAACAATCTGCTTTCTCCCCGTCCTGCTCTGGTGGCTTGCTTGCTTGCTTGGGCTGAGAGGTGGAACTGGCCCAGTGGGCCACCGTCCGAAGTGGGCGGGGCTAAGGCAGGAAACAGGAAAACAATCTGGTCCACTGCTTTCTCTGCAAAGATCTACTGCTTTCCCTGCAAAGGTTTGCTGGCGCCCCCACGTGACCAAACACGTGACCAAAATTGGTGCGCCCGGGGACAAAGGGTACCCTTTGTCCCTAGGCAGGAACGCCAGTGCCAATCACTGGCTAGTGCACCCAAGTTCCATTCAGGCTGGAATACGAACTCTTGTATCCATGTGTTGTGTTTGCACTGCTGGGAGAGGTATGGGAAAACAACTGTGTTGTCCTTGTAGTGATCATTTCACTCTTCCTATGCGTGCAAGGCAGGCAAGGCAGGATTCAGCTAAGGATGGGACTTGAATCACTTTCAGCAGAGCTTGCACAGCTGTATTTACTCAAGGACTTCTATCAGCCATACCCCAGTGTTACTTCCAGTGGTTGCATGAATTACGTAATTTGAGTCATGCCAGGGGCATTTGTTGCTTATTGTCCCTGGGATGCTGAATAGCACAGCCAACAGCAACCAGTGAACTGTTGTCATGCGGGTTTTAGAATATGCCTGAATATACCATACCTTAGAGGAAAATGTTCCAGCATGCAAATACTAGTTCAAGGAATTTTATCATTGCATAGCACAGTTTTTTTTCACAAACTTCAGTTTCTTTTTAATTCTCAGGAGAAAGCTGATACAAAAATTATCTTGCATGCCATGAAAGAGACAGGAAGCCCAATACTGGGGGCAACCAGGCCATTGGATGCAATGCAGAGCCACACCAACATGGTATAAGTATAAGGGGCACCTTCACTGGTGGAGAGGGAAAAGGCACCAGTGACTGGGCAAAACCCTGAAGTGGGCACCACTGTGGAGGAACGATTGTGTCTGGATGCTGGCATGTGGGGCAGCCAGGTCATTGCAAATGTTTTGCTAGCAGTTTGCCTCATACAAAGATGAGCCAAGAATGGTGCAGACAAAAAATATTAGGAAAACTTTTCTAATATATGGGCACTAATAAGACAATGAGATGTGGAATGGTATAGTAAAGTGATCTTATCAGATCTTGAAACCTAAGCAGGGTTAGTAGTTGGATGGCAGATCACCAAGGAAAACTTTGCAGGAAGACACTAGCAAACCACATCTGCTTAATCACTTGCCTTGAAAACCCTATGGGGTCACCTTAAGTTGGTTGTGATGAAGGCACTTTATACACACACACACACACACACACACACACACACACACACACACACACACACACACACAGAATAAAGACACAACTAATAGTAACTTGATGACATTAGGAGATTAAATCATTATGGGGTGAATGCAATAACATTAAAGTCAATACATTTTAGTTGACAGCAGATGAACAGCAAATATAATCATTAGAACAGCCAACACTGTATAAAATATAGAAATGTCACTCATAGGTGGCTCCTAAAATTTCCCTGGCAACATCAGCAGCTATTGAGTCTGGACATTTTTCAGTATTTGTTCTACATGATAGAAGTGTTACATTACTAACCTGTCTTTGGTAACCTTTTCAATTCCTTTTGTTTTATCTTTTCTCTCTCTTCAGATTTGAGTACTGCAGAGAGAACAGGCTGTCTTAATCCTTTCAGATACAAATGAAGCTCTTTAAGATCTTTCACATTTAAAACCTGTTAAAATCAACATTTCATCTATCAGACATTTTGCCATATCCATGCGCCAAAATTCTTCCATCAGTAACATCTGATTTTGCTGTACACTTTAAAGCTATTTATTTAATTATGTAGTTTAAAATATGCTAATTTGCCTTTTTTTTCAATTTCTAGACAGCATCAGTGTTTGCATGGATGAGTGAATACTTGTTCTAACCTCTGTGCTCCTAGAATAAATTCCAGGTTTTAGACTAAGCAGTCCTTTCACTTATCATCTGTTACACCAAGAGGCATTTCTTTGCAGCTTGTGGATGACAGGGGCACCTTAGCTTTATTTGGGCAAACAAACAAGAATAGCTTTCAGTCAGAGCAACAGTTAATGCTATTCTTAGAGTATTTTAAAATTACTATAGTGGTGACTAAATTGAAGACATCAACCCATGAACGGCCATGTTTAGGACAAAAAGCGATAGTTAAAGCGAGATTGCTGTGCACAATCCTTAATAAAGAGATTGAAGCTTAGGGTATTTTTATTTCTATGACAGATAGATTAACATTCATTAGAATCATTACCATTAGATTAATCTCCTGTTTGAAATAATGGGTTTTTGCCAAGTAGAACCAGCTATTGGCCACTGTGTGGATATCTGCTGGAAACTCCATTTACATTCACATTTCTCAGTAGCTGCAAAGCCACCGTCTAATATTTCTGATAGCTGCTTGAATCAACTACAATCTCATAACTGAAATGATTTAGTTATTTTTTTAAAAAAAATTATATCCACAAGAAATTTCAGACCTAATCCAGACCCAGGATAATATATGCATAGAAGCCATACAAACGATTAAAAAATACAACAGTGATACAGAATTTGAGCAGGTATTGTGTCTTCCAAGAAGAATCTTTTGAAAAAGAATATACAGTTTTAGAAAGCAAAGTGAGAGCTGTAGTGACAGTAATTGGGAATAAAAAATCACTAGGAGCAGATGGGATATTGTGATGGAGAGATTCAGAAACCAAAAGGTAACATAGGCATGAGAAGTAGCTTTGATCTCAGGAGAGAGATCCAGAAATCTTATGCAAATGTACCAGAGTAAACTTCAAAAGGCCTAAATTACCTCCTGGCCAGAAGAGAGTTTTCCTGAGTCATGAGAGACAAAGGCTAGGGAGATTCCATCTTGGACCAGGCTAAGGGAAACAGCTCCTTGCCATGGCTCTGAATCTTATGAGAATATACCATGCTGAGGAAACTATGTAAAAGCAATCTTTTTTATTTTATCATTTGAAATAAAGACTTTAAAAACTCAGCAGTTGGAGTGCCTGGTTGGAAAGAACCCGGATTTGTAGAGACAAGGCTGGAGCCCTCAGTCTTGATCTAATGACAGATGTCAATAGAGTTATTCCAAGCCCCAGAAACAGTCCAACAAAATCTTGACAAGAATATGCCAACAAACATGAAAAAGAAAACAATGGCCCACAGACAGGAAACAATTAGTGTGCATTTCAAAAAAGAAGACATCAAAGATTGCAGCAACTATTGGACTGCCCCATTAATTTCCCATGACAATAAAGCTCAAAATCTTTTAACAAAGATTTATCATATATGGAATGAGAAATGCCTGATGTTCAAGCTGGATTCAGAAAAGGAAAAATCTCTAGAGATCATATTGCAAATTTACGTTGGTTATGCGAGTATACTAGAGAATTTCAGAAGATAATTAGTTTGTGTTTCATAGATCACAGCAAAGCTTTTGATTCTGTGGTTCATAAAAAGTTATGGTTGGTTTTTAAAGAAATGAGTGTGCCATAACATCTGATGTCTTTGATGTGCAACCTGTACTGTGCACAAGAGACTACATTTAGGACAGAATATGGAGAAACAAAATTATTGTCAATTGGCAAAGGTGTTAGACAAGGATGTATTTTATCTCCATATCTCTTCTTTCTGTATACAGAACATATCATAAGGAAAGATGAATTAGGTTTAGATAGAGGGTGGAGTGAAAATTGGGAAGAAGAACATTAACAATTTGGGATATGCTGCTGATACCATATTACTGGCAGAAAATAGCAAATTGAAACAACTACTGCTGAAAGTTAAAGGAGAAAGTGCACTAGCAGGACTATAGCTGAACATCAAGAAAACAATAATAATTATTATTAGAGAATTACTCAACTTTAAGGGGAACAGTGAGGAAACTGAAATTGTTCAAAACTCTATTCCTTGGCTCCATCATCAACCAAAAGCAAGAGTGCAACCAAGAAATCAGAAGGCTATTGAGATAGGGATGGGCAGCCAAGGAAAAGCTGGACAAGGTTTTTAAGTGTCATGATGTGTCATTGGCAACCAAGATCAAGTCAATTCATGTCGAAGTTTTCCATATTGCTATGGATGGATGTGAAAGATGGTCAATGAAGCAAGCTGATAGGAAGGAAGCAGACTGCTTTGAAATGTGCTGTTGGAAGAGAGTGTTACAAATACCAAGGCCCACCCTCCAAAAAAGTGGGTTAATTTATTTATGAGATTTGTATCCCATCCTTTCCCCTCAGGGCAGGTCACAGCATAAAACCTAACAAATTTAAAATACAATCTCACTATAAAATCAGTTAAAACAGATAAATACAATATAAGTGCCCTAACTAATAAGTTAGTTGGCAATAAATTATACAATGGCAATACATACATACAACTTTCCATCTGCTTCTCCCCTCCACCCACCCGAGACCAAAAGATATTATCTATAAACCTCAATCTGGCTGGCTAGATGGAAAGGCCTGGTGGAACAGCCACTTCTTGCAGGCCCTGCGGAACTGCCACAATTCCCACAGGGAGCTAACATAGCTTGAAAGCCTGTTCAACCAGGTCAGAGTCATGGCCATAAAAGCCCTGGCTCTCATCGAAGCCAGCCGGATTACTCTCGGGCCAGGGATCAATAGAAGTTTTCATTACGAAGAGCAGAGGGATCTTGTAGGGCAATACGGGGAGATGCGGTCCCAAAGATATGCAGGTCCAATACCACTTATGGCCTTAAAGGTTAACACCAGTACTTTGAAAATGATCTGGAGCTTGACCAACAGCCAGTGTAGTAGTTCTTTAAGAACTGGTGTTATATGTTCTCGACTGGCTGCCCCAGTAAGCAGCCTTGCAATAGAATTCTAAACAAGTTTTAGTTTCCGGATCAAAGACAAAGGTAGGCCAGCGTAGAGTGAGTTACAGTTGTCTATTCTTGAAGTGACCATTGCATGGATTACTGTGGCTAGGTCAGGTCTGGAGAGATATGGAGCCAGCTGCTGCACCTGTCTCAGATGGAAAAATGCAGTCTAGGCTGTCTGGTTGACCTGGAGTCCAGAGTCATGCCTAGACTCCTAACTGATGCAGATAGATGGATAACTGCACTATCTAGGGTTGGCAGAAATTCACAGGTCTCTCCCACCGACCGAGCCAGAGAACCTCCATCTTTGCTGGGTTGAACTTCAGTCTGCTTGCTCTCATCCAACCTGCCATGGCCTCCAAACAGTGCTGGAGAGCCTCAGAAGCATAGGCCGGTTGGCCCTCCATAGTAAAAATGAGCTGGGCGTCATCAGCATATTGATGACACCCAAGCCTGAAACTCTGTACCAGGGGATGCATGTAGATGTTAAATAGCATAAGGGAGAGGATGGCCCCCTGTGGCACTCCACACTCAATATCATGCTGCTTCGCGACCCAAGCACCCCCGACACTACCTATGACCCCCGACCATGGAGAAAGGAGGCCAGCCAAGAAAGCACTGTCCATGTCCCCATGTCGGCGAGGTGGTGAACCAAAAGATCATGATCTACTATGTTGAATGTTGCGGTCAGATCCAGCAAGACCAGCAACACTGACATGCATCTATCCAGCTGGAGACGGAGCTCATCCACGATGGCGACCAACATGGTCTCCATTCCAAGACAGACTGGAAGGGAACCACCACCTTTGTATCATCCAGAAAGGTCTGAAGCTGCTCCGCAACTGCTCTCTCAATTACCTTACTCAGGAACGAAAGATTCAAAACTGGGTGGTAATTGGCGAGATCTAAAGGATCCAGAGATGGTTTTTTTCCAAGAGTGGGTGGAACACTGCCTCCTTCAACCTCCCTGGAAATTCTCCTTGCTCAAGGGAGAAGTTGACAGTTTTGAACAGGGAGTCCCACAACACCTCTCTACTGGCCTTCACCAGCCAGGAGGGGCATGGGTTGAAGAGGCAAGTGGTAGGTCGAAAAGCAGTCAGAATTCTGTCCACATCAGTGGGTTTGAGCAGTCTGAAGCGATGGAGTGGCATGTCCATGCTGCCCTCTGACCCCCGGGGATCAAAGGGCAGCGGGAGCTCTGCAGGGACAGAAGGTAAGTGAGGGGAAAACCAGAGGTGCCTAAAAGTGGCGCCTCACCCCGGTGCTGTTTGCACAGTACTGGCTGGGAAATGCTGTTTCCCCCAAAAACTTGAGCAAGGTTTAAAACAGTGTTTCCCCGCTGGTTGTGGGGAAAAAGCATGGCACCGCCTCACTTCAAAGGCAACAGCTGTGCGAACAGCGCCCCGGGGTTGTGTTTTTACTGTCCCTGAGGTGCTGTTGTTGGCCCGTGCAGAATGGGCCAGAGGGACAAGATTTTGTCTGCAAAAAGGCTCACAAATGCCTCACAGCTAAAAGCCAGTTCCTCAGTTTTGGGACCTGTAGGAAGGGTTGTAAGGGATCAAAGTACCCTAAACAATTGTGCCAGGTGTGAACTCGAACAGGCAATACAGGCCTTCTTAGCCTCCTTAATTGCCTTCTTGTAGGATTTCATAAGTGTCCTAACCGAGTGTCTCGCTGCTTCGTCACGAGTATGTTGACACAGTCTTTAGTCATCTCAGGTCCCATTTCATCCTCCTCAGCCTGTCAGTATATCAGAAGACTGATTTGGCATGAGTGCGGAGAGGACATTTTGGAGTGACAGTCTCAATTGCTTCAGAAAGACTGGTTTCCCAGCTCTCTACCAGCTCTTCGAGAGTGTAACCAGTAGGCAGGGACTCTTCTTGGAATTGATCCTAATCCATCAGCCTAAATGGACAGGTCCAAATAAGTCCATCGCCTAAGCAGGGGGGTGCAGCCATCTTGACCCGTCATGGCACTCTATAAGACAAGGATAAGATCACATTAACACTGGTCACAAAGATCAGGTCTAGAGTGTGGTCTGCTTGATGAGTGGGACTCATGATGTGAACAAGGGAGAGGCCCAGTGCTGCCATGGATGACACTAGCTCTGCAGCCACCAGTGAGGAGGGTTCTAGATCAAATCTAACCTGAGCTGTCCACTAAGATGCATACCCAGACAGGGTAGCTGGCTAGGCCTGCACTTCCTGATAGCAAGGGGAGAACCATGTAGAGGCCAGTGCCCCACCTGGGCTCCCACTTACTTGCCTCTTCATGGATCCCCCCATGCAGACTTGCTGGGAGTGAGGGGGTCTTATTGAGTCAACTGGTGGATCACTTGATGCTTGGATCCATCCCCATGCCATGCCTCTGCTCCTGTTGCCTTTAATTAATACATAAGCTGTGGCCAGCAACTTTTACCAACATAAAATATGTTGTGTGTTTATTGCCTTTACACCTCCCCCCCTCAGACCAGCAATTGTACACACTGGAAGTGAGTAAAGTTACAACCCAAACAAAAATGCTTGCAGACCCAGAACCTGATGGGCAGAAGGATAGGGAGGCAAACACAACATACATGTAAGGACCAGACAACATCTTGATGGAGTAAAAATGGCCACATCGGTATTTGTTACAGCTGGACAGAGCTTTAACACAGTATGTAGCAAATGAACCTGTCACTGGCCGACCCACCTGACAGCTGATGAACTGATAAGACCCCAGCCTTCCGGCTGGAGGACACCATGGCAGGATTCCCCAATGCAGGCCACTGCAGGATTCCCCAATGGTGCAGGCCCACCATGGCAGGATTCTCCAATGGATGCAGAATTCCCCAATGGTGCAGGGCACTGTATGGTTCCTTCTGTCACCTGATACTGAGGGCACCTCAGCAGCCCCCAAGCTGAACATGTCTCCAGCAGTCCTCCCTACAAAACCCCTTAAGAGGATCCCCAAAGGTGGGGGAAATGGGCATACGGACAATATTTCCCCCCAAATGATCTGGTCTCATGATGACACTTAAAGAATGCAGTTGTGACAATGAGAAGAGGTGGTAACAAGTCACAAACAGGAATAAAAGGAGAGGTAGAGAGTCAGAAGAGCTCACTGAGCAGGGGTCCTTAATATCCAGCCCAGGCTAGGCAGACCAGAATGAAATCTCATTCTCCAAGGTCCACCAGCCTGAACCCTGCCCCCTTTCTTCCAGCCCCTTCAGGTCACCCATGATTGTCCAGGCTGGGAGAAGGATCAGTTGAGAGCCTACACAACCACAGAGGCCTACCATCACCAAACAATACCACCAGCTACCGAAGGCCAGGAAATTTCTGCCTTGCCATCCTTCTCAGCCTCAAGGCCCAGCAGATGGGGCCCACACCTGAAGCCTTTCTTCTGTTTTAGGAGCTTTTACTGGAGTTTATTTATAACTAGTAGATGCTGTCCAAAGGGATTTGTGGAAGAATGTACTTGAAATAAGGAAATTCCTAATGAAATTGGGGAGAAGTCTGTTTCTGAATTTCATAGTCAGAATATGATGCCTTAAAATCAGAGCTACAGGCCACAATCACAACAAGCAGTAGCAGATGTTGCCACACTAACTGAATCCCATTTTGTGTCAGTTTGAAATATATCATTACAATTCCTAGTCATGAACAAGTTTTTTTCCCTTTTGTTATGTTCAAGCTGACACAGATTGTAGTCAAATTGCTATAATAATATTTGCTCTTATTTTGAGATATAATTTAGACACATCAACATTTGAGCTCATTCCACTGGTTTCTCCAAACAGATTGTCAGCTAAAGCATTATTTTTGATCGACAAAAATAATAATAAAAAGCATCAATTAAGACTAAAGAAAATAATGCAAGCTTTTAAAATTCCATTTACACAATTGCATCTGTTTGCTCAAATTTATATTTACTCTTTTCATTTTATAAATCATTGTTATTTCTTTTAAAAGTATTAAAACTGTCTACCAAAGAAGCAAAGATTCACAAAGCAACTTATTTGGTTCAGTTGCCCACAATGCATATATTTCGTACCAACACAATTCACTTTCTTCATATTACATCTCAATAGCTCATTCACTACTTTGTTTTAATTGGCATTCTGCAGATGACAAGCTTCCATGAATTTGTATTGTCGAAGGCTTTCACGGCCGGAATCACTGGGGTGCTGTGTGGTTTCCGGACTGTGTGGCCGTGTTCTAGCAGCATTCTCTCCTGACGTTTCGCCTGCATCTGTGGCTGGCATCTTCAGAGAATTCTCTGAAGATGCCAGCCACAGATGCAGGTGAAACGTCAGGAGAGAATGCTGCTAGAACACGGCCACACAGCCCGGAAACCACACAGCACTCCTCCCATGAATTATTTTGGGATGTGTTCTGCATATATGAAGTTAGATGTAATTTTGTTTCAGGGTTCCATAGATTAAAAATATTACAAATAAGAGGGGAGAGGTGAAAATTTTAATTGTGTTTTCTCCTTAACACCTTACCAAAGGTTGGGCACTTTGATTACTGGTTGTGAAAAATTTACATGGTCTTGGAAGATACATGTGTTAGAGGAATAATCTTTCCTGCAGTAAGGTACAATCCCTTTTACTTTGAAAAGGGTTGTAATGGGGGAAAAGATGAACTGTGAGGACACATGCTAGGGAATGAACACCCTGAAAGTTCAAGAACCTTTTGCACTTTGAGCTAACTGTATGGTTAAAGCCATGCAGATCCCCCTCACACACACACACTATCTATCTGACTTACAAAAATAAGGTATTAAATATAGAGAACATTTTTCCTATTTATATCTTTATAGTTTTAATGATTTTTCTTGGATTCACAGAATGATTCTTGCTGCTGTATATAAAGTGCCAATTTATCTACTATGGTTTCTAAATTAATTGCTTAAACAGCATACTTACTTGGATCCCAGATGTAAGCTTTTCAACCTCACTGTGCTGTGCTGGTTTAATGATGTGACGCATAGATCTTTTAGTATCACGTACTGTAGGTGTGACTTGAATGCAAATTTCCTTTTTTCCAGTTCTGATGTTACGTTTGTGTAGCAGAACCTCATGTAAAGGAATCAGGCTATATAAACAATATTTTATTTCAAGAAAGTAACAATGAAACACTATTTGGTAATCTTACTAAGCAATGAAGGAAAACTGCTCTTTATCTTCTCTTTAGTAATTCGCACCCCAGATTACTTGCTAAAGCATTGTTCATACGCTATTGACAAATAAATACTATGACATGCTGAATCAGAAATTTGCTGGCAAAAAATAAGTCAAATGTTAATTTGCAAGATGCTTCACCAAATGTATAATTATTCTCACATTACTAGGATATAGGTCACAATTTCACTCTACTGCATGTGTAGGTAGGTCGGTCGGTCGGTACGTACGTACGTACATACGTACGTATGTACATATAAACATTATATCTGAACATAATCCAAGAGGGTGGGGGGGGGGGGAAGCTTAGTAGAAACATTTAAGAAAAGCTTGGAGAAATGCAACTGCATGACTACCTGAAAGCAGGAACAGGTTGAGAGAATCCCAGTGTTCATTCTCAGTTTTAAATTTAATATAATATTCCAGAAATAAATTACCTGTTGAGTCTACTGAAGGAGGATGCATGTGAAAATGCCCCCCCCCAATACTATACAAGTATCATTTTAAACTAATTTTTTCAATGGGCTTTGAGCCCCATCCAAAGGGGGGGGGCAAATCTGCTCCTGGAAGCAGCGTACCACCACACTGGTGGATTTGCCCTCCCTGGGACACTTACCCTGGTGGAGGGGTGATTCCATCGGCATGCAGCTGATCCAACCTCTCTGGTGCTGGAATGCCATTCTGGATGCCCCACTGGTATCCTAGAGCCCCTGCTGCTAACGCCAATGTAGAAGGGGCAGAACAGGGGCATAGCCAGTGGAGGAGCCGACCTTAGTCGGCTCCCTCCAGTTCTTTGCCAGAGTTACTCTAGTGGGCCATGCTTCAGATTTAAATTGCCCTTTCCAGCAGCATAAGTTCATTGGGGCCCATAGAGGCTCCTCAGCGACTGGGAGGCTGCTTGATTTTTCCAGCCTCCCTGCAATGTCGGAAGGTCTCTTTTTTGGGGGTGGGGGAGGCTTTTGTGTTTATGTAGTTACCCCGCCCAGGCACTCAGCTCATGGATGGAGCTGCCCAAAGTATGTAACTCAGCTTAGAACTGAACTGTACATTCTTAGTTGATACAGATTTAAAGAACTGAGAAGCAATGCCATCTTTCTTACCCTGATGGATGGCCAAGTGGACTACACAATCAATTTTTAAACTGTTGCAATAATCTAACAACTAACATCCTTTTTATAGCCCTTACCGGCAAGATCTACAGACAAAAATAAAATCTATAATTGCTTCATAAAGAAAAGGCTTTTTCTAAAAGAAATTACTAATTTTTAAGGTGTATTTTATATATATTTAAGCATATCAGATTGCCTCCTATGCCTACTTTCTGCCATTACAAGAAGACTTCTGCCAGCGAGTAGAAGGGCAGAAGAAGAGTAGAAGAAGAAACAGGAGGAGGAGTTTAGAATTTTACCCCACCTTTCTCTCCTGTAAGGACACTCAAGGCGGCTTACAAATTCCTTTGCCTTCCTCTCCCCTCGACACCTTGTGAGATAGGTGGGGCTGACAGAATTCTGAACAAATTGTGACAAGCCCAAGGTAACCCAGCAGGAATGTAGGAGAGGGAAAACAAGTCTGGTTCACCAGATAAGACTGTGTCACTCAAGTGGAGGAGGAAGGAACCAAACCCAGTTCTCCAGATTAGAGTACATCTGCTCTTAATCACACCATGCTGGTGTCACCTCAGCTTGTGGGTTCTGTGGGGCAGAACTTGGAAGGAGTTGCAACAACTAAATTTAAAACAAAATGGTTTACTTTTCTTAACAAATAACACTTATTAAACATTAACATTTAACATTAACACTTCACAGTCCTGTTGAGTTCCATTTCAAGTCCTTCTATTTACAGTCTTGTAATGCCAAGTCCAATTCTTCCTGCTGGTGGTTGGCTTATGAAGACTTCGGATGCTTGGTGAACTGGATTCAAGGTGATGAAGGTCCCCAAAAGAACTCCCATCAACTATATACACAGAAACCCTTAAACAAGGAGTTAAGGGCTTATAAAAATCAATCAAGGTTCCAGCCTGGTAGCCTTGCTTCCTCCACCTCATGAGTTCTGCAGCCTTCTGCTTCTTTTCAGACTCCACCCCTTTGTGGGTCATCCCATTCTTAGCATAGGGGTTACATTGGCAGGAAGAGCAACTGCGAGGGCTTCATCCTCTTCATGATAGCCATGTAAATTCCCTACAGACTTATTTAGAATCTGTCACTCTTCATCAGAAAAATAGCTTGAAGTATTTCAAGTATTTTTCATTTTTGCCAACTAGTAGTGTGTATCAAAATGAAGATAATAGTCAGCATATGTTTGTTTTAAGCAACACAGTATTACCACATAAGTAAGGAGAAGACTATGTTGAGTTCTGGTATCCTTCATTCTCTAAGGAAGGGATCTCAAAAATACAAGGGAAATCTTATAGGTACAGGATCTTGCTGATCATCAGTTTACATCCTTCATCTGCTTCCAAAATACAGTCCTCCCTTTATTTGTTTTGGAGATGAAAATAAAGCATTGTCATTGCGGTGCGCCATTTTACTGATACCTTCCTTGTTACTTTCTTAAATTACCAAAAGCAGTGCACTCAAACTGCTCAGAAGAGGTATATGCAGCTCCTGAGCCACTTGAACTGTCCCTGTCCTATGCAAATGACTACTCAACCCAAAATGGTATGAGACCCATTGATCTAAACTGACAACCTTTCTATTACTAATCAGCACAAGATGCCGGAATGGATAGAGTGTTTTGACAGATGTGGTTGCTTGCTTGCTTAATGCTCCACAGAGCACCATCTGTCTGCAAATAATACAAAGGTACAAGTCAGTGTTTTTCATCTTAGAAATTATGATGCTAAGCCTGAATTTTATATCATTTGGTATGGGGTGTATTTCACCTAGTACATGAATGAAGAATACCTTAGAGAATAAACTTTTCTTCAGATATCACAGTAAAAAGACCAAAGCAAATTTTAACATCAGTAACAACATTTCAGTGAATCATTCTTTGCTCCTTGGTGTATGAACTGATGGGCAGTTAACACAATAAAGTCCATGATTGTTTTTGTATACATGGTGCTTCCTACCATAAATACCAATGAAATCCAATGCACCAGTTTCTAGTAATGCTCTACAGCTGTTGCTGCAAATGTTACTAGAAATGGAAGCTTCACGTGTATGTTTTAATATGTGATGTAGAGCACTATAGATACATTCAGTCCAGACTTTAACCCTGGTAAAAACCATGAACAAAAGTGCCTTCAGGATTAAGTTAGGGATTCACTGATCATGCTCATGAATAGTGGGAAATATATTTAAAAGATATATGTCATAAACATACAAAGTAGTGTGTAAACCAAGAAAGGAGAGCCAGTGTGGTATAGTGGTTAAGAGAAGTGCATTCTAACATGGAGAACCAGGTTTGATTCCCCACTCCTCCACATGAAGTCTGCTGGGTTACCTTGAGCCAGCCACATTTTTTCAGAACTCTCTCAGCCTATGGGGAGGCAGACAATGGCAAGCTACCTCCAAACATCTCTTGTCCTGAAAACCCTACAGGGTGGTCATAACTCAGCTATGGCACAACAGCACTTTTCACCACCAAGCCAATAGTCAAGTGACCAAACCACGAAAAGCAACTTGAATCTCACCTGAACAGACATATGTTGTACTGGAAAATAGCTCTGTAACTTGAGGACTGTTTTCCAGTGTTTGACCATTTTTCACATATATACACAAGATTGAGCAAAATCCGTCTTTGAAGACTGAATGCTGTTTACATTCTTGGTTTTTATACAAGTACATGGATATTTTTAATCCACTCTACTCCATTTTGCACATATTTGGAGGCTCTGCTTTGAGTGTCACTGCCATATCAGGTTAGATGAGTGTCAACCTGAGAAAGAAACTTATTGGTCATAGCACTAAAAATTTGGAAAAAAAACCCCCCGGAAGATTCAACAGGTGAGGAATTTTTGTTTTGCTTGGCACACACCGTATTTACTGTTATTGGCCCTCCTAGTTTTGGTGTTATGTGTGTTTGTGTATTTATATGTTTTTTAAACATGCAAGTGGCTCAGATCAAAATCTATTAAATGATGTTGAACAGGAAAAAAGGAAGCTTGCATATTTAGAACCTCTATTACCTGTTCATTTAGCCAGAGTACTGACATATAAGCTAGGTTTTGACTGTGGGAAATTCTGGAGCTGTTCTAGAAATTATCACACTCCACAAACCAGAAGTGATTTGTTTACCTGTGGACTTCTCTTTCTGCCTCCAAGGGAAATTCAGAATTGTCAGATTGGAACCTGGCTTACACATGGGTACTTCACACATGATGAATGCAATGTGTAGAAAGGCATTTCATTGTCAGATAGATCTCTTAAAAGTGTAGCAAAGATTTATTTTAGGATGAGGACTAGAGGGTGAAAAAATGCTAATACTGAGCCATTTCTCATTAAATAGTCCGTCACTTTTATGTACAACCAATTTTATCCACAGGGGATCTCAAAAACTGACTGTTTTCATCCATGTAGCCACTATCAACTGAACTGATGTATGTCCTTTGTGCCTTCTACTGTTTGCTATTACAGAAGATGACTGTTGGGTAAAAGTAAAGTATTGGAAAACAGTGGACCAGTTATGAGTGATCCACATATGTACCAAATGACACACAAGAATGGTAGGAAAAGGAAAAGAACTGTCTAGAAGCCTAAAGTGATGGGAAAGGGTACAAAAACGTAAAAACATAGCAGGGCTTTTTCTCTCTCCTCTGAGAACAGCCCCCACCCCTGCAGAATTCCTTTGTAATCCAGCTCACAATGTGTGTCTCTATTCTAGATGAACACATTGTATCTAGTAGACACAGTCAAGGCTATATTACCCTTTTAAATCTCTTAGTGCAATCATAATCAATGTTACATCCCCCTAAGCTCAATGACTTTAAGTAGCTTAGAACAGCGTAACTCCATTTAGCATTGCAGTGTTAGGTTCCTAACAATATGTGGTAACCCTCTGCACTGTCTTCTTCACCTTCATTAAATACTGATGAACCTGGTCTCTGTCTAACAGGCCAAACTCTAGTATTGCCCCTTAAGAACAATGACTAAGGAAATATGGAGTTGCTGTGGTATGCCAGCCAGGGGAAAATTGACCTTAAAAGCTGCCAGGAAGCCTTCCTGGCAAGAATTGAAAGAACAGAGGCAGGGGCCTGAGAGTCCATTCCCCCAAGGGTCTCTCTTGGCCAGTGGAGTGAAGCAGAGCAAAGACATGCTTCTCAGCAAAAGAACACTGCCGGAGTGCCCATATAAATGGCACAACCAGTAGTGTACCGCCCATAGGGATGCCTTTCTATCACATGGGGGGGGGCACCAGGTGGCTGAAGGGAAAGCCACTGGCTGAAGCCTGGCGGTAGCGGCGACACACACCCTTCGGCCCTGCCCTGCCAGACTGCTCTTCTAGCTGGCGGAGCCTCCACAGGCTGAAGGAGAAGCCTGGTAGTGCCACTGCCATGCACCCCTTGGCATGGCCCACCTGGCCCAGCCCTGCCCAGGACCGCCACCGCTGGAGCAGCTGACAGCTAAGATAAGTGGGACACAGAGGAGGGTGCCCAGAGCAGGTGTTTCCCCCGGGTGCCAGTTTCCCCTGGTACGCCTCTGGGCACAACATAGGACTAAGTATTCACAAGAAACAGCTCAGCTATCTCATGCAGTCCAGCTGGAAGAATCATGACTTAGATAATCAAGGAAATAAAGCTGGCCTTGTGGTCAGGTTCAGTGTGGGAACAACTTGTTGTATCCTGCCCATCCCACCATGCTGTTTTCAGAAAAAGATTTCAGGGTTGTGAGGTCATAAAACAATGGAATTTTTCTCAGATGTTTATCATTTAGCTATTAACCATTCTGCTATAAACATAAGGTTTTCTAAATTTAAACCAGTAAATATAAGGCCAAAGTATTTATTTTCAGAAGACATGTCTTTCTGCATTACAGACATTTTATAAGCATACTAAAAGGTGTTTTATAAGGTAACCTAAACTGGGTACTGTCTTCTGAATGACATTTCCTTCTAAAGTGAAAATATACCTACCACAATCTTTTTCTTAGTAAATATCCTCTTATCCATTTCTGAATAATCAGGATTGGAGAGTAATGAGACAGAATGTGATTGATCTTGAAAATTATCTTTCTAACCATTTTCATTTCTTCCTGAAATGTAGTTTTCTACCAAAAAAAAAAGACAGAGTGTTTTTTGAATGTGCAAAAAACCAGGTAGTGCATTTAAAATATGTATATTGGAAATAAATTCCAATGCTCACTTTCCAGCTTTGACCAATGCATCACAGATTATGAAACTCAAAGCCTGCTTGAACATTCCTTCTCTTCACCAGCCAGTGGATTCTGTCAGAGGACAGAGCTGATCTTATGATCACAGACTCAAAATCTTCCCTCCCTCATCTTGGGAGGAGATAAGTAAGATCTGTGATCAACTAGACAGTTCCAACACTTGGTGACAAGAGAGACTCCATCTTTGAGAGCTGAAAGCCTAGAAAAACCCTTTGTCTCCTGTTATAAGTTACTAAAGTTCAGATTTGCAAGTGCTGTTCATTAAATAAGTGCTTATCTGTTCAAGGTTACTGTGTGTCTTGATAGAAGATTGGTGTCATCTCGCTAATCGGAAACCAGATGCAGCTAGTTACCCTGAGAAAGTTTCGTTCCATATGGGAGGGGGAAAACTTGCTCACTGTGAATGAAAACTGGAAAGTTCTAAGTGAAAGTGTGTGAAAGATCATGGTCAAACAATGATCACCTGTTGTAGTCAGCCTTAACCACAAACCCATTCTTAGCACCTTTCTCTTGATTTCTTTTCTTATCCTTCACTTTGAATGCATGGAACTTTGTACATGCACTCAAAACACCTAATGCTTTATTTCCTGAGTCTACTGTGGTGTGTAGAAGTTAGTCTTTGTTATTTTCTGTTGTGTAACTGCTTGTACTTTGATGCATTTCACTATTATTTTATGTCTGTATTTTTGTATTTTTACTTTAATAAATTTTTTAATAATTCATTGGCATCTTGAAGTTTTTGGTTCAGAGCCCACAGTGCTCGCTGTTGCTACTATCCCAACAGCTGAGTTAGTTCTTGACACTTGGTGTCAGCAACCAAATTGCCATGTGTCAGCAACCGAATTGCCATGACAGCAACCAAATTGCCATGTCCTACCTTTGGGGCACCATGAAAAAAACACACAAAGATGAAGAAATTCACATGACAAATGCTCTAAAGGAAAGAGCTGCTCAATGTCAGAGTAAAGGTGGAAATTTGCCAAAGAAATACTGTTTGCAGGAAGATCACAAAAACCATTACTCTGCTTTTTGACTTAGCAGTTTTCCTGCAGTGGATGGCAAGATTCAAACCTTCCACATAATATTCAATAATAATTAGAAATACTTAGGAAAAATATGTAGTAATTTGTAATGAGATAAGATGATGGAGTTCAGCTTTCTTTCAGACTCGGCTTTCAGGTATTCTTTCCAGACATAGTGTATGGTAATGGTTAATAAAGTGATATCTAGATTTTATTTCAAAATCATTAGATTTGATAGGCCTTAAGATATGAAGTAAGAACACCCATTATAAATGGAATTTGGCTTTACCAGGCTACTTAAACATATGAACCTTGCTACAATGCTGAAACTTGACCTTAGTAGTCACTGTGTCCATTTCGCTTCAGTTCTGTCAGATTTAGACCTAATTAACTGTTATTCATATCTTCTAAATCTTGATACTTATTATTTTATATGGTTAGCAAAGAGCAACCTCTTGATGGTGCTTTTTAAATAATAAGTATGAAAAGTGAAGGCATGCACACAAGACTTCAATTAGTGCTCCCCTCTTTGGAATGTCCTTATTCCAGAAATCTCAATATATATTTAATTTCAGATTTTAATATTATCTTAAAATATTGCAATCCCAATTTTAAGCTTAAGGAACATGGCAGTTTCAAATATCCAAATAAGCAAATGTAACTTCCTGCTCTATTAGCATAGATTCTAGGGAATATGAGCAATTTTTATTAGACAAACTTCAAAACATAATAAAAGTTAGCGTATGTTTATTGAAATTGAGCTGGGAAATGCATTTTGTCTGGGAGCTAAGATGAGTCAATATCCATCTTCTCAAAGAAAATATTTAAACTTTTATCTGCAAGAATGCCCCATCTATTATAGAAATGTCAATCATTTCAAGTACAGCAAAGTCATTTAGTTTTCTGTAGATGCTGATAGCTCAGGGACATTATAGCCTATTGTCACAGGACAATAAAAAAGTAAAGCTTGTTGTGGTAAAATAACTATGGGTAAGCTAACAATATTTTTAATAAGAAAATGCATTTTCTTTTTTACTGTTTGTTATAATCACTTTCTGATGAAGTTAAAGCTAAAATCTATTTGTCTAATTTGCCTCTAAACACAATGTTCAGTTTGATTTTGTAGGCCAATTCACATTTTGTATTCAGGTATGAGTTTCAAAGCATGGAACACATGAAATGGGTCAAATACTTGTATAAAATTTCACTGATCACAAAAGAACAGGGCAAGCAATGAGGCATTGATTTTTTTTTCCAATGCAGGCATAATCAATCTAGGTAATTTCATATGCATACAAATTGGCTTCAGAGAATAAATTATTGTATTCATTATAATTTATATGTCACTGTTCTAAAGGAAGAGTGAAAAAAAACATGCATTGTAATTTCCATATGTCTCCAATAGATAAACACTATTGAAACATTCTACATTTTATTTAAATCATTTACTGAATTGGGGAATGCCTGGTAAGAAATAAAGGATTATTATCTGGGGAATGTCTGGTAAGAAATGGCCATTTATATTAATGAATTGGAACAACACAGAGCACTCATTCCCTCAGGTTTCGCATACCTTCACCAATGCCAAACACAGGTTCGGGGGGGGGGGGTGGCATCTTCATCTATGATTCTAATCCCTTTTGGGCAATTCCTGCACCACCAATCTCCGGGATAGAGTGTGTTGGCCTGATGTAGGGGACCTTGGAGAGGCTGTCTGTCATTCTGGTGTACTGGTCGCCTAGCACACAGGCAGACAGCCTGTCCCATCTGCTGGAGGACGTCTTAGGGTGGGCGTTGCAGTTCCCCAGACTTATTGTCCTGGGGGACTTAAATGTTGTGCAGATGCCACCTCGTGCCATCCAGCTGTGGCTCTAATGTAATCCATGGTGACCCTAGGCCTCTCTCTTGTCAACAATGGCCCCACACATTGGTTGGGTCACATCCTGGATTTGATCTTCAGGGTGGGAATCGATGTGGTCGTATCCTCTATTAGTAGAGTGAATTTCAACCTGAGGGTTTGGGTGGAGTTGCCGTCCAACCCCAGTCTAGGCGACAAGCAGATTTTAGCTCGCCTGCAGAGACTTATGGATCCACTTGGTTTCCAGAATGCTCTGTGGGACCCTACACCCACTGGCATCCTCAATAAGCAAGTTGATGACTGGTACTTCAGCCTGTCAGATGCCATCAAGTTAATTGCTCCCCGCCATCCTCTGCACTTTCATTCTCAATGTGCTCCCTGGTATATAGAGGACCTGCATCTGAGGTAATGAGAGCTCAGACTTTATTTGCTGGATAACCCAGATCCTTCCTTTTGTGTGATGGTGGCAGATTTCCTTTTGGAAATTATCAAAAGACAGCAGCAATTTTTTATTTAACATTTTATTCTCAGCTTTGTGTATCTATGGTTTTATCAGTCTTTCTCTTACTGTACTTTTTTAAAAGTTTATTATTTCAATAAAGCTTGATTGATTGTAATGCAAAAAATGTGGTGTTGCACTTTATGTAAAGGGAAACTTAGAACCAGTCTTGATGTATACAGATGCAAGTGGACAATTTGTTTGGGTAGAAATTAAGTCACAGTCTATGAAAGTTCTCTTGACTGGTGTTTATGCAAAGAACAATGGCAAAATGGCCTTTTAAAATAAAAATAAAATTTTACAAGTTGTTAAATAAAATTTCTGGAATGGATTATGTTAATTATATTTTGCTTGGTTACTTAAATGGGGTTACAGAACCAAAATTAGATAAAAAGATATGGAAGAGAATTGTGAAAATCGGAAGCTTTTTCTGATTTAGTTGAAAATCTAGGTCTGACAGATGTTTGGAGACGTGTCCTGGCTCGAAAAAAGAATTTACCTTTTTTTCAATGAGGCATAGGTCCTGGTCAAGTATACTCAAGGACGTGATTAAAGCAGATTTTTTTTTCAGATTTTGTCTCTGATCACAAACTAGCAAGAACAGAATTTAGAGGAAGGGAAGAGAATAATGAATTCAGATGGGCTGTGGAAAAATACAAAATAAAATCTGGAAAAAATACAAATAAAACTTTATTCATATGTGGGCCTCTCCTCATGAGGCACTGTTGGGAAGATGTGATGGAGTTAGGAAATGGATTACATAGATATCCTGTTAAAAGCTAATGATAGAGGTCAAATAATATATGAAATGAAATCTCTTCAAAAGTTGAATACAGAGGGCTTGAAAATAGGTTGGTGGTTTTACTCTCAACTGAGGAACTGTTATTTTATTTATTTATTTATTTTTAGATTTATATCCCGCCCTTTCCAGTGGGGCTTGGGGCAGCAAACATCAGTATAAACCAGATAAAACAATACAATAAAATTAATGTAACAAACAGCCATACCAAATAAAACGTACAACATTGGAGCAATAAATAAGCAGATGGCGATAAAACCCCATAAAAGACACTCATGGGAAGTCACGATGTTCCAGTCAGGCCAGCTGGCAAAATATAAAGCCTGGTGGAAGAGCTTGGTCATTCAGGCCTTGCAGAACTCACTGATGTCCTGCAAGGCCCTGATCTCAGGTGGGAGCTCATTCCACCAGGTGGGGACCAGGGCCTAAAAAGCCCTTGCCCTAGTAGTGGCCAGCTGAATCTGTCTAGGGTCAGCAAATCCCCCATTCCAACAAATGGAGGGGTCTAGAGGAGCAATATGGGGAGAGGCCGTCCTGTAGGTATGTAGGTCCGAGACCGCTCACAGCCTTAAATGTCAAAAAAAGCACCTTGAACCTGATCCGGCCAGTGTACAGTGAGTTACAATAGTCCATTCTAGAGGTGACTGTTGCATGGATCACTGTGGCCAAGTCAGAGGTAGAGAGGTACAGAGCTAACTGCCTTGCCTGGCGCAGGCGGTAAAAGGCGTGGTTTTCACTACCTGGGCCTCCAACGATAAGGTGGAGTCCAGGATGACCCCCAAGCTACCAACCGATGAGGCCAGATGTAAAGTCTCCCTATCAAGCATCAGCAGGCAGATGTCAACCAGCCTCTCTCCTCAGCCCACCCACAGGACCTCCGTCTTTGCTGGATTCAGCTTCAGCCTACTCGCTTTCAACCAAACACTCACAGCCTCCAAACAACGCTGGAGAACCCCTGGGACAGAGGCTGGACAACCCGCCATTGAGAACATGAGCTGGGTGTCATCAGTGTTGGAAGTGAAGGACTTTGTTACGCTGTTTCCTGCCTCAACCTACAGAGGGGGTTTTACTAGAGAGCTAGTGGCTAGATAGGGACCTAAGGATTTGACACCTTTACTCTATCATGCTGGTTCTATCCCTTTGATGTTAGACTGATACTCTCAGGGACTTCCTTCCTTCCGGCTTCTTCCTCGACCCCTTCTCCCACTTCTTCCTACCATGCCTAGAGAGAGGATGGATGCTCCTCGCATCCATCCTCCATCCAGCTAGATTAAGATAGCATAGTGACTCTATCTACCTACCTTTCTATCCAGAATGGAGTTCACTAATAAATACTCTTTTATTAGATCAGAAACTATAACTGACTGACTTTCTTTTATTGTAAGCTTGCCGCTGTTGGGATTCATCACGCACCTTACTTTACGAGGTAAGGGCTTCTGCTGTGTTCTAGCCACCCGTGCCGCTCTGCTAACTACGATAAAGAGATAATCTCCAACTACCAGGAGCACTTATCCCAACAGGTTAATGGGCCCAGGATTCAACAGGTTATTGGGCCCCGGCATTTAAGAGGTTAATTTTTGCCTCAAAAAGTTTTTTGGGTGCCAGTGTTTGTTTAGCCCATATTTTTCTTTTTACTTTGGTGATTGAGATCCCAACCTTTGGTTTTTACCTGTGCGTGAAAGAGCTTGGCACTGACGGAGTTAAGTTTCTGCTAGTTTTTCCCAGAGGCTTAGAGAGAGAGTCTCCAGGGATTTTTTGACAAACTTTTCTTTTGTACTGGCTTAACGACTTGAGCCATTGACTGCAACGATGACTTCTCTTCTCGATGGACGACTTCCTCTGATGGTCTTGACGGAAGACTCGAGTTTCTCAGAGTGGCGAAGCAAATTACGCGCGCTACTTCTGATCGCTGAAAATCTTATCCACGTGTTGGAATGACACAGCCCCGATTTTAAAATGCAAACCGGGTTGCTAAAAACGGCTTGGAAGAGATCAAACTCTCATGCTGGTGCTTTTATAATCCAGCTGGTAAGCTCAGAACCTCTTTCACATATAATTGATTTGTCTTCTGCTAAAGAGATGCTGGACACTTTAGCCAGACTATATAATCGGGGAGGCTGGTCGAATGTCCATGTTTTAAAGTGCAGACTATATTTACTAAGGTACCAAGAGGGGACACCTTTCATGAATCACCTGCAAAAACTCCAGCAATGTTTCACGGCTCTTAAAGGTGAACGCCAGGAAATGTCTGATCTAGATAAGCAGTCTGCATTATTTCTAACTCTACCAGAGACTTTTGCACCTCTCGTTGCTAATTTGGAACAGAGAGAAGGTTTAAAATTTTCTCAAGCTGTAGAAGAGATCAAAATGTATATTTCTCGTCAGGATGTAATGGCTGGAAATGCAGGGAAAAGTCAGCCCTCTCAGTCTTTGGAACACACTGCCTTCAAGGCATCATTCCATTCTAAACCAAAGGGGCAGACCTTTAGAAATGCAAATGACCAGAGAGATGGCTTTAGAGGAAGGGGGGCTCAACCCGATGGAAGAGATCACGTGACCACCAGAGCCAGGGAAAGTTCCTTTGATGTGCAATTTGGCCACAGCAATAAAAATACCGACAGGCCACGCGGTCCCAACCAGGGATTCACCTCTAACAAAGAGATCATTTGCTACAAATGCCAAAAGCCCGGTCACAAAGCTAACCGCTGTTACAGCAATAGCCAGCCACTAGGGGCAGACTCTTCGACTAAAAGATTCCCTAAGCAAGGACAATCTGAGCAAGCTTTTAAGAACCGCAATTTTTACACAGTGCACATAAAAGGTGACAAAAATGACTGTTTAATTGATAGTGGTGCCTCATGCAATGTCCTCAACAGATTAGACTTGTTTGTAGAACTGAGTAAAAATCCCAGAACAAAGAATTTACATGGGAAATGATCATTATGTTCTCTCATCATATTCAGGGACTGCAGAGATCCCTTGTATATTGCCTGATAATGAAGTTGCTAATTTTACCATTGAAAATGCATATTATGCACCAGAGATGACCAATTCTTTGCTGTCAATAGCTGAAATGGACAAGCAGAATTTTGAATTAAATTTTAAAATGGGAAATGTTATGTTACAAAGGAAGAGGAATTGTGTGTCTCATTGCATCTCAAATGAATGGACTGTACCATCGTTAATCAATTGCCTGATGTTCCTAATGACTGCAGAACAAAAGTGAACTTGAACTTGAAAATGCAATGATGATTTTCAAACCAATTTAGCAAAAGCCTGCAACCACAAAATTGCTTGAGCATATGGCATCAACGCCACTGTGCACATGATACAATCCTGAAAATGCATAAAGAAGCTTTTGACTAAAGATATTGTTTTTTTGAAAACTGTGAAACTAACTTTTCTTGTGATTCTTTAGCTTGTCTACAAGCTAAAGCTGTGAATTTATCTTATCCTAAACAGAGTGAGAGAAAACGGCAACCCTCTGGATCTAGTGCACTCTGACATTTGTAAGGGCCACTTCCTGAAACGATTGGTAAATTTAAATATTTTCTAACATTTATTGATGATTATTCTAGATATGTAACCACATTTCTTTTGAGAGAAAGATCTGAGACTTTGAACAGGTTTAAAGACTATATGTCAGAATGGCAGAACAAGTTCCAGCCGAAAATATTCAAGTACTACAAAGTGATGGTGCTGGAGAATACACATCCAGAGCTGCGATGCAGGACTTCTCATGAAATCTGAAGGAATTCAACACCAGACCACGGGTTCCATATTGCCCTGCTCAAAATGGCACTTCTGAAAGAGCAAATCAAGTCTACTGACCAAGGTAAGGTGCATGCTCATTAGTGCACACCTCCCTCAGCACTTCTGGGGAAAGGAATCATGACAGCAACATACATACACAATAGGCTGTACACTAGAGCCACAGGCCTCACACCTTTGAACTTTGGCAGGTTACAAGCCATCAACAATGGCACACCTAAGAGTCTTTGGATGCACAGCCTTATGTATATGTTTGCAAAGAAAAAAGCGAAAATGGAAGTTTGAACCAAGAGCCAAGAAAGCAATCTTCCTTGAATATTCTGCTCAATCGAAAACGTATCGCTTGATGAACCCTGATACACATGAGATCATGATCAGCAGATCTGTTTACTTTGAGGAAAATGAAATGGCCATGTCTCCAGAGGGGGCACACAATGACCAGACCAAGCCCTGGCAAGACTGGCTGATGTATCCTGTTGCCAACGATGCACAGAGAGATGACAGCGCAGATTTAGATGATAACCAAGATGTATTTGATGAACCAGAAGAAATTCCAGATGTAGATGTTGAACCAGAGTACCTACCAGTACCAGCAGCAGTTGCAGAGGGGGGAAGAAATCCCAAGAGATGAGGTGAGACGATCAGAACGCACAAACAAAGGAGTACCACCTGCAAGACTGGGACTTTCCTACCTCGCAAGACCGGCGTTAGATGAACCAAACCAATGGAGAGACTCTGATGAAATTTTTGATTCAACTGTCAACTTCACCACCATAAGAACTTTACTCAGCATAGCAGCTAGCAAGTAGATGCAAATTCAACAGATAAAGATCAAATCCACATTTTTGAACAATGTGCTACTTCAAGCAGACTTTCAACAAAGTAAGGCTGACCCATGCCTTTATGTCAAGAACAAAAATGGACAATGGACTTATATTTTAGCATATGTAGATGATTTACTTCTAGTCTACGAGAACACAGAAGACTACAAGAACTTAATACACCATCTTAGCTGGGACGAAATTAAGCAACTAGGAAAAGTTGCACACTACTTAGGAATTCAAATAGAGAGAGAGAAAGATGGGAGTTTCCTTTTGAATCAACAACAGAAGATTACAGACCTAATCAACTTACTGGATCTACATGATGCACATCCAGCTCCCATACCTATACAAGTCAATTATATCAAACAAGATGATCCCACTGAATTACTCTCTCATAACACCAGGTATAGAGAAGCTTTAGGAAAACTTCTATACATAAGTACATTGACCAGACCAGATATAGCAATAGCAGTTGGTCTATTGTGCAGAAAAGACTGTTTCACCAACAGTCAAGGACTGGAATGCACTGAAGACGCTTTCTAGATATTTGAAAGGAACCGCACATCTTAAACTGAAACTGCCAGCTACCAAAGATGCTACACTAATAGCTTATGTTGATGCAGATTGGGCCGGAGACTCAACTGACAGAGCATCTACCAATGGGCAGATCATTTTCTTTGGCAATGGTCCTATTAGTTGGTCTAGTACCAAACAAGACATAACAGCAGCATCTACCACAGAAGCAGAATATGTGTCTGCTGCTCACATTTGTCACGAGTTACAGTGGTTATGCCAACTCCTAAAGGATCTAGGCATAGACACACCACTTCCTATACCAGTGTATGAAGATAACCAAAGTTGCGTTAAACTATCTAAACAAGAAGATGTGAAGAAGCGCACCAAGCACATTGATGTGAAGTACCACATAGTGAGAAGACTGCAAAAGAATGGCTTCATTCAACTGATCTACTGTCACACCACTGAGATGCTTACGAGACCTCTTCACACTAAACCCCCACCAAACCTGCTTTTAGAGAAGTTTAGAAGCAAGATAAGCCTGACTACCTGAGTCAAGAAACATCGAGAGGGGGGTGTTGAGTGTGAAGGACTTTGTTACGCTGTTTCCTGCCTCAACCTACAGAGGGGGTTTTACTAGAGAGCTAGTGGCTAGATAGGGACCTAAGGATTTGACACCTTTACTCTATCATGCTGGTTCTATCCCTTTGATGTTAGACTGATACTCTCAGGGACTTCCTTCCTTCCGGCTTCTTCCTCGACCCCTTCTCCCACTTCTTCCTACCATGCCTAGAGAGAGGATGGATGCTCCTCGCATCCATCTCCATCCAGCTAGATTAAGATAGCATAGTGACTCTATCTACCTACCTTTCTATTCAGAATGGAGTTCACTAATAAATACTCTTTTTATTAGATAAGAAACTATAACTGACTCCGACTTTCTTTTGTGTAAGCTTGCCGCACATTGGGATTCATCACGCACACGCACGCACACGAGGTAAGGGCTTCTGCTGTGTTCTAGCCACCCATGCCGCTCTGCTAACTACGATAAAGAGATAATCTCCAACTACCAGGAGCACTTATCCCAACAATCAGCATACTGATAGCACTGCAGCCCAAAGCACCGGACTAACCCAGCTGGGGGCACGTGTGGATGTTAAAGAGCATTGGGGAGAGGATTGCTCCCTGCAGCACTCCACATACCATGGAGCGCTGATTAGAGTTCTCTCCCCCCAACGCTACCTGCCATCCCCGGTCACGGAGAAACAAGGACATACAATCCAAGACTGCCCCATGAGCTCTGATCTCAGCAAGGCAGCAGACCAGAAGGTCATGATCTACTGTATCGAATGCTGTGGTGAGGTCTAACAAAACCAGCAGCGCAGAGCTGCCTCAGTCTAGCTGGAGTCTAGCTCAGTCTAGCTCATTCACAACAGCAAGCAGAACCGTCTCCGCCCCATGGCCAGCGCGGAAGTTGGACTGAAAGGGATCCAATGCCTCTGTGTCATCCAGGAATTTCTGGAGCTGGTCCACAACTGCCCTCAATTACCTTGCTCAGAAACAAAAGATTTGAGACCGGGTGGTAATTGGCTAGATCTAAAGGATCGAGCTGAGTTTTTTTCAGGAGCTGATAGACCACTGCCTCTTTAAGCCGACCTGGAAAGACTCCTTGCTCAAGAGAGCAATCTTCAACAGGTGGCTCCGAAGCACCTCCCAACTGGCTTTCACCAGCCAAGAAGGGCACGGGTCAAAAGGACAAGTGCTAGCTCTCACAACATCCATAAGCCTGTCCACGTCATCGGGGTTGAGTCGGCTGAAAAGGTCCAAACAGGGACCAGAAGACGGCCAAGGGGCCTCTAGTTCACTCATTGTATCAACTGTGGTCGGAAGGGTTGGCAGAGGGACAAGACCTTATCTGCAAAATGATTCGCAAATGCCTCACAGCTAAAAGCCAATTCCTTAGTTTTAGGACCTATAGAGCAGGTCGTCAGAGACCAAACTACCCTAAACAACTGTGCCGGGCGTGAGTCTGGAGCCGCAATGGAGGTGGCAAAGTAAGCTCTCTTTGCCCCCTTTCACCATGCTCTCGTAGGCCTTCATAAGCATCCTATATGAGCATCTAGAACCTTCATCAAAATGCCACTGCCACATTCGCTCGAGCCATCTCAACTCCCATTTCAACCGTCACAGCTCCTCAGTAAACCAAGGAGCCGATTTGGTACGGGAATGGAGAGGACGCCTTGGAGCAACAAGCTCGATTGCTTCAGAGTGTCTGGTGACCCAGCTCACTACCAGTAAGTCTAGCAAGTCGTCAGTGGATGGGGTCTCCCGCAGGATGTTCTGGAACTGCTTAAGGTCCATTAGTCTCTGGTGGGGCAAAAAATTCCCATCGTCTAGACAGGGGGGCAGGCTGGCAACATCGATCCGGACCCTCAGAATGTAGTGGTCAGACATATTTTTCACTAATATTTTAGATTTTTCTGTTAACATTCAAACCTGAAACTTTTCCCAAACTTTCCAAATTTTCTTTTATTATTATGAAATAATTGCGTCATCCAAATCAAAACTAAATCATCAGCATAGGCTCTAAGTTTGAAGATTTCCAGTTTAACTATCTCTCCCTTAATCAGAGGCAGAGCTACCCAGGGCGCAGGGGCACGTTGCACCAGGTGCATGTCTGGGGGGCGGAAAATCACCCCACCCCGCCCACCCCTCTCCTGCTCCCCTGTGGTGCCCCCCCACTTACCTTAGTGAAACTATGCAGGCTGGAGAAGCGACCTGTTCTCTTCAGGCTGAAAATGGCCTGGTGGGAACTACACTTCCCAGGAGACCTTGCGAGCCCCAGGGCCTCATGGGAAGTGTAGTTCCCACCAGGCAGTTTTCAGCCTAAAGGGAACAGGCCGCTTTTCCAGGCTGAACTAAGGGAACGGGGGGGGGGGGGGGCGGAAAATACAGAGTGTACACCGGACGGACTCTGGCCCAGCTACACCTCTGCCTTTAATACTTTCATTCTTCCTAATTTTTTCATTAAACGTTTCAAGTGCTACTATAAAGAATAAGAGTGAGAGAGGACACCCTTGTTTAGTCCCTCTTTTAATCATGCATCAGGTTGTAAGATCCCTCTTGAAGTGCAAGGTGAGTTTCATTCAGAGACTGGCACCCAGATGGCTCCCACTGTCTTGCTGCTCCTGATTTTTCCCCCAGCACTTGGGCCTTTGCTTCCTTTGCCAGCTTTTCCAATAAACCGGCTGTGGTCAATTTCTTTCCAGAAATATTTTGCCTTGTATCTCATTGTGGGCCCTCAGCCTCCTTCTCCCCTCTTCAGGCAGCATCAGCAACTTCATCAATTGCAGGCAGTTTCTCTTCACAGAAGGGAGGGCACACAAAGAGAACAATCCTAACAAGGACTACTCAGAATCCTACTCAAGTCTATTCAATGGGATTTGAACTGTAAACTTGAATGCACAACTGTACTCTCAAGATCCATGTTAATGGCTGCACATTAGTATAATTTATATGTTAACGCTTAATATTCCTATAACATTATGCTTAATAACATTTGTTTTTTGAGTTTCCTTACCTTTCTAGGAGGAGGGCAAAAATCAACAAAAAAATTAAGGGTAAAAGGTTTGTATTGTTTAGGAAGTCTCCAGGATTCTACTATTTCCTCATCAGAAATGACATAGTAGTCCAATGCCTTGAGTGAAATAATGCTGTTAACGACAATGTGCCTGTAGGCTATTTTCAAACTCAGTGGAGTACTGAACAGGGTGAGGGCAATCAGATTAGGGCAGAAAGATAACGAATGCACATTTTCTAGGTCTGAAATTGTATTATCATGAAGATACAGAAGACATAGGTTTTTCATGTTCTTCCAAAACACAGGGCCTGGAAGGTCTTCCATCTGAAATAGAATTGAAAACACAATTTGGGCAGAAGAGGGGAAACGATGGAATTATTTGTACCATTAAAAATGCTATGTAATTAACCACACAGGGCCTGGAAGGTCTTCCATCTGAAATAGAATTGAAAACACAATTTGGGCAGAAGAGGGGAAACGATGGAATTATTTGTACCATTAAAAATGCTATGTAATTAACCACTCAAACCCCTCCCCTGCCACCCTCACTCCTCCCACTCCCCTCGCACGTGGTGGGTGGTCATGTGCTGTTGCCTCTCATTAGAAGTTGGGTCATGCCAGATGCGGGCCTTCCCTCCCACTTGCATGCCACCCCTCACTCCTCTCCCTCCTTGTGCATCCTCCCCTTCCCTCCATTAGGGTGGGTGGGCCATGTCCAGGTCTGGGGCCTTCCCTCCCCTCCCTTGCATGCCACTCCTCCCCTCCCCTCCCTCCATTAGGGTGGGTGGGTCATGCCCAGATGCCGGGCCCCCTCCCTCCCCTCCCTTGCATGCCACTCCTCCCCTCCCCTCCCTCCATTAGGGTGGGTGGGCCATGTCCAGATGCCGGGCCCCTTCCCTCCCCTCCCTTGCATGCCACCCCTCACTCCCTTGCTCCCCTCATTCCCTCCCCTCCCTTGCATGCCATCCCTCCCCTTCCCTCTGCTAGGGTGGGTGGGCCTTGTCCAGATGCCGGGCCCCTTCCCTCCCCTCCCTTGCATGCCACCCCTCACTCCCTTGCTCCCCTCATTCCCTCCCCTCCCTTGCATGCCATCCCTCCCCTTCCCTCTGCTAGGGTGGGTGGGCCATGTCCAGATGCCGGGCCCCTTCCCTCCCCTCCCTTGCATGCCACCCCTCACTCCCTCCCTCCTCCATTAGGGTGGGTGGCTGTGCCCAGATGCCTGGCCCTCCCTCCCTCCCCTTTGCATGCCACTCCTCCCTCCCTCCCTCCATTAGTGGTGGGCTATGTCCAGATGCTCGGCCCCTTCCTCCCCTCCCTTGCATGCCACCCTCACCCCCTTGCTCCCCATTCCCCTCCCTCCCTTGTGCATGCCATCCCTCTTCCCCTCTGCTAGTGGGTGGCCTTGTCCAGATGCTGGCCCCTTTCCCTCCCTCCCCCTTGCATGCCACCCCTCACCCCCCTTGCTCCCCTCATTCCCCTTGCATGCCATCCCTCCCTTCCTCTGCTAGGGTGGGTGGGCTACAGTCCAGATGCTGGCCCCTCCTCCCTTGCATGCCACCCCTCACTCCCTTGCTCCCCTCCCTTCCTCCCCTCCCTTGCATGCCACCCCTCCCCTTCCCTCTGCTAGGGTGGGTGGGCCATGTCTAGATGCCGGGCCCCTTCCCTCCCCTCCCTTGCATGCCACCCCTCACTCCCTTGCTCCCCTCATTCCCTCCCCTCCCTTGCATGCCACCCCTCCCCTTCCCTCTGCTAGGGTGGGTGGGCCATGTCCAGATGCCGGGCCCCTTCCCTCCCCTCCCTTGCATGCTACCCCTCACTCCCTTGCTCCCCTCCCTCCCTCCCACCCCTTCCCTTGCATGCCACCTACCTCACAAAGGATCAGGTGTGGAGAGAAGGGAAAGGAGTTTGTAAGTCCCTTTGAGTCTCCTTACAGGGGAGAACAGGGGTATATATCCAAACTCTACACTCTTCTTCCATTAAACCATTAAACACTAAATCTGGTTTATAACTGAAATGAAGATCGCTCTCTTAACCCAAAAGGGAGGGGGGAACCAATGTTGAATTATATGAGTTGAAAAATCTGTCCTGAGGAGAGGAGTTGCAGTACATGAACATCAGATTGACAGGATGTCCACACTATGGGCTAGATCCAAATGCACTTTTTTACTCTCCAAAATGCTGTTCATCAGGATCAGGAGACACTCACGAGAGGGTGTCTGTTAACAAGAAAAGAACAGACAAAAAAACTTTCCTTCTGCTATTTGGAAGTTGACACAGGATACTATAGTACAATCCCACTCATCTGTAAGGTCTTTTAGATTTTTAGATCTTATTTAGTACCTCACATCATGATCTTACTCAGTTCAAAGGTCTAATTTCTAAGTACTGTTAGTATATACTGGAATTTGAAATCTGAAATAGTCTTATCACAAAAAAGGAACATCAAAGAATGAGATTTACACAGCAAAGTTGTTCCTTATGTTGGCTCTAAAGATTATATCACTGGTGTAGAATTCCACAGGCGCTATGGTTCATTACAGAAATTTCATGTTTACTTTCTCACTCAGGCATATGTGCTCCCCCCAACACAAAAACAAATTCTGGTTCTGTTAGAAGCAAAAATATTAAATCTTGACAGTACTTGCAGTTTAAAGAGCACAGATTAAGCTCACAACAGTGCTCTACAGATGCAAATATATAAATCAGTTTATTTTACTGACTCACTCTTCTAGTATCTTTAAAGCTGCTGTTGCTCACCTGATTGCTATGAAGATCCAACTTAATTAAACCAGTACAAGATTCAAGTGCATCAATATTTGAAAGGAAATTGCCAGACAAGATGCATATTTTAAGTGAACCACAATACTGCAAGCATCCTACATCCTTTAAATACTGTGCACTTAGCTGAGCCATAACAATATTTTCCACATTCTTTAATTCATCTTGATCAGCTGTTTGTCCATTCTCAAGCAGCAGATTTTTAGAAACAGAGACAAGGTAGTTTGCATATTTTTCTTCCATGGTTGTTTATCAATGAAGGATCTAAGGAGGAAAAGGGATTACGCAGTAGGTTATTTATTCAATTTTCAAAAATGCCCTAAGTAAATATGCAACTGCTTATTACACCACCCATTTGCTCCATAAAGCATAAGCATAAGCATTTTATTGTCATTGTGCACGCACAACGAAATTTACAGCAGCATTCCTCGATGCACACAATTTCAGACTCATACCCCATCCTCACTTTCCCCTTCCTCCACCCATCCCTACACAGCCCCAAACACATCAACATGAAGCCGCAGAGTTTAGCATAGCCACAGCTCTAGAGTAGAAGCTGTCTCTAAGCCTCTTTGTCCAAGTTTTGATAGACCTGTATTGTCTGCCGGATGGTAACAGTTCAAAAAGAGAGTGTGCTGGATGAGACGGGTCTCTCAGAATATTTTGGGCTTTTTTTAGGCTTCAGGAATTATAGAATTCTTCCAAGGAGGGGAGAGGGCAGCCGATAATCCTCTGTGCAGTAGTGATCACCCTTTGGAGAGCCTTCCTATCTGCCACTGTGCAACTGGAGAACCATACACAGATGCAGTAGGTTAAGACACTTTCTATAGCACAGCGGTAAAAACAATCCAATCACAAAAATGAAAACATGGGGGAAGAAAAAAAATCTACACTTAACATTTGAAAACATGTAAGCAAGTGAAAAAAAGTTTGTTACATGTTATCAGGAGAACATTAAGATAAAACCACAGCAAAAACGGAAGATAATGGAAATTGATATAGCATGCATACAATGTAGAATGAAGACACATTCGTTTTACTGTTATTCTAGGATGAAATATCTTCCAGAACAGGCCTTGATTAATTTTCTGTGGCTCTAGGAGCCAGTCCAAATATTTAGGAGCTGGAATCATTTTCAGGATTTAGAGCTTTGTATTTTAATTTTCATATTTTCTAAGTATTGCTACCATAAAACCCAATTCTAACATCTCATATTTTAATTAATTTGTATTAAAGGTGTGACAAAAGTGTTGAAGAGTACAGTAGAGTAAAGTTTGCTGTCACCACTATAACAAATAACTTACTGTATCCTAAAAAGTTCAATGTAATTTAATATTGAAGCTTATATAGAAATCAACCAGTTATGAAATGAACTCAGTTAACATATAAACAAGGACTGACAAAAATGTGTGTGTGTATTTCATGTTATGCAGCAAAAGTTCAGTGAAATGATAAGTAAGCTTTCTACTTTACTTAGGCTTGTTGAAAGAACTTGCTGAAAACACTAGGGATTACAATGAAAATTCTATGCACCATGGAGATCTGGCACCTGGAATTTGTCAAGCCCTGTTCTAGAAACACATCTATTTGGGCAAGAATGAATGAGTGGGAATGAATGAGTCCCCTGTATTACACCCTAATGATATGATAGATTAGAAATCTAAATAAATACAACTGTTTATGATTTATTAAAGAAATTACTTTATTGTAAGAGTAATAGTCCATGGGGTTTCCCAGCATGCAGATATCTGTATGATTAAAGCCCTACTTTCTTAATTCAGTAGTTCCCTAAAGATTATCCTGAAACAATTATTCTGAAGCTGTGTAGGTGCCTCTGTATGATTATGATCCTGCATCGCAGATTGCATATAGGATCGTATTTCAGCAGGGGCTCTCACAACAGACATTTGGTTAAATGAACAGATATCAACAGGTTACACCACTAGGAATAATCCCACATCTGCTTCAGTGTGAAACAGACTTTTCTCTGTGATACACCTCTGAAGATGCCAGCCACAGATGCAGGCGAAACGTTAGGAACAAAATCCACCAAACCACGGCCATACAGCCCGGAAAACCCACCAGAACCAGTTAAACAGTTTTATTAAGGGATAATGGGGGTACACAAGCAAACAACAAAAATCAAAGCAGCAGAACACACACATAGTCCTAGGACATAAGCAGTTGTGAGGGGATATATCTGGAATAGATGAGGAAATGGGAAGTAAGGGTTATAGTCAGTGGTGGGATTCAGCAGTTCGCACCACTTTGGCAGAATCGGTTATTAAAATGGTGCTTGTAGACAACCAGTTGTGAAATTATTTGAATCCCACCACCAGAACCTGGTGTTAAATTATTTGAGTTCCACCACTGGTTATAGTCACCTGATCTTAGAGCAGAATGGTCTGGTGAACAGAACTGAGCAACTCACGCTTAGCGTTGTGGAACAATATCACAGACTGAGAGGTGTCCAGAGATATTGAACTACTGGGAGAAGGGGCTTCTTATAGGGAAAAACAGACCCTCAGGGTTATGCAGAGTGATCCTTAATCTCCCAAGGCAAATGGAATTCCTGAATTTCCAGGGAAAGACAAGAGGCAGACATCAACCTTAATGGTTGGGTCACTGACCTAATCGGTTGAGACATCAGCCTGATGTACCAGACTCGGGAGTGTCTCCAAGGAGGAAGTTAGCTAATGAAATGACAGCTGTAAAACAGTGACAGTGTAAATGAGGTCGTCATTAAAGGTGTTTTTCAGAGGAAGAAACGTTTGGTTAGTACAACACTGGTCAGGCAAGCACATTAACACATACATTTTCTTCACCGAGGTATATAGTCCAGGGCTGGAGATGGGAACTCTCTCCAGGGTGAAGTCTTTGTGTTTGCTTAATCTGACAGGCAGGGTGTGAGAGAAGCATTGTGCAGGCTGATATGAAGGGGGACAAATCCAGACATAGTTCTTTCTTCTTGGGTGGACTGAGCCAATGCAAGGAATGAGCTCCCCATTTTGGCATTGCATTGCTAGGCACCCCAAAGGTTGGCTGAGGTGGGTAGAGATGCCACTGTATTTCAAAACAGGGTCCTTTTGGTCCACCATAGGTCAGTCTGGCAACAGATGTTGTTCAGTTTTTCCTGGGTGGGGGGGGGGAGGTGGAAGCAGGGGGGGAATCACAAGCATATGGGCTTTTCCATATGAGTTTTCCCATCAATCCTAGACCTTTACTGCTTCAGTTTATCCCGTGATTTCTGAACACATTTTTGTGTCTTCAGTTATTGCTTCTCTACTCCCATCCCCCCCAGTTCTTTTGAGAACACTTTTACACCAGTATTTTTCTGAATGCTAATTTTGAGTCGCCTTTTTCCACGAGAATAATATTTCTATTGATTTTCATTGTCCCATCCACCTCCAGGCCACTTTGATGGACTGTTGTCTTCAATAAACCACTCCTCCTTCTTCCCTCCCAAAGATACCTGGCTTCATTTTTTGTTTTAAACAGCACTACAATATCAATATACCATTGTAATAATAGGTTCAGCAGATTCTCTGAATTCCCTGCTTTTATTTTTCTAAAGGAAGTCTCTATTCCTTCCCTTGCAGACATAAGCTTTTTCGTTATATCTCTGCCAGGGAACATAAGAACATAAGAACATAAGAACAAGCCAGCTGGATCAGACCAGAGTCCATCTAGTCCAGCTCTCTGCTATTCGCAGTGGCTCACCAGGTGCCTTTGGGAGCTCACATGCAGGATGTTTTTCTCTTCTAAAGATGAAAACTGCTGAACTTATCACTACAACAGTATAATGATATCTCAATATTTTAGTGACTTTTTAAAAAATTGCAACCCTGATACAAATATATAAGTATGGTGGAAAACATAAAAAGGGAGGGGTACTGGGATGCCACCAATGATGACAGCATCTGCTCTTGATTCTTTAAGGAACTGGAAGAAGATAAACTGATCCCACAACTGAAAATGCAGAGGAAAGAGAGATGTGTGGAACAACCATGCCCAAACTGATCCCAGTGTTCAGATAGGAGCTAGAAGGATTCCTGCTCTCAGCTCCATTCTAGTTTCTATCGCCTAATTCCAACAGAAAATCAACACTGAAAGAACCCTGTGTGATCACCCATCAAGCATTTTAATGGGAACCAGGACAGTGGTCACATAGGCTGAATTCAACGGGTCCTTTCTTCCTCTTCTTGCCCACATAAAAGCAGATTTTAGTCAAAATCCCCGCATTCATCTGCTGCCAGATGAGGGCATATTGGAAATGAGACCATTCCCAGTCGGAGGAATAAGCAAGCTGTCTGGTGGTATGCTCCGTCACCCACCACAATCTACTGTGCTCCTGTAGTAGATTCATATTCACAAAAAATAATTTCTCAAATCACCAAAACAGCCAGCATAGTGTAGCAGTTAAAGTGTTTGACTAGGAACTAGAAATACCCAAGTGTAAATTTCCATTCTACCATGGAAGCTTACTGCACACAGTCACTATCTTTAAACCTAACCTACATCACAAGGTTCTTGTTGTGAGGATAAAATGGAGGAGAGAATGGTATTGTAATGTGTTCATGAACACATTGGGAAGAAAAGTTGGGCAAACATATCTAAATGAATAAATAAACCATCATTAAATTGAATTGTTAAAAATTAAAAGTGCAGTCTCCTAACCCAATACCCTATCTAAGAATCCCTTAAGCCAATGGACAGTTGTCATTAAAGTGGACATGCATATTTTCTTCAGCCTTAACTGGGTGAGAAATAAAATAAAGCAGGCTACAGTTTAAATTGCTTTTCATAAACCTACTTCATGTCAGTACATGCTATATGGGTTTAAAAGATGTCAGATTTATGCTTACTGGGTTACTGAATAAGTTTCAGAAATTTATTCTTGAGGTAAGGACACCATGAGCACCTACAATTTCATTCCTTATTGTAAGGTCTGAATAAAATTGCCTTTTTGTTAGGGGCAAAAGTAGAGTTTCATAATATTTTCATGCAATTCTTTATAGAGGTTTAGGTCTTAAGTTTAAGATTTCCTTTATTGAAGGATTTGTGTATGGTGAGACCATATCAAAGGGCACCACTTCTTCATTTTCTTTAATTTGTACTTTGTACTTTTATAATCCTTTACAGACTAGACTTGATCTGACTTTTCAAATTAAAAAACCCCAGAAAGAGTACCTATAAAAAGCCATAACATTATAAGGTGAGCAATGTAGAAAAAGTCTTAACCAACGAATGTATCACAGTCTCTTCAATCAATGTAAGACTACTGCATGCCTATTTGAGCACTACAAATTGAATCTCATTAGAAAAAGGACAAATAATTGAAGTACATCAACTGACACACTTGTTTTGTAACTTCAGTACGAAATATATTTGTGAACCTAACAAAACACATTAGGTCAAAACAAATTACCGGTAGGTCCTATTAGGTTAGGACCTAACAAAACATATTAGGTCAATGGTGTACACTAGGTAAATGGTGTTTTAAGGTGATGACAAAATTCCCCTCACTACAGGTAGTTAATAATACTCATTCTCTTCCAGCCAAAAACCTATACTGGTGGAAACTCAAGAATTAGTTTGGTGGGCAGGGTCATGCAAGCACCATCTTCCCTCAGTGGCAGAGAACACATACATACAAAGTAGAGATAGTCGCTGCAGTAGGTCATTATTGACAGTGACCCTCTCTTAGCTTTCTGTGTAAACTACCTCTTCCTTTAGATATTTCCTAGTCATGATTAGCTTAATTCCTAGTAAATTAGAGATATCCTGGGCTCTTGTAAGTAAATACATTTTAGACAATATTTAATTTTTTCAAGTTTACAGTCTCTGGTTCCCACTCAGACATGTCGTTTCTGGGGGACTGTGACAGATGTACAGACATCCTGCCACTTTCTATAAACCTCCAATCCTCTGTAAATCTGTTTGTGGGTGGGCAGAGCAGTTAACATCCAATCAGGAACCGTAGATGACTGAATACACTAGATGGGAAAGTAGTGAGAAGCTGGGAAACCTTCACAAGTTACAGTGAGCTCATGTACCATCAGTTTACAGTGTACAATTTGTTATTTGCATGTTCATTGAGTAATGCTCATGTTACAGTCAACTCATGTAACAACCGAACATGTAATATAATCCCCACATTTATCCAGGTACTGCATCCCAGTTTAACTGGTAAAGTGAACATGTGTTGGCTCTCTCTTACGGATATACATATGCACAAGAGTTCACTGTAACTTCTGAAAAGTCATCAAAGTTCAGAGCAGGTTTGCATATCAAAAGTGTTAGTTGGGGGAGACTCTAAATATCAGAGTCTGCTTGTGATTAAGCAGACTAAACTAGTCAATGTTTGGACAAAGGACTTGGGTATACAGATGTTTAGGCTGATACAGTGTTTTTTTATTTGCAAATAGGTTTAATAGGTCTTATTACTGAACCTCCTTGTTTCTTCTACCTCTGGTAATGTTTAAAACTTGTTTCCCTGAGGCGTAAGGGTCTGATTAGACAATGCATTAAACACAAATCGGGTTGGGGGAATGTAACTCATGTTTAATGTGTGGCCCAGCACATACCTTAAAAATAGTATGTAAAGCAGCAGGAGAAACTTCATCATTCCCTCCCTTTCACCCTGTGCACTTTCACTAGCAGAAAAGGGCTGTGGAGATAGCGTTGTTTGTCTTACAGCTAATTCCTCTTGTGGCCCTTTTCTGCTAATCAGACAAGGTTAGGCAATGTAGCCCCATATGGGTCCTCAGTCCCATCTCATGGTGAAGCCAGGCAAGGCAGCACCATCCCATCCAGCCAAATGTTCCATCCTATGGTGAGGCAAAGTTGTCCCTGTCTCTTTCCTTGCCAGAGGGCTCTGTAGCCCAATTCCTTGCTGCTCTGCTTGGAGTGAATCTGGCTGGCCATTCCCATCCTTCACCTGGAAGGGTGACTCACCTCCTTCTGTTCCTCACCATAGTGATCACCTACCCTTTTTGATAGTTGCCAGCTCCAGGTTGGAAAATTCCTTGAGATTCAAGAGTAGAACCTGTATAAGTGCAAGGATCTAGGAAAGAGACTCCCGAATATGCCATAAAGTCCAATACAGGCATTTTTCCAGAGGAAAAACCACTCTGCCTGCTCCATCGGACAGAGAGGGGTTGGCGGCAGCGGCCTGCTCAGTGTTGCCGGCTCTCGCACTGTGGGATCCAGCAGAGCCAAACAGGGAAAAACTCCTCTGCCCCACAGAGCAGGTGGCTGCCTTTTCCATGGGGCAGAGGGGGAATGGCGGCAGCGGCCTGCTCGGTGTCGCCGGCTCTCGCGCTGCGGGATCCAGCAGCGCCAAGCAGGGAAAAACTCCTCTGCCCCACAGAGCAGGTGGCTGCCTTCTCCATGGGGCAGAGTGGGGATGGTGGCGGCGGCCTGCTCCGTCGGGCAGAGGGGGGATGGTGGCAACTGCCTGCTGGGTGCTGCCGGCTCTCGCGCCACGGGGGCTAGCAGCACCGAGCAGGGGAAACCCCCCTCTGCCATAGGGAGCTGGGGTGCTCCATGAAGCAGAGAGGGGGATGGCGACGGCGGCTTACTTAGTGCTGCGGGAGCTGGCTGCACCGAACAGGGAAAAACTCCTCTGCCCCACAGAGCAGGCAGGCGGCTACCTGTTCCGTGGGGCAGAGGCGGGATGGGGGGAGCGGCCCACTGAGTGCCACCACCTCTTGCGCTGCAGGAGCCAGCAGCGCTGAACAAGGGAAAAACCCTCTGCCCGATGGGGTAGAGGAGGGATGATGGCAGCGGCCTGCTCAGTGCCACGGAAGCTAGCAGTGCCGAGCAGGGAAAAAAAGCTCTGCGAGGGGGATGGCAGCATCTGCGTTTTTTGCCTCCCCACGCACCATCATACCTGCAGGATAAGGTAAGTGGTGGCGTGCAGAAAACGTGGAGGCCGCCCCCAGCGCAGTTTTGCCCAGTTATGCCTCTGCCTGGCTCTAATGGAGGGGTGGCCCCTGGTCTCTTCTCAGCAAGTCTAATGGCTAATCCGCCCAGTGTGTAATGTATATATTCAGCAACCTAATACCTCATACAGATGCCCACATTATGCAATCTGGCAGAAATTCTGATGTTTATGAAAACGTCTGCTCTGACTAGACTATACTTTGGAAGCCTACTAAAAGACTTTGCCCTCACCTTTGTCTACAGCATGTGCCTGTGAGCGAGACCCATCTTAGAGCTTCACTCCGTGGGTTCTCTCCCTGAACTAACTCAGTCTGTTTCTGCTGGAGCAGAAACGACATCCACTCGCCACCCCCTCCCCATCCAAGCACCACAAGGAGAACCTCAAGGAGCAGCAACTGAAGCCGGTTACCCAGGCAACCAAGTTCCTCTCCACCTTCTGCGCGTGTCAGCGGGAAAGGGGAGGTGGCCTCAGGTCTCTCACTCCGGAAGCGACAGACGCCTGCGGGAGCGGTGGCGCCATGCTGGTTGGTGCAGAGGCGGAGGCTTTGTTGCAACGAGCCACTCAGAAGCGGCTGGAGAAGTTCGCAGACCTCAGAGGTGCAGTTGGACTGCGCCAGGGCAGGGGGCAGGGGGCTTGGTGCTATGTCACTGGCTTCCGACTACACTTGTTTGGTTCACCTCCTTCCCCGGATTGGGGACTGGCCTTGAGAGCGGGGAAACTCGAGGAGAGCGCAGTCTCTTGGGAGGGGGAAGGGGGGCGGAGCGACTGCAAGTGCCACTCTAAAGGGCCAGGTTTCCGAGCATGATCCATAGCAATAGTTTCTTTTATCGCTCACATTTTGGGAGTGTATTAAAATCAATCAGAGTTGTGCAATAATATTTTTAATATCCTTGTAACTTATGCAAGAAATGGGGGCACGGGGTAAAGGGGACACTACCCTGCCAGACTAGCCTGGAACAGCAGATGTTTAGCCAAGAGGGCTGTGAGTCCTGGCGTAGTGACCGTGCCCCATGCGAGTCTGCAACAAGACCAAAGCCCAATCAATACAGTGGGTTTCTATTGAGCAGAGCAATACAGTGAGTTGTAAACTCTTAAATTGTCCAATTCTTTAGGTTCTGTTCTGATAAAGAAATACTGATGCTTATGGTGTGCAGAGGCATAGCTGGGCAAAGCTGTTTTCCGTCCACCCTCCCCCCCCCCCCGCATCACCACTTACCTTACCTTCTAGGTTGATGGTGCGGCATGGGGATCCATGGGGGAGAGAAAATTTGGAGGCCGTCATCCCCCCTCTGCCTGCTCTGTGGGGCTGAGGGGGTTTCGCTGCCCAGCACCGCTGCCTCCCGCAGAACGAGAGGCGGCGGCACCGGGCAGGCCGCAGCTGCCATCTCCCCTCAGCCCCAAGGAGCAGGCGGTTTCCCTGCCTACAGTGCGAGAGGCGGTGGCACCAGGCAGGCTGCAGCTGCCATCCCCCCTCAGCCCCATGAAGCAGGCGGTTGCCTGCTCCGTTGGGCAGAGCGGGTTTCTCTGCCCAGCACCCGCTGCCTCCCGCAGCACGAGAGGCAGCAGCACCAGGCAGGTCGCAGCCGCCATCCCCCCCTCAGCCCCAAGGAGCAGGCGGTTGCCTGCTCCGTTGGGCAGAGCGGGTTTCTCTGCCCGGCACCGCTGCCTCCTGCAGCACGAGAGGCAGCAGCACCAGGCAGGTCGCAGTCGCCATACCCCCCTCAGCCCCAAGGAGCAGGCGGTTGCCTGCTCCGTTGGGCAGAGCGGGTTTTTCTGCCCGGCACTGCTGCCTCCCACAGCGTGAGAGGCGGTGGTACCGGGCAAGCCACGGCTGCCATCCCCCCTCAGTCCCACGGAGCAGGTGGTTGCCTGCTCCGTTGGGCAGAGTTGGTTTCCCTGCTTGGCGCCGCTGCCTCCCGCAGTGCGAGAGGCGGCAGCACCGGGCAGGCCGTGGCCACCATTTCCCCACTGCCCAACTGCTGGGCAGAGGGGGTTTCCCCTGCCCGACGCCTCCTCCTCCGCAGTGCTTGGGACTATCCGCCCGATGTCCCTGTTGGTGCTACGCTTCTGATGGTGTGACAGCACAGAGAGAAGAGGAACTGTTTGGATCACAGTTCTTTGCTTCCTGTAGCAGGCTCATGGCCCAGTTGGAGCTCTTCTATCTCTACATTCAGTCGTCATCTACCTGAAAGCACAGGCATGCAAGTTACTGTAATGTGATGGGATCATGCTTTTGGTAGAACATCAGATGAGTAAGAGTTTCCCTTTCCGAGGAAAGAAGTTATTTCTTACAACTTGTGTTTTAATATTTTCCAATGTTTATAAAGGGAGCGATCAGTTAACTCTCAAGCTGTACACGCTCAAGCTGTAAATATGTACTTCTCGTCCTCCAATAGCTACCAAAAAGTCTAAAAATAATAACAACAAACTTCAGCAGCAGGAGCAAGCAAGGCCACAAAATTGGCTTCTTCCCTGCAGCAAGGAATTTTTTTCTAGTCTTTTGAAAGGCATAGCATAAGGTGAACAGAGAGCAGAACCACACTCAGGTCTAGTCAGTGGGGCTTACTCTCAGGAAAGTGTTCTTAGGATAGCTGTTACTTTTTTAAACAAAGCAACCTTCCCTTCCTCTTAAGTTAGTAGAGGAAAATTTGGTTTGCCAAAAGATTGAATAGGTAGCCAGGCACTTAGGCATTGTCTGCTCCCCTTGCATTAATACATTATTACATCCTCAAGAAGGCAACGAGATCTTCCCCTTGTCACCTTCAGAGAACCTTTCCCAGCTTGTGACAAAGAGCTGTAACTTTTTGAAGATAATCAGCAATTAATGGATTTTTCACAGGTTTTCTTGATACTTGAAGTGCAGCAAACACTAATATCAGATCTGAGCAAACCCAGGTGTTAAAGGGACTGAGAAGGCTAGATCCCTTTGTTGAAATGTGACTGACAGCTCACACATGAGGCTACCGAAATGTTTCTGTATGGCTATATCTCCATGTGGGTGTTCTAACATTTGCTGTGTGGATTAGCTGAATTGCATCTCCAGCCAGGAAGACTGATCAGATAGATTAGAGGTATGCAAATACTACGGGCAGAAACTGCCACTATACAAAAAGATTTTTCAACAGTTTTCCATATGATAGAAGTAATATACGAATCTGTCCTAAGCTCTGTTGCCTTTCCCATTTACTGCGCAAAACACCCAACCTGCATACTATAATAAATAGAGAACCCAAGAAATATGAAGATAATGAAAGTCACATTTTTTTTAAATTTAACTTCACCTACGCTATTGGAGACCAAAAGCAGTTTATATCATTCTCTTGCCCTTCATTTTACCCTCACAATCCTGTAAGAGCGGCAGACTGGGAATGTGACTGATCCAAGGATAAGTCATAGCCTTTTTGTTTTTGAGTTCAGTGGTGCTTTTAAAAGCATAAGACAGACCTGGTTATGATTTGGAAATACCATTTTTTTGTGTATCCTCACTCCTTTACCTGAAACCTGCTAGGTAACCTTGGACTAGTCACATTTCTCTTAGAACTCTCTCAGCCTAAGCAGGAGTAGGCAATGGCAAACCACCTGTGAATGTCTTGCCTTAAAAGCGGTAGTGTTCCCATAAGTCAGCTGTGACTTGTTGGCGCACACACACACATGCACACAAGGCCAAAATATGCATTAAAAGCAAACGCATAGAACTTCCTTGTTCTAAAAGCTGCTCTGGGAACATCCAGTTGATATTAGAGAGGAATAGGGAAGTAGAAGTCCAATTCATATTTTGATTTGAAGCTCCTGTGGGGAAAAAAAAATTGTGGAAAAATTTGTATGCAATTGTAAGTATGCTTGCTGAGATGCAGATTTCACTAATTTCAGTGAGTTGTTCTTCCTCATCAGTATGTAAAGGACCAACTCGACTCTAGTCGAGAAGTGGTAGCTAGGAAAAAAGGATTAAGCACACAAACTGTCATTTCTCAGGTACCAGGCGCTCCCTCCAGAAGTGACTTTTTAAGAGAGATCTTGTCATTATTGTACGTTTTATTTATTTACTACATACAGTCCACATTTCTCACTGAGGCTCAAAGTGGATTACATTATAAAGTGTGAGTCGATACAGTCAATATGATAAGATATCTAAAAAGCAATGTACTAGGATTAGTGTATTGTCAAAGGCTTTCATGGCAGGATTCAACTGGTTGTGGTGGATTTTCCGGGCTGTGTGGCCGTGGTCTGGTGGATCTTGTTCCTAACATTTTTACAAGTTCATTTTTATTCTCTTAATGGTTCAGCATCTTAAGGGCCAAAATTGGGCAGAAGAGTAATATACTAATAATATAATAATGAAATTGATGTGTTTGATTATAACATGTAACTTGCCCCACAGTGTGCATCCTTTAGAAAACTACAAGAACCATTCTGTACCATTTAGCAGTGGTGTCACTATTATAGAACAGAACAAACATTTCACATTGATTCATGTGTTTTGGAAGAAAGGGAAAGAAAGTATGATGTTACAGGTAACAAAGACAGTATGAATGGACAATAATTAAAATTATCATATCAGATGGCTGCTGAATGTGGACTCTGGTGAGCTTGGGGGCAAGAAAGAAATACAAGTAGGTGAAAAGCAGTAGCTTATCCGAGGCCCCTTCTGCACAGCACAGGCAGAGCAGGTTGCAGTTGGGATAAAGTAACCTGCTCTCCTGTTTTTGCGGTCGCATGCCTCCATGCAGGCAGCGAACAGAGCCTGCAGAAACAATGCAGGTTGTTGTCGTGCCTTCGTGAGGGTTTTTTTGCTACTTACCTCCCTCCACTGTGTAGCTACGTAGGCAGACAGGCATTGACTTCCACAGCCATAATGATGTCCCTGTGTCTGCGTGGCTACACAGCTGAGAGGTGGGGACTATAAAAAAAAGTGAAGCGTGGCCGACTAAAGCGCTTCCTGGGCAGCCATTTGCTCATGAGCAGCTGCAACCCGCATTAAAACGAAAGAATCACAGATAGTGTGATTCTCAAAATACCCGTTTTGGGGGAGTTAACATGGGGCAGCCTTGCTTTAGGGGTGATTGCTGTGCGAAGTTCCCTCCCGAAACTGGTTTTTTCCTGTCCCCAGCCTGGGTTTATTGGCCTGAGCAGAAGGGTCCCAAGTGTGTAATTATAGTTTTCTTGGAGATATGAAAGGGATATTGGGCTAACTGGTATGTAAAGGAAATGGGTGAAAGACTGAGAGACATGACAAGCTACAGCATCTATTCTGATAGGCAAAGTTGACTGGGGGTGTCAGAATTCCAGTATCTAATTGGAGAGAATATATTTTACTAATAGAGTCAACATGCATTCAGGCCATCATTATCTTAAGCAACTTTTCTGTCTCATATAATAATGTTCTTCTTTTCAAACAGGTAAAATAGTACTACCTGGAGAATTCTGGGATGTGGTTGTAATAACAGCAGTTGACAAAAAACAGGAAGTTGCATACCAGCAACAGTTATCAGAAAAGCTGAAGAGAAAGGAGCTACCTCTTGGTGTTCATTACTGTGTTTTAGTAGATCCTCCTGGACAAAAAATTGGTAGGTTCTTTACAGCATATCTTGTTAATGTTAGAACCAAATTTCTACACGGAAAACCCCCAGAAAACCCCCAGAATAATTATAATCAAACCACAGTTAACTACTTCCATTTATATTAGGAGGCTTGGGGTGGGGGTGGGGGGATGGCTGGATATTGGCTTACATTTGCAGGTCTCTAACTTTTCAGTCATCTGGTGAGAGAAACTCAGCCAGTTTGTAGTTTAAATACACACTATAATTTGATTAATTTTCAGACAGACAAAAAGGTTCTCTTTCTGGTGCACATTTGTATCTTTTTTGCTGAAAGATTTCCAGAATGCCATTAGAAACTAATTATATTAATTAAATATCCAAAAATATGTTCAAATACCATTATTATTATTCTTTTGATTCAAATGTGTAACTCCCATCACTATGAATGAGTCAGATGTTCTTCTGGATGATAGTAGCTGAATAGATCCATTAGGGTTTATCCTAGGTTAGGTATTATTGTTAATGCCTTCTCATCAAATTTTATGGTGACTTGGATTACAAAACTGTTTTCATTAGGAAGAGGAACTGGATGGTGGGAGTTGTTTTTAGTGGCAACCCTTTAGTCAGCATTACATCTAAAATATCTTAAGAAATGAGAATATGAAATGCTGGCTAACACAATCATTGGTTGTTTTATTCTCTACAATTTGTACTGATTCTGTGTGAAACATTTTTTTAAAAAAATGTCACTGACTACTCTCAGTGGATTGTTCATTCCATCGATCATGCAAATGATGGTCACTTCTCACATGTCATGAATGACTTGATGAATAATGTTTACATCATGGCAGTCATTGGGTTTCAGAGTTAACAGAAAGAGGTTATAATTTTTAGTAGTGCATCCCCATACAAGCAGTCACAGTTCCCCACTGCCAACTGAGGGAAGGTCCATACTTTCTGGGTTACAACCATAATAAAATTCTGTATTTTTGCAAATTTTATATGGAGATTGCAGTCATACCATGTTTCCCTGAAAATAAGCCCTCCCCTGAAAATAAGCCCTATCATGATTTTTCAGGATTTTTGGAGGATGCTTAAAATATAAGCCATCCTCCAAAAATAAGCCCTAGTAGTAGTTACAGATCACAATCGCAGACAATGCCCTGTTCTTCCTGCCAATGAAGATGCAGCTTGTGATGGAGGAAGCAACTGGTTGCCAAAAGCCCGCATTAATGAATTGTGAAGGTACCGTATTTCCCCGAAAATAAGTCCTAATGCAAAAATTAATATAAGACCCTGTCTTATTTTCAGAAAAACACGGTATGTAATAGTAGAGCACCATTTTTTGAAAATCGATATCTGAAGTAAGGTATGCAAATATTTTGCATTTACGTCAATGGCCTAAAATTAAACGTAAGTTATCAGAAAAGGTGCAATTCTAACAGGCATCTGCAATATCTTTTCCCCTATATAAAACTGGTTTTTTAAATTTTATCACATTTGTATCTCACATCTTCTAAGAGCCTCCAGACCTGCTCCAGACAGTACCTCAGTGTTCCTATTTTATCTCCCACTATCCCTGTGAGATGAGTCAATGTACAAATTGAATTTTACGCTGTTTTCAAACATTGTCCTTTCTAAACTAAAGAATTTCATGTTTTTTAGGAAATGGTGGATCAACCCTTCATGTTCTTCAGTGTTTGGAAGAGCATTATGGTGATAAATGGGATTCTCTTACTGTCATATTAATCCATTCTGGTAATATTTTCCTTTGAATTGCACTTGTCTTGCATTATGTATTTTTAAAAAAAGTTTGAGAATAAGATAATAATGAAGATGAACTGGGATTTCCCCTGATGTGAAATAAGATTCAAATTAGATTGGTTTGTTTAAGTTAAATTACCCCAACGTTATAGACTGGAAAGATTTTTAAAGCTGCCCTCTAGATACTTTCACCTTAGAGCTGGGGTTATTAATCTGTGGAATACATCTCCCCAGAGAAGGTACAGACAGAGTCCTGGGGAGGTATGATTTGCCTATCAACTATAAGTTGTTTTATTCATATTTTACGTAGACAACATTCACAAAATGTATTTCCGCAAAACTGTTTCATAGTTTGTGTTTGTGTCCAAATTTTAGGCTGTGAATGAAAAAAGCCCTAAATATGCAAACTCACCTCGCCTATAGGCCAGATTCATGGGAGGTGTAAGTCATAAGCTCATTCAAAAGGGATGTGTGACAGCAAAAGTTTAGGAACCAATCAGTACCAACATTTAACAAAGTTTCTCTCAACTATAACTAGAGCTGCAAAAGTGATTTCAATTTGTTTGTGATGCATGGTATTGGAGTCACAATCCTTCAGCATGTGATGACATTTCAGTGTACTTGAAACAGTTATCATATGTAGAACTATATTATCAGTTTGCACTGGATCTGAGCATACAGTGGAACATTCACACTGATAGTTACTTTCTTCACACTTTGAAGATCTGCTGTTTGCCCAGCAAATTACAGTTCCCATTGTGGATAATGCAGAGTGTGCAATGCAAGTTGGGGCATTCTCTTTTTAAATTGAGGAGTGACTTTATAGTTACGCTTATTTTCTAAGCAATGTTAACTTTGTGCAAGAGGTACTGGTTTTGATTTGGTCTTGAAGAGTTTATCTCCTTTTTGTAATTATGAAACTCTCCTAATAATTCATTGTATGTCTGTTTAGGGCCGTGCATATGGTACCTTGGCCGACTGAACTTATACATTTTAAATTGTTCAAATTGTCAGAATGTCTTATTGCAGATACACTGGTCATGCAAAGATATCCTCAACATAAACTATGGAATCTGTTCACCTTATACATGTTATGTTATGTTAAATTTAATTTGTATACCGCCTTCCCCCAGAGGGCTCAGAGCGTGAACAACATCAAATAATAGTACAACCAATAATACATAACATTGCAATGCATCAAATTTTATTTATGATGAGGGACTTTTTATGAAAGGAAGTAAGGGAGACAGTCATATTTTAAGCATTCATTTTTAATATTAACATTTGAATTGCAATGCCAAGTATGTTTGCCCTTCTGAGTTAACTGGAGGAAGGGAAGGACAAACAAGTGGCAAAATAATACTCAGGAGTAAGTTCCATTGAGCTTGTGCATCTTTCTCCTTAGTATGTATGCTTCACATGTATGTTTAGGCATGATTATGAATTAAATAAAAAACATACTATTTGAACTGAATAGCTTATGAATGAATTGCTATATATTAGCATTGCTACAGAAGCTGAAGGAAAGTCTGCTCAAGTTAACATAGTCCGGTTGTTGTGGGTTTTCCAGGCTGTGTGGCTGTGATCTGGTAGATCTTGTTCGTAACGCCAGCCACAGATGCAGGCGAGACGTTAGGAACAAGATCTACCAGACCACGGCCACACAGCCCGGAATACCCACAACAACCAGTTGAATCCAGCCGTGAAAGCCTTCGACAATACAATTAACACAGTCCATTTAACTGAGCCCTTAGGGGGAGGGCGGTATACAAAACATCATCGTCGTTGTTGTTGTTGTCGTCGTCATCATCATAATTGTGTACCCATGGCCCAGACTCATCTCCTTTATCTGTTTATTTGTAAAATATCACCTTGCGTACTCAGTATTTTGAACTAGTATCTTATTTAAGGCCTTTGGTATCAGAATGATGAGTATCTTGGGTGTCAGAAAACTGTGTACAGGCAGGAAATGTCCTGCTTATGACGACTGTTTTTTAAATTATTATTATTTTGTCTTTTCCAGTTCCTCTCTGTTCTCAACTTGAATGAACTGGGAAGCTTATTATTTCACATTGTTTTTTGTTCATTAGCCATATTTGAAAATTGCTATTCCTGCATTGGAAATTTATAGATTCCAAGATGCCCTGGAGGATATTAGAAACCTTGTTGGTGACTCTGTTGAGTCATTGGTGGGGACTTGGAATGACAGGCCCTCACTGATGGTTGATAGGGTTCTATCCTGGGGCCATCTCCTAGCGTCTTGTAGGGTTCCTTCACTGTAATTTTCCTCAGAGTTGAGGCATCTGAGAATGGTTAGGAGACAACTGGAACAGTGGTGGTGAAAAACTCATGCTAAATCTAACACACTGCAGAGTTCATTAGAAAGTCTATGAGGTGGCAATATCTGCTCTCATTGTGTCAGCCAAATCACATGCAGATCAGTTATTTGGTGGTTTGGGATAGACAACTTCCACAATGGAGTCAAAGACAAGTAGCATTTTAGCCTTTTGGTTTGGTGTTTCTATGATTCTTCTCTGATAAGATCCAGTCTGAACTGGATGCCAACTTACTTTTGGCAGTAGCAATCTCTTCAGTCTTCTCTTTCTGAGGGATATCAACAGAGGCTTGGGTTCTGTGAGACATACTACATCTAGCTTGGACTCTTGTCCATCATAGCTCATGCAGTTTTGCAAAAAGCTGCTACACATAATGTTAAGCAGGATCAAGTACCTGAAGTATTTAAGGAATCAGTGATTAATACCTGAAGTAGTTAAGGAAGCAGTGATTAGCTCTTGTTGTTGAAAAAGCCAACATTGGATGATCAAGTGTTTGCTAACTATAGGACAATCTATAACTTGCCATTTTGGGGCAAGTTTATTGAATGGGTGTTGGCTGAGCAGTTGCAGTAGAACAGATCCAGTCTTGAACTGTTTCAGCTGGTGGGCTCAAAATGGTTTGCAGTAAAATTGAACAATAAAACACAACTAATAAAAACTGCAGTAATCAGCATAAAACCACCAATATGTAAAAACAAAAAGGAGGACTTCAAACAAGTGCTTGATCAAGCCAGAGGGGGGGACATTGCCTCCTATTGAAAATCTATATTCCAGAAGTAGGCATCAATAACAGAAAAAACTATCTCGTGACAACTTTCCTCACTTCACACAGAAGGAAAAACATGAATAACAGCCCAGTATGGATTGGCGGGGAGCTCCCTGGTGGCTGGGGACAGCATAGCTAAGGTGGCACCATGCTGCCTCCGAAAAGGCTTCAGGGGGCGCAGAAAGAAGAAAAATTGAAAAACCCTCCTGCCACCCAAAAAGTCCCATTGCAAAAAAAAGATTCTACATTTTCTGGTAGTGTGCAGCTGTGGAGGGGGGATGTTCCTAGGCCAGTAGTGGCGAACCTTTGGCACTCCAGATGTTATGGACTACAATTCCCATCAGCCCCAATTGGCCATGCTGGCAGGGGCTGATGGAAATTTAGTCCATAACATCTGGAGTGCCAAAGGTTCGCCACCACAGTCCTAGGCTGAAACCCTGGTAGAAGCCAACTAAAGGAACACTCTCAGCCCACCCCTCGCTGTGCTGGCATGCTCTCAGATGCCGGTATAATTCCCAAGCAGCAGGCACTTCCAGGTTTGGTTTCTGCAGGGTTATAGGGCGCCTACACACCAGCATCTTTGCTCTCTTTACCAGCATAGGTGCCCTCATGCCAATAAGATGGGCGAACACACTGGCATGAGCTTCTACTGCTCCCCCAAGGTATTCCCCCCCATCAGGATTGGACCCTAAAATGTGATTGAAGTCTGTTAAACTGTGTTCATGTAAATTAACATATTTGGGCATTATATACAATAATATATGTTCTTGTTTGTTTGTTTTAAGGTGGTTATAGTCAACGTTTACCTAATGCAAGTGTCCTGGGAAAAATTTTCACATCTTTGCCTTTTGGGGACCCAGTTTACCAGATGCTGGATTTAAAACTGGCAATGTACATTGATTTTCCCATCCAGATGAATCCGGGTGTTCTGATTACTTGTGCAGATGATATTGAACTTTATTATACTGGAGAAACAAACTTCATCAGGTTTGATCAACCTGGATTTACTGCATTAGCTCACCCATCCAGTTTGACTATTGGTATGACTCATGGTGTATTTGTATTGGAGCCATCTTCTCATTTGACAGAAAAAGGAGACCTTGAATACCGGTCTTGTAAGCGTTTCCTGCATAAGCCTAGCATTGAGAGCATGTATCAGTCTGGAGCAGTATGTTTAATGAGTCAGTCATCTCCTTCTGGAGGAATAGAAGACTCAGTATTGAACTCTGAACATGTGTATACAGATAGTCTGTTTTACATTGATCACACCACTGCAAAACTGTTGTTGACATTTTATAAACAAATGGGCAAGCTTTGCTGTGAAATAGATGCCTATGGTGACTTTCTGCAGGCACTGGGACCTGGAGCAACAGAAGAGTACATAAAAAACACAGAAGCCGCCTCAGAAGCAGGATCACATTTCATGGAAATCCGAGAGAAAATATACAGTCTTCTGAAAGGATTGCCTTTCAATGTTATACTGTTAAATAACTCCAAATTCTATCACATAGGGACTACCCACGAATACTTGTTTCATTTCACTTCTGATAGAAAGCTGAAACGGGAATTGGGGTTGCTGCCGAACATTTTCAGCATCTGTCCAAAGAGTGCAGAAGATTTGGAGAAATCAGCGTGTATTATTCATAGCATACTCAGTCACAAGAGTTCTGTTGCTCCGGGCTCATTAGTTGAGTACTCCAGACTGGGATCCGATGTTTCTGTGGGAACTAACAGTATCATTAGTGGTTGTTGTATTGATGTAAAAGCACTCCTACCACCAAACACATTCATAACAACACTAAGTGTGAGGATTGGTGGAGAAGTAATGTATGCAAGCATGGTGTTTGGTATAGAAGACAACTTGAAAAAGAATGTGACAAAGTTGTCTGATATACACTTACTTCATTATTTTGGAATCAGCCTTATAGAATGCTTCAAGCTCTGGGGCCTGGGTGTTTCAGACCAATTGTTTTCTGGTCATAAGACAGCTTTAAGTTTATGGACAGTTCGGATTTTCCCTGTTTGCTCCAGTTTAAATGGCTCAGTGGAGGTGTCATTAAGAATTTTAAACTCTGTGAAGAACATGTCACTTTTTCATCTGGATGGCTTTAAGCTATTGTCTGTTGAAGAAATGCTTCATTACAAAGACATAGACGACATGTTGAGGTTCAGACAGCAACTTTACGAAGAAATTACTCTGCAGAAACTGAAAGAGAAATCTGATATGTAAAAAATGTATGAAAATGTACAGCTTTCCATGTTCTTTAATTTGAAGAGGATTGATTGCTTTCAGGCTTTGAGAAATCCAGTGCCATGCAGTACACATTTTTTGTGTTTCAGTGAAGTAGAAATAATGAAACTGCATTAGTAATGTTATTGTAGCATAACATTAATAATGCAAAAAATGCAGATAAACTATTCTTTTGATGAAAAAATTAATGAAATATTTCAAATCTATAAAAACATAAAGAGGCAAATTTTCTTGAATGTTATATTTTCGGGTTTTAATTCTAGTGGGGAACAAAACTTGTTAATTAGAAGTTTGATTGCAAGCCACTTAAAAGTTTTTCAAATGATGAATAGTAGCTCAGAAATATTCCCCTACTCAGGATTGTTTGTTTTGAAGAAACCAAAAAACCTGTGTGCTTAAAAGTGTCTTTCTAAATTGCTGATGAGTACTGAAACTTGAAAAGTGAGTGCTTTTAGAACACAATACCATATTTTATGCATGAACCAAGCTCCACCTTGTGACTTTTGCAGGAGAGAAGGAGTAGCAAAACTGACTGGAATACAATATAGGAAGTCAGGCTTTTTGAACACTTCACTTTTCTAGTAAATATAATAATAGTAGCAATAAAGCCCCTTGCGCAAAAAAATTCAAATTCTAGAAAACTAATCCTCCCAGAGCAAGAGTCATAGACAGGACATATCTTCAGGAAATGGCACCGGGCTCAAACACTGAAAATGCACCCTTGTCAAACATTCCAGATTTGCAAGGAGGGGCAGCAGGGTGCCTGTGAAGATGGAGAGAGTTCTCCCCATCTCCATAGATTCTCCCCATTTGCAAAGTTGGCCTGGGTTTTGCAAAGGAGAGGAGCCAGCAGGGTGTCCATGAAGATGGGAAGAGTTCTCCCCATTTTCATAGGCACACCCCCCCCCGCCCCGGTTTGGAAGGCTGGATCCCAGTTTTGCAAAGGTGGGAGGAGCCAGCAGGGTGCCTGTGAAAATGGAAGAAGAGTTGAATTTATATCTACCCTTTCTCTCCTGAAAGGAGAGTCAAAGTGGCTGATAAACTCCTTTCCCTTCCCCACTCACAACAAGCGCCCTGTGAGATAGGTAGGGCTGAGAGAGCTCTGAGAAACTGTGGCTAGCCCAAGGTCACCCAGCTGGCATATGTTGGAGTGCACAAGCTAATCTAGTTCACCAGATAAGTTTCCACATCTCAAGTGGCAGAGCGGGGAATCAAACCCAGTTTTCTAGATGCACGTGCTGTTAACCACTACACCACACTGTAGTCTTTGAGAGCCCGTTGTGTGAAAAAGTAACCCACAAGTGAGGACTGAAGGGGACATTACCCCACCTATTTTATTCTGTTCTACTCCTCCTTTACCTTTCACTCTCCATCCTGCTATCCTTCTCGTAATCTTCTCTATTTTGCCCTGCTATCCCAACGCTTTCTGGCCCCCTACCCCAGCTCTTTTTAAAAAGTTTATGTCTGGCTACCCCAGCTTTGTCTTTTGTCTTCTTAGCCCCAGTCCAATTCCTGGTAGCATTCCTGGAGTGCTCTGGGTGGGAAGGTGAGGCCTCTTCCCGAACAGTCCGCTCTCACTGCCTCAGCTGGAGCCATTCCAGGTGTCTGAAGCCTCCCCCCTCCCCAAACAGCCTGTTCAGTCCTGGCCAGTGGGACCAACTCACTGCTAATTGGCTCAGGCAAGGAATAAGACAGTTGTGTGAGGACTCCTATTGGAGAGTTGACTCAGGCAAGGAATTAGACAGCCCTGCGAGGACCCCAGATCTTTAAGAAGTGTTACTAGCTGGGCCAAAAGGAGTTTGGGGGTTGTGGAAGTGTCAGCCCCTCTGGGCATGAGAAATGGCACCCTCTGGACTACATTTCCTGGAGTCCTTTGCTTTTTCTGGTTGATCGTTGGGAACACTGCTCAATTATATGGTGAGATCTCATCACAAAACTTTAATTTCGCCAACTGTAACTCATTTTAAGGAGTGTTGTTTTCAATACAAATTTCCAGGGCATTATGTAGAGATGTTTATCATGGGAATATTGGTAATATGCTAGATATACCTTGGTATTATCATTGCCTGCAATGAGACAAATTAATCAGGTAAAATATTCAATAATAAATTTCTTAACTAAAAATACTTTTCCTGTTTTTTAATGTATGTGTAGTTTGTTTCTACTGAGCTTTCTTATAAATAGATACTGAAAATAACAGTCACAAGACTTATTGCATATTGCATAAGGAAAGGAGGCATGAGGAAAGAGAGTGGGATCCCTATGATGCACAGGGATTCAATGGATTTAGATGGTGGGTATAACTCAAAATAGCAGTTAGTCATATAACCACAGTTAATCATTATGGCCCCTTCTGCACACGCAAAATAATACGTTTTCAAACCACTTTCACAACTGTTTGCAAGTGAATTTTGCTATTCCGCACAGCTTCAAAGAACACTGAAAGCAGTTTGAAAGTGCATTATTTTGCATGTGTGGAATGAGCCTTTGTCTGAACCAAACCAATTACTGTCTTGATAATAGCCAAATTGAACAACCAGCTCTTCAGCATTTTCTCCTTGGTCCAGTTACACGTATATGCAGCAGCCAAGACTACATGTCCAAGGCTTAGTGAAACTGTCAATCACACCTTCTCAGTCTCCTAAAAAGCCAATTAGCATTATTGCTAATTTTTCAACTTGAGTCTGTTCTACCAGGAGCCCAGGCTAGAAACCCTTCAGTCAGCATCCAAGTTCCATGATTTGCCTTCAGACTTTTCTTCAACTACCTTTTAGAATGAAGCAGTTCAGTATAGATATGTATGTATGCTTCCCTTTGTAGTTCTAACAATCAGGCTCATAAACTAAATCCTTTTTCCATTATTACAAATTTTCTAGTTTTCCCCCCCAGTCATCCAAAGCTTTTTCATTTCAATCGTCTTTCATGCAAATACTTGTTGAACAGCTTTAACTACAAGATTGACAGATACCCCTCACATGCTTTACAGAACTGAAATAGTAAATACAGAATCTGAATTCAAGTAATTCAAAGCATTTTATCCTTTTTATAATTCTGTATGTGAACAATAAGAATTTATTATGCATAATAACAGGTAAATGGCTGGTAAAAATTATAGAAGTGTGAAATGCATAAAGTTCAAGTTTTTTAAAAAATGATATAACCATTTCCTTTCATATATAAACTTTGCAAGTGCTGTAATCTGGATATCTGCCTTGGTTGAAGCTTAGAATTAATTTTATCACCAAGCATCTTTTCAGGCATTTGTGTGCATGTTTGAGTGTGTTTGTATAATTTCTTTGTCCTGAACCATTATAACCTTCTTGTATGACTTGTAGAAAGTCTCACCTCACATTAGTTGTAAAATGTATGCATGTTAAAGCAGGGGAGGACTCTTGGGGTACTTTGTACATCATATGAGTCTCTTTGCAGAACAACTTGGAACCAATTTCCTGTGATTCCCAAGATCCCATGCAAGCCCCCTCATGGGTTAGAGTAGACAACTTGTATTCCATTTCTGCTGCTTAATGGTTTGATGCCAAGTAGTGGAAGCAGGTCAATTGATTTTAACATTACCATCTTCCTGTTCATCCTTTTGATGAACATACTCAAAGGAGGTCAAATAAGTTTTTCTACTCTATTTTCCAATGCTAGACTACAGGTCCTCAGGTCTGTTTTCTGGCTTCTTAGTCCCATACTGTGCATAGTAAACTCTTGCCATTATCAGAAATGTCATGCTAGTGAAAGATACATTCTGTTTAAGCAATTTTATAAAGCTTTAGGCATACATATTCAGAGTAAAAATCAGCAACAAAATACATACCAAGGGTGACAATTACCTAGCTGAGTGTGCTACTTTCTAGAACTAAAACACATGAAGTTGAAACAGAAATGGTCTTTAATTTAATTAGAAATGGTTACTCCTTGTTGGGTAGTTTCAAGTGTGCTGCTTCCATCTCCTTATTTCCAGAAAAACAGTGAATAAAAAATATGTTGTCACTGAAAAATGTTGCATTTCCTAGAGTCTTTGGAAGGCTGAGACAAGGAAAATATTACCATGTTGTGGGAATAGCAGATACAGTCTGAAATTTTAACTATTTATTGCAAGAAGTATCTGTCTTGCCCAAGGCAAAGCTTAGATTGGTGTGATCAAATAAAACGTTATTTTATTCCAGCTTGATCCTAGGCTTTAGCTCCTCCTCTGTCCTTTGAACGAAAATAGTAACAGTTACTTCCTGATAGCATTGTGTGTATTGCTGAATGACTGAGTTTGAAAACTGCTATAATTTATATATGAACCCACCTTTCTTTCCAATAGGGCTTATATCATTTTTTCTCTTTTCGTTTTTATCCTCACAGCAAATCTGTGAGGAAGGTTAGGCTAAGGGGGTAGGACTGGCCCAAGATCAACCAGTGAGCTTTCATGGCACAAATGGAGATTCAAACCTAGGTCTCCCAGATCCTAGTACATCATTTTCAACCACTACACCACACTGTTCACATAAAACATTCTGTCTTAAAACACATGGCCAATACATCACATGTGATCGAAGAAGCAGCTTCAGATCTGCAGCTCTTGTCAATTATATCCTTCATTTTATACTTGAAAAAGGTTATGTATAATAATTAGTAGGATAGATCATAGCTGATATTTTAGATATGTTTGTATTCAGCCTTTATTGTAATTCATTTTAAACAGCATTTGAAAGAGTGTAATGTGAAATATTGAACAGACAAATATAATAATTATATTAGCAAACACAGAAGTATTTTTGGAAATGCTACTGTTGTTGCCAATTTTATGTTGGAAAAAAAATTGGCACTTTCTATGGAGCATCTGCAAAATACCTTCCCACAGAAGGAAGAAAGTTCTGTGTTTAAAAATGGGCAAAGGGTACAGAGAATACTGTTCCACCAAAGGGAAACTACCGGTATGTTTGGATTTAAAATCATAAAGCCAGAGTATTTCTGAGTATATGCACAGCATGTTTCCTCCTATTCCTACCAGGCAATTTGAATTTAATTGTAGAGTTGCTCTTGCAGAAATTGTGTTGGTGTCCTAAATGTCATTGATACCATATATCTGGGTGTGGGAAAACCTTCACTCACTTGGGTGGCCAAGCCATGTCTAGGAACTAGTGGGAGGTTCAATCATGGTGAGAGAGGTGTGATGTTATGTGCACAACAAACCCAGAAGTGATGTAGGTTAACTCTTGGAATTGCCAGAAGTTTTTGATGATTCCTAAAGCTATTCTGTGGCTGATTACACACAAGGTGTTTGCTGCGTGGTGGAGGCAAATGTCAGCCATGGCAAGATTTCTTGTACGGACGTATTTCCTCTAGCCCCACTGTTGCTGACTACTTCCCGCTTCTTGTCCTTCCATATCATTTCTATTGCCCGTGGCCTCCCTGTCCCTACATATTTTTAGAACTTTTGATTTAAAAAAAATTAAATAACTATACTGATAGATTGATACACTAAAAAATGTAAAAATAATAACACTAGTCAATCAGTCTAAATACCCAATTTGCCCCTACATTTGATCAACAAACTGGGATGTCTCCAACCTAAGTTTTATGCGCAAGCAATCGGTGATTCCAGACCACACTGGGGCCCTTTCCGCACGGGCCAAAAACAGCGCCCTAGGGACGGCAAAAACGCTGTCCCTAGGGAGCTGTTCACATGGGGGGCGCTGCTGCATCGCAGCAGCGCCGCCCTCACTCCCCCCCAGCAGTGCAAAGCCGCTGTTTCCCAACCTCACTGCCCGAGTGAGGTTTTCTGGAAACAGCGGCTTCCAACCGCTGCCATGCGAACGGCAGCAGCTGGAAGGCGCCATGTCCCCTGCACCATCCCTGCAAGCTTACCTCGTCTCCTGGCTTCCGGTTCATCGCAGAGGCCAGGGGACATAACCCCCTGGCCTGCGACTCCAGAGCCGTCGCTCCAGCCTGTGGGGATGAGGTAAGCTTGCAGGGACAGCGCAGCCTGTGTGAAGGTTGCGCCACCGCCTGCCGCCCTCCTGGGACCGTCCATACGAATGGTCCCGGGGGGGTGCGTCAGCGTCATTTATGCCGATGCACCCCCGCACTGTTGTGGTGCAGAAAGGGCCTGGGAAAAGACTGTCTATCTTGATACTTGGGTTTACAGCACATCAAGAGATAGACAATTGTGAACCTGGGTAGCTTAGCAAATGGCAGTTCATGTTGTCCTTTTGCGGTTTTGTAGTTTGCATGCTGCCATTTACTCCCCAGACAATCAGTGTTTGGGCAAAGTGTATAGATGCTGTATTCAAGACTTCTCTTTAATAAAATGGTTTTCACACCATTTTCACACCACTGTTTTTGGTGCATGCGGAATCCGCCAAAGTGAGAGTAGGGGTAGAGGGGAGGAAACAATTATAGGGGGGATGGGATGGGCTCTGGCAAATTTCTTGTGGCCCCTGCTTATTGTTTATATTTTCTAGCTCACAGTAGACTAGCATGGAACTATGAAAGAAGGTAAAATCATGACAGATTCCTTCAAAGAAGTATCTTTTGAAGACAAGCCTGCAGTTTCAAACTCAAATACAGATTGAACGTTTCCAGTCACTTCATTTTCTAACAGTAAACTTACATGGGCACTGTGAAAAAAGATGAAATGATGACAGATTCCTTTAAAGAAGAACCTTTTGAAAAAACCTTTTGAAAAGAAACCTGCAGTTTTAGAAAATGAAGTGAAAGTTGCACTGAGAACAACTGGGAGAAGCAAATCACCAGGACTATCAATAGAACTACAGCAAGACACAGAAATTAGTCCATTAAAATCTTTACAAGATAGAATATGTCAACAAATATGAAACAAAAAACAATGACCAATGGACTGGAAACGCTCAATCTATATTCCAGTTCTGAAAAAAGGAGACTTCAAAGATTGCAGCAACTATCAGACTGTTCCATTAATTCCTCATATGAGTAGAGTTATGCTCAAAATGTTTCCAGAATGTGTTACCATATATGTAACAAGAAATGCCAGGTGCTCAAGCTGTTCAGAAAAGGAGAAGGCAGTAAAAATTATATTGCAAATTACATTGGTTACTACAGCATACAATTGTAAATTACATTGCAAATTACATTGGTTACTACAGCATATAAAAGGATTTTAAAAAATCATATACTGTAGCAAAGCTTTTGACTGTGAAATGCTATGGTTGGCTTTTTTAAAAAATGGGTGTGCCACAACATCTGATTGTTTTGATGCACAGCTTATACTGTGGACAAAAGGCTACTGTCAGGACAGAATATGGAGAAACAGAATTGTTTCCAATTGGCAAAGGAGTCAGACAGGGATGGCACCCAAATGCTGGTATCTGCCTCTTTTAGAGTAGGGGAATTAGTGAGGGCAGACCTTGCTTAGCAAGAGGCTGGGTAAGCTTGAGATCTTTGTTACCATTTACGAAGATGGGTCTCCACAAGAAATCTGCAGAACTGAGCAAAACAAGTGTTGTTAAGAAAAGTAAATTAATCAAAATACAAGTACACAAATGGTCAAAGCACACAGAAAAATTACACAGTCCAAAATAGAGATAGTACTGAGTGGACAGGTCTAGAATAGATTGGGATTTTGTGGGAGAAGGCTATATTTTCTTTATCCTGAAGTGGTGGGCCCAGAAAAGTAGAGTCCATTCCCCCACTGGGATCCAAGGAAGTGCGGTGGGAAACAGATGGCACACAGGGAGAGGGGCAGGCTCAGCGCCAGCTTCCAGCCCAGCTTGGGGCTGGGCTGCCCAGCTACAAGCCGAGTGAGTGATGTGCCTGATGGGGCTATATGGGCAGATATGGGGCTATATGGGCAGGCCAGGCCATCCCGCATCTCTTCTTACCTGAGTGCCGACGACTCTCTCTCTCTTCTCTCTCCCTCACATCACCTGGCAGCTGTTTTTCAGGCCACGTGGAGCAGGAAAGTGGCCTTTTAGCTTAACGCCTCTGGGCAATGGAAGGAGGCCTGAATTGAGCTAGATAGCAGCAGCAGACTTGAAGCAGCAAGCAATTGGAAATTGATGGACTGCACCCAGCAGATCACAGTGCATCCTCCAGTGGCAAGCAAAGGAGGACAACAAGGGGCCTGCTGAAGTAGGCCCAACAGTAACAGGGATCCCCCACTTTTATTTTTGGAGCTCAGGCAGGACATGCCAAGGAAAAGACCAAAGAAGCCCCAGTGGAGGAAAGGAGTGCCAATGGCAGGAAGAAACAGTATTTGAAAGGGAACAGCATGGGTGGTACAGGCACCCCAGGTGAGTGCCCCTCGAGGCCACAGGCAACACCAGGTACCTCAAGACCAGGGAGAAGAAGTGGCCCCAAGGATAGCAGAAGCACAACTGACCCAGTGAGGGCTTCCACACAGACTCGGGGCTCCCTCTACCATCTAGCTCAAAGCAGGACCAAGCCCGCAGCATCCAATGGGTGCTCTACACAGGCCCCTGCGGAAGGAGCCCCTGGTAGTAAGAAGAGGGCCTCCCTGGGTCAGGGGGAGGGGCACCAGCCAAGGTTTTCAGGGCCTCTGCGCTGCAGAAGTGCCCCTGCAAGCGGCCATCAGCCAGAGATCTTGGGGGATGGGATCAGTTGCCAATCATCAGCCAGCTCTAAGATGCTTGGGCCCCAGGCGCATGGTGTCCAGTTTTGGGGGTGGTTCCCAGCAGCATCTGGAGGGAACAGGAGCAACAGTCCCCACCCCAAGCACCCACTGGGGGGGGCAGGCTTTGGGACCCCTGGCAACGGGGCAAGCAGCAGGAAAGATGGATGAGTACATTTATCTTGGTAAAGACCAGTCTTCTTACCTCAGATATCATAAACAAAAGAAGTTTACTTATACTGAGAAAAAAGGACTATATATATAAACATAGTAACACTTATATGTTGATACATTTACATATCATTATTTGGTTACAATTTGGTTCCCAATAACATACAAAGCTTTTAGTTAACAACACTGGACAACATATTTCCTCAGTCAGAGAGCTATAGTACCAACTGTCACTTTTAGAATGTTCACTGAGCTCTCTTAGAATTCCGTGCATTCTGCAGAAAGGTTGTCAAATCCAACATATATGTCTTTGTAGACATTAGCTTCATTATCACTTTTTGCACTACTTGCTAGTCTATATATATAAAAATCTAACAGTGTGTTTGTCCCTGATGGTGTCCCTCAGAAGCTGCTGGACGGATCGCCCCCAAATTTTCACAGGACGTCCCTCCCTGTTGCTGGCAGATACTTGGACCTTCAAACCGCCGAAAGTCCATACCTGAGCCAGGTAAAACGTCTTTTTCCTGGCACACCAGGCCATGAAGCTGCCTCTGTTTAACTGTCACCCTTAGAATGTTCGTGCAGCATGTCTGTCTATGGCCTGAGGGCTTAGAATGTTCGTGCAGATGGGCAGAGATGAGCAGTGGAAACAGTAAATAGGTAATACTGTTCGGTAATATGAGTGGAAGTGAAACACATACACACTTTGCCGTATGAGACATCAGGTGGGTCCCCCCCCCCTCATATGCAGGCACTCTCTGTGCCTCACCCACTGCTACCACACAATACACATCCAGCTCATCCTCACACACCTCACTCTGTCCTCCCTCACATCCAACCACCACTTACCCACTTCCTCACCCATATTCACCACAGCTCTCTTTTACTACAAGCGAGCTGGAGTTTGCCTTTTTCTTCTAAGAAAATCCGTTGGGTGGGGGCAAACCTACACTACCGGCTCCACTTCTTTTGCACATGGCCCTTTAAGAACCCAGGGAGCTGGCCTCGATCTGAGCGCCTCACCACCCTGCCGCTTCTGCCTGACTGGGTTAGCCTCCTTGCCCCAGTTCTGCCTTACCCAAGCCAGGACTGTGCGCGTCAACCACCCTCATGGACAGTGGGGTTCGCACTCTGGACAGTTCCATTGTGGTATGGGAAGGGTTACCTTATACTAAAAAAAAACAATACAGCACCATATAACAATGTGCATTGAAAAGGGAAAGAGGGATTCCATTTGACCACCCCAAAAGGCTATGCTGGGAATCATTGGACCTGCATGGACATCTGTGTGGGTTGCAGACTGTGATGAGAAGGACAATTGCCACAGCAACGCGTGGCTGGGCCCGCTAGTTTATTATATAGAGGTGTAGCCAAGATATAGTTTTTGCCTACTTTTTTGTTTTGTACTATTCAGACAAAGCCATGGTTAGGATTTGGCTCACAGACATTCAAATCCTAGATTGCTATGACCCGTGTTAGCTTCATCATCTTTTCTTTGGACCAGAGAAAGTTCAAAGGTAGATTTAAACAAATATCTCTGCATTCTTTCAACACAAAGCCATAGTTAAGGTTAACTGAGGTTGATGAACCCCAGCTTCAGTCTGTCGTTTCATTCCTGGTACAGTGCTCAGGGATTTTAACCTTCATTGTATAGTTCAGGAAAACGTACACAATGACAATATAAACATATATTAATGCTATGAAAATTAATACAATTAAAATTCTAGAGGAAAAACATATTAGACTTGGAATTTTATCTGCTAAAACAGGTAATATAATGAACACCGAAGGCTACCCTTAGAATGGATATGAGGACAGTACATATTCTTTGATTAATTCTTCTGAGGCCCTCTCTTTGACATGCTTTTCAAGTCATTTTATCTAAATTACCTGTTAACATTTTGGGTGTCTACTACAACATGGTATAACATTATTTAATGCCAAAGTTTTCCTTAGCCTTCAACATTTATCACTAACAGTCAATGAGTGTGAGTCTTTCTTTCTCCCTCCCCCTCTGTATACATAAACTTCTTATAAGCCAGAGCAAAAGCAAAGGGAGAAAAGAGGCACACACGGGAAATAATAAAAACAGGGAGTAGTTTTATTAAAGGGCTAAGAAGGATTTCAAAATAAGCATGCAACCCAAAGAAAAATAAATCAAATCCTTTTGCACCTATATACTTTGTTGCCAGATATTTTGCTAATACATGAACATAAGGTTGCTGAATAATACAGATATTAAAGATGAACAGTATCTACCATGGAATGAACATAGGAAAAAAACAAGCAATAGAAAAAGTATGAGCATAGAAAAAAGAAAATGAGCATTGAAAAAATACCTACCACAGAATGATCATAGAAAATATGAAAAAGCTTTCACAGCAAAGACATTTGGTAAAACATTTTACCAAAATTGTGGCTCCAAGGCAGCTTACAACCAAACGCATTATCAAGATGTACAATAGGGAGGCTAGGAATCCCATTATCTCTAAAGACCATTTTGGGAGTGCAGGGACACAAAACACAAAAAAGTCTCCCTACCATTAAAAAGCCCTCCATTGGGTTCAGTGGGCTTCTGCTATCCAAAAGGGTGCCATAAGTCCATGCTCTGAGCACCAGCATTCCTGGAGGCAAAACCAGGGTGGAAGCCAACAAAGGTTGGCTTCAACCCCGACCACACCTCTAGAATGCCCCCAGCCACGCTGGCCCAGCATTCTGTGCCGATAGGGCTAGGAAATGGCAGCTGCTTCCGAGATCGGGTGCCACAGAGTCATGCAGCTCCTGGCCGCCAGCTTATCTTGCCCCTCCACTGGTACATTTACCCCATGGGTGGGGTGGGCATCCATGCCGGTACAAGGCTGCCCCAGCTCCAGAGGCCTCCCTTAGATTGGGCTCTAAGTCAGATCATTGGTCTTGTAAGGTCTATTCTGACTCACAGCAGCTTTTCCAGGGTCTCAAACAGAGGTCTTTCACATCTCATCCTTTTAACCAAATATGCCAGGAATTAAGTATAGGACACTAAGTATGTAAAGCACTGTGCTATAGCATAACTATCTCTTCCTTACCTGCACTCCCCTTGAACGAGGATTGTTCAGCTGCTATGAACTAAGACCACCTTACACCTGAGGAAACCACAACATTTGTACGAACCCTTGGGACCCTTTCTGCAATAAAACAACTCCTGCTGTTACATATAATGAAGAGGGGAAGAACTTGGCCCCTTTCTGCTTGGCTTTAAGCCTTGTCATAGAATTCATTAAAAGTGTTTGCTAACACTTTTGCTGTATTCCACATTTTCAACTTCAGGAATTTACTATGATTCTCTAAAGTAGGAAAGTTTTGTGAATGCAGCAGTTTTACATAGCCAGGAGGTTTCTACTAAATCTCACTTCAGGGTTAAGGACTGATCCCAACTCATTTTCCTATAATCCACACAGGTTTTCCATGTCCACTAGTTAGTTTTACAATCAGAATCATTGATACTGACAAAGGTCGATTTTCCACAGGCAAATTATCCCAGTTTCTGCAAGCACTCCCCACAGCTTGAGTGCCGAACACGGCTTTATCTCAGTTCTGGCACATGCTCCTCCCTTTGTCATGCATTTTTTCGGAACCTGCATTGAAGTGCACCGTTTTTCAATCACGCTCCTAAGCCAGTTCGGTGGGGAGATACAGGGGGCAGACACAGCTTATTGTTCCCACCCTTCAAACCTTCCAGCCAATCAGAGTTCAGTGGGCTGTGCACAAAGCATCCACAGCCTTTTTTTGTGCGCTGGGCGTCGCTGTAAAGAAACATAAATACGAAGCTATGGAACAATGATTTTGAAAAATTGTTTATGCGTGGCTACGTTCGAATGTTAAAACGAGAATAACATGAATTTTCAATCAGGGCGGAGTAATGTTCCCGTTCCAACACAATAGCCAATCAGAAGAAACCTGCTCAAATGCAGAGGTGGGGAAATTCTGCCTACGTAGCTATGTAGCTGCACGCAAAAAAGTTTTTTAAAAAAGTTCCCGCCCCAACACAACACAACAGCCAATCAGGACGAGGAAGAACAGACCCGTCAAGCAGATCGCATGTTCATGGGGAGTGTTACATTGTTTGAAACTGTGATAGACATTGAGGTCTTCACTAGACACATGCTGCAGTGGGGAGGAAGAAACCATGATGAAAAAGGTGTTCTTTCTTTTGGAATTGGGATGTATCTGGTTTAGTTTTCCAGTGGGGATTCACCTGAAGAAAACAATTATCCCCAACAAGGGTTTCTTGTTATGTAGAGGAGTTAAATCAAGGTCCTATTGGCTGTGTCTAGCTATAAAGCAACCCCTTGTCTAACTGGAGACTCAGCAGAATCCAAGCAAATAATATCATCCTTTGTAGTCTCTGTAAAACAGCTTCTCAATCAGTATCAACAGAGGTGTGTTACCAATTCTCCATGATAACTTCATGTTTTAGATTGGTGTCCTCACCAGAAAACTGGTTTTTATTAATGCATTTTTTTCTTCAAATAAAAGGTGAGTCTCCAGAGTAACACAGTTGTTATGGTATTGGATTGTCCAACTAAAATAGATTACATGTAGTACAGCAAAGGCATTAAGAGAGGAGATGTTTTGTTACGGTGGCTATTTATCATTGTAGAAGCACACAAAAAATGTTCTTTGATCCTCTGGTTTTGTTCCTAGCTTGTTAGGCAGATCCAGTATTTGCATACAACACAGACACATGCAAGATTGCATGGCCTCCATTCATATTGAAGTGTTATTATGCAGATGGGTACAGTTTCAAAAGAAAGCCAAGTTCAGTGTTTTATTTACGTCAGCTTCCTTTATTTAATTAGTTTTGTTGTGTTGTGAAATACCAGGGCTCATAATGAACATCATCCTAGTGATTTCCCTGAATGGGTTTGAGAAAGTGCTCCAATAAGCAGATTTAGACATGATGGGATTTAATACAATGACCCTGGAGAGAAGAGGATTTTATTTCAGTACCCTTTTAAACAGGAAATTGGAATCTGTAAAACTGGGCACTTATGAAGACAGCTTCAGGAGTTACAGTTGAGAAGGCAAGTACTAGAAGGACAGCAAGGATTGAGGAAACTGATTGTGGGAAAATGCTAAAAATGATTTGGATATCAAAGGAAAATCTGTTGATTTGGAAAGTGAATATATGTGTTGCAGAAAAAGCTTGCTGGCTGCATCCTCTCCATGTTCTACTGCCTCCAACTGACAGACATGCTGGATTCTTTGCCAGCTTACTGGATGGCATGTGGAAGACTAATCCCTGTGCAAATGCCATTCTTATGGAGCAGTAACAAAAATAGCAGGAAGGGGAGTTTGGTACACTTATTTTAATCCACCATCACCATGGAGGCATTGTAAACACCTGCTTGGTTTTGTGAACCATTGATTCCCTGTATTTTGGTTTCACATCAGTGTGTTTCATTTGAAAAGTATTTGATGCACCGGATTATAAAAGGAACAATAGCAAAATGAATTACATCCTTGACATGCAAATGATGTTCAGAGAAAGTTGCAGGTTGGAAAGGAATTAATGATAGTCTTAAAAGGCCCAGTTCCCTAACGATTTCCTGTGAAATGTTGTTTGAGCTGAGATGAAACTTGCATGGAAAATTCAGCTTCTGGGATGATTTATAAAATTGGGTCTAGCATTTGCACATTTTCAAAAACAAATGAAGCTTTTAAAAATTGATCAAAGAAAGAGGCTTATATTCTTTAAACTCCTTACTGAAAGTATCCTGAATAAACAAATATTGCTGCTAAATATTTATCAGAAAAATGGTAGTTTTTAATTAAAAGGGTATTAAATGTTTGCTACAAAGAGTTTGAATAGTGAAAAAATGTTGCTTGCAGACTGTTTGTGAGAACACCCAAGATCAATAAGATGAACTCCTTTTCCATTCTTATAAGAATTTAATGGATTAGATCAATAAATGGCAAAATGGCCTCTCATTGTCAATAGCTTACTGAGAAGCTTGGAAGGAGAGTATAATGGTGACTTGTTTTCTCTTAGGTCAAAGGGGTACTGACGCTGAATATGAAGGGTCATGAACATTTAGCCTGATATACCTCTGTAATCATTTTTAAAAGCCATCTGTGCTAGAGGACATCTTATGGCAATGAATACCATAAGAAAATTCCACTAATATCTGATTTTGTTGCTTGGCTTGAGTCTTATTTGAGGATCTTGAGATCTGTTAGAGAGATGGAGTTATTCATAATGGTTTATAATAATATTAAAAAAATGTTCTGTTTTGGGGTTGTATCCTATGGATTTGGTATAAGGTGTTTGCCCGAAAGCCTCTTGCTCTGGGGAAAGGCACCTTGCACCAGAGAAAGGTGCTGCCATTACAGAAACAAATCCATAGATTACAGGAACATATTCAACCCCTAATCATTTTCCCCTAAAAGCTCCAGCACTGTAGAATCCACTTTGTATGGAAGACACTCCAAGCCTTTTTTGTATCTTCTCCAGTTTTGAGCATTACCATCATAACTGCATCTGCAACCATATTTAGTACTGCCAAGGGAAAACACATAACACTCTTCCATGACTTAACTCTTCTCTTCTGCAGTTCAGCAAAATAATCCTTTAATAACTTGTCATTGTCAGAAGGAAAAAGGATAGAAGTATGCATCCCAATTGTTCTCCATCGCTGCCTCTATCTAGATTATGCTAATCAAATTCATTCTGTGGTGCAATGGCTGCCCCATGACATACATTCCAAGAGGGACAGCAAGACAAGATAATGCATACCTCAAGGGAGGATAGAGGGGATTAGAGACTTAGGGAAAGACAGATGATAGCCGGTGACTTGGAGTGGAGAGGAGAAAGATGGCATAAAATTGCATTTTCAAATTCATTTTTGTGATTCATTTTTAAAAGCTTTGTGGGAAAAATCTTTATGAGCACAGTTTACAACTTCCCTTTTGGTATAAACTCAGCCAAGGCAGTAGTGACCAAGGTAAACACAACTCTGACTTACTCTGAAGCCCCTGGTTGCTGTCTGGGAGGGGAAGCAGAGGCATCAGAATGCCAACTGGCCCCACAGAGCCCCCAAAGCATCACTGTTAAGGGCTCAGTTGGCTGTCAAATATTTTCTGCGTTGAGCCAGCTGGGCGCAGACTCATGAGCCAGAGGAAGTATAAAAGGAGGCCCCATATTGGCTTTTGTCCCCTCCCCCAGGTATGACTCCATCTGCTTGCCCTCCCTCCCTTCCTGTAATTTGCATGACCATGTTTGATTGTGTTTTACCTACTTTGTTGTGTTCATGTTTTGTCACAACTTGGTGGGTTGGGCATTGGGACAGATCTTTTGGGGGAATGAATTGACTTCATGCCTGCCTCCCCAATTTCAGGGAGGCCCATAAGGAGCCCTGTGGGTTCTGGATGACTTTGATGTCTCATGCCTATTTAGGGGTTTGCTGGCAGACCTCTGCCTCCAGGTAGCAAGGAGATGTCCACTTAAAGCCAGCACCCAGGTGGCTCCTGCAAGGACTCCCTGTTTCTCCTTGCTTGCTCTAAAGCTGCCAACCTGCTGCTGTGCCTTTGCTCCTATAGGTGGCTCTGCAGCTGCCTTCATCCTTGTTCCCAGGATTTAGGTAACCCCGGGGGGTGTAGGAGTTGACGGGCTGTTCCCTGATTGAACAACTGGGTACCGGGGAAGGAGAGAGTTGGGATCTGGCAGTAGCTTTGGGGTAGCAGTTTCCATCCCAGCGTTTGCTTCCTCAGGTGTTGCCTGAGCCTCTGGCTCTAATCATGTGCCCACTACTGAAGACTCAGGCTTTAAGTCTGCTTGAGTTGGCTGGACCTCTGATGGCCCAGCTACAGCCTCCTCTACTCCATACTAATTGTCTGAGGCTTCTGCCATGCTGTGCATCCCTGATGGCCCAGCTACAGCCTCCTCTTCAGCAGACTCACTATCTGAGGCTTCTGCCATGGTGTGCAGGGGCCTGACAGCGTGTTTTCTTCGTTCTGATCTCCCTTCCACTAACTTGCTCAGACACACAACAGTGTCCCAGTACAAACTATTCCCTGCTAAGTTAGAAGCTGCATACTACAGTCACCTGCATCACCAACACCCCTTGCCCTTAGCACCGTACTGGAAATGTATCTGGCTTTGTGTACAATATGACAAACAACATGAAATAGCAAACAAAAAAAAGGCTCATAGCACTATGACCTCTTGAATTTCTACATTTTTGATAACTGTGTGTTAAAACACAGCAAAGGTCTAATAGCCCAGTTTATTTCCAAGTGTCTTTCTGAGTTGTTCAGTAAGTGTAAGAGGTTAGAGAGTCCTGTGGTAAGTCTGGTGAGAAACAACAGGTCAAGACTAATGCTGAGCCAGGCTAAGAATGCCTGTTGGGAGGTGAGGGAAATGAATGGTGTAAAAAGCTTTGGATCAAAGGCTGAGAGCTCTGGATAACTGAATATAGACTGTACATGTTAGACTTGTCAATAACTACACTGAAGTGAAAAGAACCTCATGACTCCTGTGATCTTTTGTAGAGTCTGGAGATACAGAATGGAGTAGTTGCTGCGGGCAACAGTCCTGGACTCAGCAATAGTTGTATCAATACAATTATGCTTTAATCTGTGCATTAAGAATATAATCAGTGAAAATAGACAAGCCTTATAATACTAAACTCATAACTCTTTATGTTGCCTAGCAACTAGGTGGTAGGTCTATGTTATGCTTCAATCTGCCTTGAAGACTCAGATTGCAAAACATTTCAAAAAGCAGCTGAAAGGATTTTAAAATTATATGATACCCTTTCTTTACAAGCAGCAAAATACTAAAATTGGATGCATTTGTTTTGTAAGAAGCATGTGGCCACAGCAGCAAGGGCCTGTCTACACTATTTGTAGCAATATACAAATTGCCAGCATACGCTGGCAAGAATCCATGAAGTTATAGCTTTTATGCCATGCTATTATCAAGGTCACTGCTTTCTAACCTTGATTTCTGTCATTTTAAATATTTATCTAAATATGCCAGCATAAAATAATAAAGAGCCAAACAAAAAAACTCATGAATGAAAATATGGGGATTAATAAAACATTAGAATAATACCATGGTAGTGACACACTTATGAGAAAAATAGCCAGAAATCTTTTTCAACATGCAGAATCCACCCAGAATGTTCAGTTCATGGAGGAGGAGACATTCAAATTGGTTATGGCATCCTCTCCTCCTCCCACAACTTGCCATTAGTCTTTAGTACATTTTAAAAAATTAACTCTTGTTAACGATAGCTGAAATTGACAAAAGTCTCCTTTCCCACAAGAACCAAACATCTGTTGCCGATACCAATCTATAACATATATTGTTAAAGATAGGCCCATGGCTGGCAGGCTACACTGATGTAATTGTAGTTCTGATGTCTGTAAGGCAGTGTTCCAAACATAGGCAGAGCCACTTCTCCTCACCCAATAGCGCTCATGATTGTATGTAGAGGACAAGAACCATAATGGGACATTAACTTCCCTGCTATATGAAAGGAAAACCCAACTCCCAGTCCAACAAAAAGAAACATCACATTATTTTTCAAAGCTATACTGAGAAGTGAAAACATCTTAGTGCAAAAAATCAACTCAGAGGTTTAGGACATGGTCTTCTTCAGCAGTATGTGGTTTAGGGAATTGCTTTGCCTCTTTCATTTGGGGGGTTATTTTTAGAAAGGGGTCACAATATCGATGTAACTGCAAGAACAGAAATATCTATGCTATAACAGTGATTTAAAAATATGCTATAACAGTGATTTAAAAGTTTTTACAAAGCCAGCAATCCTGGCACTACTGGGTGTGATGAGATCTGTGCCTTTAAGGCTGAATTGATAGATGGAGTTAAAAGAACCAGCAGAAGCAAGCCCGAGAGAATTCTCTGCAGAAAAATTGTGCAGCCAGGAGTGAGTGCCTCCTCGTGTTTAAACAGAGAAACACAAGGAGACCCCACTAGAAGCCCACTGAGCATTGAAGAGCCCCGAGGTAAGTATTTCATCTGTAATGGGCTGAAGATTACTCCATTAGAGCACCAAGATGCTTGTGGAGATTCCCTTGGAAAAAGCAAGTTGCAGTGACCATTTGGTATCAGGCAAATGCAAACCCCTACTGTGAAGTTTGTGATCAGTTTGGTTTGGTACTCTCCCTGGAAGTAATTTAATTAATATCAAAGCTATGAATGATTGCTCCTAAAAGATTACCTAGAACTTGTATAACATAGGGGATAAAATTTCACCCTACACTGTTACCCAGGATGGAGACACAATGTCTCAATAATGTGGGGAAAATTAGCTCAAAGCAGACTGTTTATTAATATTGCAAGAGACTGGGTAGGGAATCTTTAATACCAATGTATACAAAGATCAGCTCTTGGAAGAAAGAGAGGAATATAATGCAAATTTGACAATCTTTATAGAAGGAAGAAGAAGTTGATAAGCACTTGATTCAGTGCAATAAAAACACACACACAGAGTTCCTAAAATATAAATAGGTTGGAAAATAGGTTTGGAATAGAAAGGGTATGGGATTAACCTTGAGCAATACCGAAAAAATTCGGTAAAATTTGGATTTGGATGGATTTGGCTGAAAAATCATCGTTATATCCGAATCAGTTGCATTCCTGATTCTAGTTCTGGTTCGTTTGATTTTGGGGGGGGGGGGAGGGGGGTATTTTTCTAGTATTTTTGTTTTCGGCCTGTAGGGGGCACACTTTTAAGCTAGCAGCACCAAATTTTCAGGGTATCTTCAGAAAGTGCTCCTGATGATATCACCCAGGTTTGGTGAAGTTTGGTTAAGGGGTCTAATTTTATGAACCCTCCCAATGGTCCACTTTTTCCAATGGGAGCAAATTAGAGATGGGGGCTACCTCTTTGAGGGTACTTAAAATCGCACCCCCTGAACCAAACTTCAGCAAACCTGGGTGATATCATCAGGAGAGTTTCCTGAAGATATCCTGAAATTCTGGGGCTAGCCTAAAAAAAGCGCGCTCCTGACAGGTACCCCAAGAAATGTTCCCAGATTCTGCCGTTGAGCTGAGCTGGCTCCATTGCAGCCAATGGGGAATTTCTGGGTGTGTATAAGCAGGCCAGGGTTCACCAAACGTAGATGCTCTTGCCAGGAGTGTCTCCTGAAGCCACTCTGAAAGTGTGATGCCTCTACCTTAAAAATGTGCACCCTGCTTACACCCCTAGAAATTCCCCATTGGCTACAATGGAACCAGGTCAGATCAGAGAATCTGCCAGAGAATCTCCTTTAACCTCTGCTGAAAGTGGGGGGGGCAGGGATGGTCCCACTTTCTAATGATTAAAGGAGAGCAGGGATGATCCCACTTTCAGCAAAGATTAAAGGAGAGTAGTGATCTTAAAGGTCTCTGCTGAAGATCTAAAGATCTCTGCTGAAAGGTGGGGAAGAGAAGTCACTTCTCTCTTCTCCCTCTTTCTGCAGGCTTTCTGCTGTAAAGAAGGGAGAAGACATTTCTCTTCTGCCCCCACCTTTCAGTAGAGATTGAAGGAGAGATCTCATTTCTTTCCTTCCCCCTTTTAGCAGAGATCTTTTAAATCCCTGCTCTCCTTTTATCTCTGCTGAAAGTGAGAGGTGGAAGAAGAGAAGGTACTTCTCGCTACCCCTTTCAGCTGAGATTAAAGGAGATTCTCTGACAGATTCCCTGCTCCCCTTTTATCTCTGCTGAAAGCGGGGGGGGGGGGGAAGAGAAGTGTCTTCTCTTTAACCCCCTTTCAGCAGAGATTTTTAGATCTTCAGCAGAGATCTTTAAGATCCCTGCTCTCCTTTTATCTCTGCTGAAGGGGGGGGGGAAGTCACTTCTCCCCCCTTTCAGTAGAGATTAATGGAAATTCTCTGGCAGATTCCCTGCTCTTCTTTAATCTCTGCTCTCCTTTAATATTTTTGTGTGGAGTTTTGTGTGGATTGGGGGGGGATTTAAAGAGCTCCCTTTGAAGGAATGTTTAAAGGGACTTCTCCCACCCACTCACCCTTTTCAGCTGAAATTAAAGGACAGCAGGGAATCTGCCAGAGAATCTTCTTTAACCTCTGCTGGAAGGGGGGGGGGGGAGGAGAGAAGTTCTCTTCTCTCTCCCCGCCCCACTTTCAGCAGAGATTAAAGGAGAGTAGGGATCTGTCTGGGCTCCCTTTAAATCCACCCATTTGGTGTGGATTGAGGGGTGGTGGATTTGATGGGAGCCTAGACAAAGGATAATCAGGATGGTTTTAAGGGCTCCCATCTCTTTCAACAGTGTTGCTATGGCAAGCAAGCTGAGAGCGTGAGAACAGAAAGAAAAAAGAAAAAAATCCTGGAAGTTCCTTGTGTTGCCAAAGAATGGGCTCCTTATCTCTGCAACTCCAGCATTAGGCTGGCACGTGGGCAGGGATACCTGTGAATAAGCACTTCCCCCACTATGCCAGGGTGGTATGATAACAATACAGGATAACTCCAAGTCTGTAGTCAACTCCCAGTCTGTATGGTCTATAATGGCAAGCCTTGGAGATTGAACTGTGAATAGTGATTTCAACTAATCCAAGGCACATCTTTCCAGACGTACCCATAGGATAGTGTGAGCTACTATATCAAAGGCTTCAGATAAATCCAATAGAAGCAGCAAAGAAACATGGCTTTTGTCTAAATTCAGACAGAGGTCATCAATTAAAACCAGCAGGGCTGTCTCTGTCCCATACTCCAGTCTGAAAACAGATTGGTCCAGTGCAGATCATGAAGCTCTGGAGTTGATTTGCTATTGCTCTCTTAATCGTTTTGTCAAGGAAGGGTGATAATTGGCCACATATTTTTTTCTGTAAATAATGTGTTTTTTATTTTATTATTTTTTAAAGTAGTATATGGATAATTACTTCTTTGGGTGGATGGGATAAGGTGCCATAAGTTAGTGACTGGTTTATAATCAAGGGCTTAGACCAATTACACACAAGACATCTGCTGTGTGATGGGGGCAAATGTGTGTCATTGCAAGATTTCTTGTATAGACATATTCCCTCTAGCCCTGCTTTAACTTTCTACTCTCCTCGTGGCAAGCAAGACCACTTCTAGCATGAATTTAATTTTTCTTCATAGCCAGAGTGGACATAGTTGCCCAGAGTGAGCAAGGTGAAGGAAGAATTATAGCTTCCCAGTTCAGGGCTCATCAGAGTTGCCCAGAGTGAGCACAGCTTTGCCCAGACCTCTTTCCTTCACTCATAGCCAGCCTGCCTAGTCTCATCCCACACCCACTCATTCTGCTTTGCATGCTTCCCCCTCTGCCTCACTAAATGCTTGTATTAATTTGATACACTGATAGGAGAAACACAAGCAGGGTCTCTTTCTGGCTCCACCCTACCTCCTCTGCTCTTCTTCTGCCCTCTCCAATGATCAAGAGGGAATTTTTAAATTTTTCAGACAAGCTTCTACTTTAAAAACAAGCCTTTCTCTTTGACCTTTGCAAAGGAATGACACAACCAGGGTCTCTTTTTATCTCCATCCCACCTCCTTGATGAATGGGAAGGCTTTTTACAACTTCATTTCAAACAAGACTGTATTTTTTTAAAAAAAAATCCTGGCTGCAGCAGTGGCAGGAAGAGAGAGAGAGAGAGAGAGAAAGAGAGAGAGAGAGAGGAAGGGAAGGGAAGGGAAGGGAAGGGAAGGGTAGGGAGGGGGATCTAGCACATGGTCCCCTTCTTCAGCAGCATGTGGTCCAGGAAATGACTTTGCCTCTTTGTGTGTGTGTGTGTGTGTGGGGGGGGGGGGTTATGTTGGGAAAGGGGCTCAATATTGATATACTTGCTATCACAAATATATTGTCATGGCCCCCTCTGCTGTGACTGACAGTTCATCAGAGGAAGACTTGCCTGAGTCACACAGAGCCACACCAGCTGTGTCAGCAGAAGAGGAAGAATTATAGCTTCCCAGTTCAGGGCTTATCAGAAATACCAGGCATATTGATAGCACCTCTGATTCCTCAGAGGTAACACAGCGTTGCTGGCAGAAACTAAGGGTGGCCTTAAAAGAGAGGTGGTGTTCTGCTCACTTGCAAGCCCGGCATGGGTTGGAGCATTTGCCGCAGCCTCCCCAAGCAAGCAACCTAGAAGCATATAACAAGCTGCAGTAAAGAGCTACAACTGTGGATGCAACACATGAGTTTCTCAGCAACTCCTGCATGCCACTGCTCTGAGTGTTTGGACTTTGCTTTGATCTTGGACCGTCTTCCCACAACCACGCTTCTCGGCTACTCCCTCCTGGTTTGTCTACTCTGTGTTACTTGACACTCTGGACTGTTTTGACTCTGTTTTCTGGACTCTCCCAATGGCTTGCTGTGTTGTGCTTAGCCTCCTCAGTGCTGGTGCTGTTGTAGGCCAGGCCAGGCCAGCTCAGCACAGATATTGATATAAATGCAATTTAAAAGGCTTTAGCAAAGCCCTTTTTCTTGCAGTTACAGGTGTGTTGAGATCTGTGCCTTTAAGACGAGTTGGTGGGTGAAGTTAAGAGAACCAGGAAAAGCTGCAGAGTGTAGGGATGAGCCGCTGACCCAGCAGAACTGTAGGCAGAGTGCTTGGCATGCCGGCCCAACTACGGCCTTCTGGTCGCACCCGCTCCCCCATCCCCCACCCCCCGGTGAGTCACAGGTCATGAACTACCTGGCTCACAACCACCAGGTGTCCCAGACAAAGGGACAATGGAGCCCTTGCCCCCAGGTGTGGATTAGACCCAGACACAGACGCTTCCTCCTGCACGTAGCAGCCCGATGAGATCATGCATCACATGATGATCTCCCGTTCTCCCGCTCTCCCGGCCTCCCACCGATCCACCCCTTTACACGCCCCCAGAAAAACCATAATAAAAGGTGCCAGGAACTAGCACGCGGTAGAGTAGCCAGATTCACGGATCCCGCGCTCCCGCTGCTGGCTCTCTCCACCAGATGATATCTCCGCGTCTCATCTCGTTCTTACGGTGACTCCGCGGGCACGACTACAAGCTGGTGCCAAAACCCGGGAATCCTCGAATCTCCACCCGCTTTTACCGCCGCATTCTTGGGAAAGTGGGCTCCCCGCGAGTACGCCGACCGTCCGGCTGGATCGAGGCGCGATCCAGGGACCTCACCTTTCGGTATTCCGCCCGATCCGGCGGCTGGATCGGCGCATCCAGGGACTTCGAAGTTCTAGGACACTCTCTCGTCTCCGGACAAACCAACGGTAAGTATGGGAGCTGGGTACAAAAGCATCAACGGCTTCACTTAAGCAAAGCACGTTAGCGTAACTGAAAGCGCTTAGCGAAACGCCGGAAGGGTCTCCGTGAAAGAGGGGGGAGCCTGCAACCGAATCGGTTGAGGAGATTGAAGCTCTCAATGTCCATGGTACCCAGAAAGGGGGACATTGAATCTTAAGGATTGGGAGAAACATCAAACGCACTCTGCACAGAGGGAGCCTGTAGCGCGCCGATGTCGCTGCTACTGACGATGGAGGCAATAATGTTATGTCGCCATCAGCATGCAGGTCTATGGCCCTCTTGCCGTAGATCGCCCTCCTTTCAACCCTTCAGCTTCAATTTCACCCCCAGAACTCTCTCTCTCACCTAAACTAGACGCCTGTCCTCCCTCTGCTTCTCTTGCTTCCTCGCCTCCTTCGAATCCTCCCGCGGCTCGGCCGCCCCTCCCTTCGCCCCACCTTCATTTTCTGAAGCCACCGCGACGCTTTTATCCGTCGAATCATGCGTAATGGCGCGGGTTTCAAAACCCTAGCAGTGAGCCGTGGCCAGCCCAATTCGATCTGCAAAAAAAGGAAAACCCTTGACGGAAGACGATGCTGACATCCTGGCCATGTGCCCCGTCCATTACAATTCCGATCATGGGGGAAGATAGGCGTTGTCCAGCGGAAGTACCGCCCCTATAGGCTACCAACGTTCTCACTGAACTCGCGCCAAGGCAATGCCGGGACGTGGGGATCACCAGCCCCTGCTATGTGAGGGCATGTTGGAAGCAGTCGCGAGGAATCACCTAATGGTTCCGGAGGACTGGAAAACCACTTTTCACATGCTCTTGAACCCCGCGCAGTATGTAGTCTGGGAAAGCGAGTACCCCCAGCAGTGCATAAGCAGAGGAGCAGCCTCCGGCGGCGCCTACACCAATCCAGCAGCTTTATGCAAGCTCTGGCACGCGCTAACCCCAATGCGCAGATTGTCCTGCCGGAGGCCACCCTTGCGATCGCCTCTGAATGTGCCTACAAGGCGTTTTTGAAAGTCCCCAATACCGAACAGCCAACCCAAAGCTTCTCTAGCGTCCGGCAGAAGCCTCTTCCCCCGGGGCTCCCCCACGAGATCTTCGCCGCTCCAGCTCAGTATAGTGATCCCACCCCCTTGGAAGGCGTCAGGTCAGCTCCGCCCGAGGCCTCCACCACTAAGCGGGAACTGTCCATCATTCCAGGGGTCATTGACTCCGCGTGCCCGGGGGCCGCCCACGCCCAGGTGTGGGCAAACATCCTACAGGAACTGTCCCGCGGGACCAGCTGTGCGTCGCTGACCCTCCCGCCCCAGGAGCCACCCGCCACCAGCTCAATAAAGGCCACGAGCCCAGGTAACCGTCGAGGTACGACTGGCACCAACATAGCCGTCAACAGGGCAGCCGGATGGCCTGATCAGTGGCCAACGGAGGCTTGCCCGTGCGCCTGGGGGGAGGGGGGAGAGCAGACTATGCGACGGAGCACCCGCCCACTCGCGGTCTGCAGCCCGGGGATCAAACGACAGCCCACCGTCTGCCCCGTCGCCCTGGACGAGTCCGAAATGGATAGATCCACCCCCACCGCTTTCCTCCTCACGTGGACCACCGAGACCCCCGTTTGGGTAGAGCAATGGCCACTGCCCAGAGAGAAGCTGGCTGCCATGTACCAGCTCGTAGAAGAACAGCTAGCCGCAAACCACATTGAGGTCTCCACCTCGCCGTGGAACACGCCCGTCTTTGTGATCAAAAAGAAGAGTGGCCGATGGCAACTACTCCAGGATCTCAGGGCAGTAAATGCCTGCATCCAGCCTATGGGCCCTCTTCAGTGCGGTCTCCCCAACCCCAATCTTATCCCCTCTGACTATCAGGTCCTGGTTTTTGATCTTAAGGATTGTTTTTTCTGTATTCCTCTTTCCCCCGGAGACCGGACGCGCTTCGCCTTCACTGTGCCTGTTCTCAACCATCAGCAACCCACGGCCAGGTACCAATGGAAGGTCCTGCCCCAGGGAATGCTCAACAGTCCCACCTTGTGCCAATATTTTGTTCATCACGCCCTGGCCCCATTTCGTGCCAGAGCTCCCGAGGCCCTAATCATCCATTACATGGACGACATCTTGATCGCCATGCCAACTGTCCCCCCACAATGGGTGGCGTTGCTAGCCGACACCTTAAAGCAGTCGGGCCTACATATCGCTCCTGAAAAGGTGCAGAGGAAGGAGCCATTCTTATATCTGGGGCACAAGCTCCTTCATTCTTACTCTGCCCCCATCCTACCAGAGATGCAAATCCCAGATGCGCCCACACTCCTTCAGCTACAGCAGCTTCTTGGGACCCTTAATTGGGTCCGCCCCTTTTTCGCCCTCACCACCCCTCTACTCAGCCCCCTATTCTCACTGCTCTCACTCGCTAAGGATCCTGGGGACAAGATCCAACTCACCCAGAAGCACAAGGACGCCTTTCAAGCAATAAAGGAAGTTCTGGCTCGCCGATGGGTGGATCGAGTCCCCCTCAAAGAACAACCCCTCTCCCTCTTTCTTTTAAATACACCCCCTCTTCCGACTGGGGTCTTGGGATACGCCAGACCACCACAGACCTTCTTAGTGGAGTGGCTCTACCTGCCTCATGTTCCCGCCAAGAATCTTTCCACCCCAGGCCAGCTCTACACGGACCTTATCAACCAAGGGTGTCAACGCACCATGGTAATGGTCGGGTGGGACCCAGAAAAGATCGTCATGCCCCTGAATAGGTCAGAGTTCCAACATCTTTGGAATGCCTCCTCACCCCTCCAGCCGGCCTTGGAGGGTTTCGTGGGGGAGATCCTCTTCCACCTCCCCCCAGATCCTCGCTTCACTCTCCTTCACTCTACCTCTTGTCCCATCCGGCCCCTAGCAGCTTCTACGCCGCTCCAGAGCGTCCCCACCGTCTTCGCCGACGGCAGTAAACGCATCGGCGCCATCGCCTTTCAACAAGACGGACAGTGGCAAACCGCCTACACACCGCCCCAAGCCTTGGCCCAGCGGAGCGAGCTCGCCGCAGCCATCCTAGCCTTTCAAACCTTCCCACAACCTTTCAATCTCTTGGTCGATTCACAATATGTGGCGCACGTAATCACCCATCTACCCGGAGCTTACGTCGCCCCCCGGATTGACCCAAACCTCCTGAGTCTCTTCCTAACATTGCAAAATTTGCTGGCATCCAGAACCTCTTGATACTTTGTAGGCCATATGCGCAGCCACACGCCCCTTCCGGGCCCCCTCAGCAAGGGAAAGCAGCGCGCGGATAACGCTACCCACGTCTCTGCCCTCTTTTCCGTCCCCTTTCAGTCGCACGACTTCTTTCACCAAGGAGCAAAAGCCCTTGCTCGGTCCTGCCGCATTCCCCTCAATCAAGCGCAATCCATCGTGAAATCTTGCGCCCAGTGCTCACGCCTCGGCCCCTCTTCAGATCCCGGAGTAAACCCGAGAGGAGCCCTGGCAAATGACTTATGGCAGATGGACGTAACCATGATCCCAGCCCTAGCCCCCTGGAAACATCTGCATGTAACTATTGATACGTACTCTGGGTACGTTTGGGCCACACCACTCCGTGGCAAAACTACCAATCATGTCATCCAACACCTCTTCGCATGTATCACCGTCATGGGCCGCCCCCTCCTCCTAAAGACGGACAACGCGCCCGCATACTCCTCCGCTGCCATGCTCCAGTTTTGCACCAACTGGGGAATCATGCTAACACACGGGATCCCCTACAATAGCACAGGCCAGGCAATCGTTGAAAGAGCCAACCGCAATTTTAAGGAAATTCTAGCTAAACAAACTAAAGAAAGGGGAGCAGGTGGCCCCCCCCCACTTAGGTCTCATCCAGCAGACCGTATCAAAAGTGCTCTTCACCATCAACCACTTAAACCTGCTCGCCCTACCCTCCGGACAACAGATTACCCCCGTAGAAAGACACTTCAGGCAGTCAGAACCTCTCCCCCATGCCAAAGTCTACTACCGCCAGCTCCCAGACTGAGCCTGGCGGGGCCCGGCCCCCCTCATAACCTGGGGAAGGGGGTATGCTTCAGTCCTTCTCCCTACAGGTCCCCTATGGATCCCAGCCCGCCATGTTCGGCCAGCCTGAGGAGTGACACCAGACGAAGACCGGCCCCACCCCGGGGACGGGACGGATCTCCCTGGAGGACCCCACCCCGCAGCCTCAACGGAACCACCGCCAGTACCAGAACAGCCCGAAGACCCGGATGACCTGGGGAGACGTCAGAGCAACGACCAGCCTAGCTCGGAAGCTGCCACAACTGACCAGCCTAGCTCGGAAGCTGCCGCAACAACAAGGCTGTCTCGAGCCACCCAAAAACCTCCAAGTTGCCACCTTTGCTGTTACTGCTGCGAATTCCGCAGCCACCGTCATCTACTTGCACTACTGCCTCCTACCGGTGACAATCGGTTGCCCCCTGCAGGACCTTAACCTTTGGAACTCTCTGTTGTCTCCAGCCACTTGATTGTCATCGGAACATGCCTTCTCCCGCAGCCTTGCTCGTGGGAGTCACCGAACTTGTGGTGCCAAAGACTTTCAGTAGCTTTCCTACGCCCTCGAGAAGTCCATGGACTCCACCACCATTGCTCTGTAGGCGTTGGTGGATAAACAGCCGTGCATTAGATAATTATGCAGCCACAGGCTGCCTCCCTCCCTCACGCCCCCTAGCTTATGTGTCGCCTAGCAATGTTTATGATTTCCACTTAATATATTGAGTACTGTAACCCAGCTATTGTTGAAGTCATTGCATGTCCTGACGTTAGAAGTTATGTTATTTGTTGTTGTTGTATTGCCTGCCGGAACTCTCTGCTGCCGCCTTGCCATCGTTCTGCCTCAGGCTCCACCCCGGGAGCCCAAGCGCCGACGCCGCTCCGCTCCTCCCTTCAACCCCCCTTTTTCTGCCGGAGCGACGCGGCTGCTCTAGCTAGGGCGGAGTATGTTTCCCTCGCGACTTTCCTTGTGGGAGTCCCCAGACTTGTTTCCTATAACACCAAGACTATCGGCCGTTCTGGCCTGCGCTCTTGCAAAGTCCATCAACTCCACCTCGACTGCTTTGGATACTCTGGCCCCCAAGCAGCAAGAACTTCGTCGAGCGACCTTAGATAGTCACACCGCTACTTGACCGCCAGATATTGCTGGCTCATGTGAACGTGCGTGAGTTGCGAGATATCGTACTGTTGTTCAGTTCTGCATTGGTTTGATTGTATGCTTTATTGTCGGAGCTTGCCTTGCTCAATGTGTATCTACCCTTGTCTGGAATGTATGTTAAAAACCCTTTGACTTCCCCCTACACAAGAACCAGGCCCCCATGCTGCACAAAAAGCTCGGCCAGCTTGAGCAGGTTTCTGGGGAGGTAAGCGTCCCCTTAAATTCGGCTTCCTTCCTAAAACGTAAAAAAGGAGGAGATGTAGGGATGAGCCGCTGACCCAGCAGAACTGTAGGCAGAGTGCTTGGCATGCCGGCCCAACTACGGCCTTCTGGTCGCACCCGCTCCCCCATCCCCCACCCCCCGGTGAGTCACAGGTCATGAACTACCTGGCTCACAACCACCAGGTGTCCCAGACAAAGGGACAATGGAGCCCTTGCCCCCAGGTGTGGATTAGACCCAGACACAGACGTAGCAGCCCGATGAGATCATGCATCACATGATGATCTCCCGTTCTCCCGCTCTCCCGGCCTCCCACCGATCCACCCCTTTACACGCCCCCAGAAAAACCATAATAAAAGGTGCCAGGAACTAGCACGCGGTAGAGTAGCCAGATTCACGGATCCCGCGCTCCCGCTGCTGGCTCTCTCCACCAGATGATATCTCCGCGTCTCGTCTCATTCTTACGGCGACTCCGCGGGCACGACTACAGCAGAGGCCCATTGAGACCTGCAAGCTAGCTTCAGGGAAGGCAGAGTATGGCTCCTCATCTGTAAACAGAAAAATGCGAGGATTCCCCTCTGCAAGTCCACTATGTACTGAAAAGCCCCTGAAGAGCCCCAAGTAAGAGTAATGAGTAATGGGCCATAATTTTAGCAGCCAGGGATTATTTCTCAAATATATCCTACTGCCACCAAACAACTATTTCATGGATGACAAGCTAGCACAGATTATTCTAATGGAATCTATAATCCCATTATGTCATGGGTAGTAAGTATGACAAAAATGTAAATAACTCAAGGAGACATACCCAGCTTCAGAACAAACGCCACATAGGCAGCAATTAAGGAATATAACATTTCTAGAGAGAAAAAATGTTTTCCAGTCTCACAAAAGAGAAATACTGAGGCTCAGCGTCAGCAGTCTAAGCACAGTAAGGATATCCATTGAGAGATCTCAAAATTCATGCAAATCAGTTAACTAAGGCGTTTTTCCCACGGACAAAATTTCCTGAGATAGACCTGGGATCATATATCCCAGGGTGTTTTTATCCCGGTTTCTTCCTTCGCACGGCTGCCCATCAGCACGTTCAGGCCGAGAGGAAGAACTCCAGTGAATTATGCACAAGTCCCCAGTTTATTTTCATTTTCCACATGAATGTTTACATTTACGTCATTTATGTAGTTTGCGTATGTTTACGTAGTTTACATAGATTCCGTTTTTCCAATGTTCTGATTGGCTGCAGCTAAGGGGCGAGGAGAGCAGGCATCGAAGCCGGAAAAATAAACCAGCTCGTCTCTTGCAGTATTTGCATGGGAGCGGATCGGCGCAAGCTTTTTCAAAAGAACCGCCAATTTTATCGTTTTTTGAAAGCCGCGGGATGGAATAAGGCAAATCTCACGAGGCGGGCTCAAGTGAGACCCAGAAGCCATGTGGAAGTCATGGCCAAACTGAGATGGTTCACTTCCTATATTGGCCATGGGGAAAACGCCTAAAAGAACTTAGTCACAAAGTACAGATACCATCTTTAACCAAATGTTGATTAGACAAAATTGATGGCTGGAAATTGATACCTAACCAAATTGATTTTATTTTGTGTATGCCTGCAGGTACATATAGGTGTGGTGTGCCCTGGAACACCTGCCCCCCAGCTCTGCCTCACTTCTCCTGGCAGCAGGCCTCCCTCTCTGCCCTCTCACCTCCCCTTCTCTCCAGCTAGGCCAGGGCACATATAGTGCGGCATTATTATTATTATTATTATTATTATTATTATTATTATTATTATTATTATTATTATTATTATTATTATTATTATTATTATTATTATTATTTATTTATTTATTTATTTATTTATTCAATTTCTATACCGCCCGATCCCCAAAGGGCATGCCCTGAAGTACCCTCTGCCCAATACTGCCTTGAGTCTCCCGGAATATAAGACATCCTCTGAAAATAAGACGTAGTAGAGGTTTTGCTGAAGTGCGAAATATAAGGCATCCCCCGAAAATAAAACGTAGCAAAGTTTTTGTTTGGAAGCATGCCTGACAAACAGAAACACAGAAAAATAAGACATCCCCTGAAAATAAGACATAGCGCATCTTTGGGAGCAAAAATTAATATAAGACACTGTCTTATTTTTGGGGAAACACGGTAGTGAGAGTGAATGAGCAAAGCAGCTAACCAGGCTTCTCTTCAACATGACTGCTGGCATCAAACAAAAACAACAAGGCACAGTATGTGGCAAAAGCAGTTTGCGTTTCACTTGGTATGGTAGACAAAAAGATGGCACACTGCACATCTTTACTGCTGCCAGGTCTCCTCTGAACGTATGCATTTGCACTTAATCATACTGAAACATTTAACAACAGCTACAAAAAAAGAGCAACTTGGGTGGAACTTGGAAAACTAGCGTTGGGGGTCTACCATGGTTGCTAGAAGCTCCAAAATTAGCTTAAGGCTTTGTGCATCTCAGAACTGGTAGGAGCGGAAAGGTAACTTGCACTGCAATTGCTAGAAGTCACACCTTTCTACGTCTGTTGAGATCCATATGTTCAGAAAGGTTAACTCTGTGTAGGACAGCTGTGTTGGGAACTATTTTGACTCATCTTCTGCAGTGTGTAATCACAGATAGTTGTGGACTATGGTTCATGCTTAATTTGCTCAGGGCCAAAGCTGAGCCCAAGTGGTCTGAGTTACATCAAATGGGCTAAGAACACTCCTGAAGCATGGCAATACATACGAATTCTGCTAGAGACATGCATGAGTTCCTCAACACACAAAACAGAGCAGAAAAAGTTGACTCAGAAAGTCTGGCAGCAAAGCTACTGACTTGGAGGACCCTTCAAATGCTTAACTATTTAAAGATTAGATGAGCATTCTTTATTTCCAAGGTATTGCTACTGTTTGGAGTTTCAACCACTGAAGTCATTTGACTTGAGATTGGATTTCTGACATAGAAGCACGTAGATTACTACTTTCTATAGATGCCTACATATTTATGAAAGATCAGGTAATATTTCTATAGATTTATTAACAATGTTTACTTTGATCTGAAGTTTAACAGCCTGCTTAGTTATCTCTCTTATTCTGCACTCAATTGCACACAGTGGTTTTTTCCCGTGTCATTGTTGCATGACATTCCATTTGCCGCACAGTTTATTTTTAGGTACAAGTCTATCAAAGTGCTTCTCTCTCACTCTTTTTTAAGTGAGACTGTGAGATCTGTGCGCTCAAACAAGGAGTCATATTACTACCAGAACTTTGCTGAAACAAAGAAGAAATGGGGAACTATAAATCTAGACCAACCCAAACTTGCACTGGTAATGAAGCATGGTTCTTTAAGAAAATACACTGTAATTCCATTACCAAAAAATGTTTTGAATTTTATTCTGCAGTTTAAATGCAAAAGTGTTTACTGTTGGTAATCTAGTTAAAGAATGACAAAAATTAAAGTAGCTTTTTCCTTCAAATTTGGAAATACACTTATTGAAAAATTATGTAAAATTTCCAGACCTTTCTGGAATCTAATGAATTATGTTCAACTAAATTCTCTAGTTGGGTTAATAAGTGTTGCCTTTTTCTATACTTTTCTATTTCCAGATTAAAAATCAAATGATAAATTAACTAAATTTTGACAACTAACCATTGTACTTGGACATTATGCTTGGACATTATGCATTTCATTCACAGTGCTTTTAATAATAATATGTTTTTTTTAATCAAGATCTAAACAAATGTGTTTAGGAAGCAGGTAGGATTATGCAATAACATTCAAAGAATGACAAAATTTAAAGTAGCTTTTTCCTTCAAATTTGGAAATTTGGACATTATGCATTTCATTCACAGTGCTTTTAATAATAATATGTTTTTTTTAATCAAGATCTAAACAAATGTGTTTAAGAAGCAGGTAGGATTATACAATAACATTCAACTACATGGAAAGATATTTTAAGCATTTTATAAATGAGAACTTTTCCGTATGTATTTAGGCTGTTTATATCACAGACTATCATTTTAACTTTTTTATTTTAGATGAATGGAAGAAAAAGGTTAGCGAATCATATTCAATAATAATTGAAAGATTAGAAGATGACCTGTTAATCAAAGAAAAGGAGTTTACAGAGCTAAAAAATGTTTTCAGGTAATCTCATCTGTCAGCATTGTCCATTTAAAAACAATAAATATATGATGTTTATATTGCATTTCTGTATATTTTACAATGATGCCATACTAAGTGAGATCTGACTCATGCTGTTATGCTGGAATAAATGCTGGAATATGCTGTTGGCCACTGGACCTCTGTTTTAACGTGCTAACAAAGTTAAAAGACTTTTAAGCTCCACTAATTTCAATAGCAGAGTTATAGTTTTGAGGGAAATTTTATTAATTTCTTCTGGAAGGTTCTTAATGTTGGTTGAATCATGCTCAAAAGTTGTTATGAATCAGGGCCTTCTTGGAATCCATGGCATAATTGGGACAATGGTCAGGTAGGCCTCAGCTTCTCCCCTGGCCATGTTCCCAGACTGCCCTGGCAGCAGGGGCACAGGGATGCTGGCATGGCATTCAGTGCTGCATTCCACCACCGAGGGCCATGGCAGCCATGCACAGGCGGATTCGTCCCTCTACTGGGGTGAGTGCCCCAGGGAGAGCAAATATACCAGCCTCATGCCACTCCCAATAGCAGATTTGCCCTTCCCTTTTGATGGGGCCTTCACTAGGTTTCCTGAGGGAGAGGAACAATAATGGTAAATGAATTTCTGAATGTGCCCTCAGAGTACTGTAGGGTGTTTCTAAACTCTTTAACACCCTAAATGGCTTGAGGCCAGGATATTTGATGAATTCCCTCCTTCTGTTCTGTTCAGTTTAGATGCTCTTCTCAAGCCCTGCCTTCCGTGGCCCAGCTACAGAGGTGTAGTAACAAGACAGGGTTTTTTCCATTGGTGGAACACTGTCTTTGAAATGCCCTCTCCCTTAAGCTGCACTTGCTGACAAATGATGGGTTCTGTTCTTTAAAGCTGGTTTTATGGTCTGCTTCTAGATGAAGGTCTAGTTTAAGAATATAATTTTAGACTTCTAAATGTTGTATTGTACTGTTTTAATGTGAATGACTTATTTTTATGGTTTTTTTATTATTGATGATTCTCGCATTGTTTTAAGTTTTTTTTATTTTGTGAGTTTTCTTTGTGAGTGCAGATTTCTTGAGGGCACTTTTGCACATGCAGAATAACTCACTTTCAATCCACTTTTTCTCAAACACTCACAATTAGGAGTGTTTTTGTGGGTTTTATGGGTTTTATGGCCCTGTTCATAAAATTATGAAATCATAAAGTTGGAAGAGACCACAAGGGCTATCAAGTCCAACCCTCTGCCATGCAGGAACACACAATAAAAGCACTCCTGACATATGATCATCCAGCCTCTGTTTAAAAACTTCCAAAGAAGGAGACTCCAGCACTCTCCGAGGCAGTGAATTCCACTGTCGAACAACCTTGACAGTCAGAAAGTTCTTCCTAATGTTTAGGTGGAATCTCTTTTCCTGCGCCTTGAATCCATTATGCTGTGTGCTAGTTTCTGAGATAGCAGAAAACAAGCTTGCTCCTTCTTCGACATGATATCCCTTCAAATATTTAAACATAGCTATCATGCCATCCCTTAATCTTCATTTCTCCAGACTAAACATCCCCAGCTCCCTGAGTTTCTCTTCGCAGGGCATGGATTACAGACCGTTTACCATTTGGGTTGCCCTCCTCTGGACACGGTCCAGCTTGTCAATATCATTCTTGAATTGTGGTGCCCAGAACTGAACATAGTACTCTAGGTGAGGTCTGACCAATGCAGAGTAGAGTGGTACAATTACTTCCCTCAGTCTAGACACTATGCTCTTATTGATGCATCCCAGAATTGCATTGGCTTTCTTGGCCGCCATACCACACTGCTGACTCATTTTCAGTTGTGGTCTACTAAGACTCTCAAATCCCTTTCACATGTACTGTTGTCAAGCCAGGTCACACCCATCCGATATCTGTGCATTTCATTTTTTCTGCCTAAGTGTTTTTTCTGCCTATGTTTTTTCTTACATTTATCTCTGTTGAAATTCAATTTGCTAGTTTTGGCCCAGCTCTCTAATCTGTACAGATCATTTTGATCCTGCCCCTGTTATCCAGTATGTTAGCTACCCCTCTTAATTTGGTATCATCTACAAATTTGATTAACATGCCCTCTATTTCATTATTTAAGTCACTGATAAAAATATTGAATAGTACTGGGTCCAGGACAGAACCCTGTAGCACTCCACTACTCACTTCTCTCCAAGATGAAAATGAGCCATTGATGAGCACTCCTTGAGTTCAGCCAGTCAACTAATTACAAATCCATCTAACAGTTGCATTGTGTAGTCCACATCTTTCCAGCTTACTTGCAAGAATATCACGGGGCACCTTGTCAAAGTCCTTACTAAAATCAAGATATACTACGTCCACATCATTCCCTTCATCTACGAAGTTTGTCACTCTATCAAAAAAAAGAGACAAGATTACTCTGGCATTTCTTGTTTTGAGAAACCCATGTTGACTTTCATATTATTCCCTTCCAAGTGCTTAAAGACTGTCTTTAAGCAGATCTTAATGATCTGCTCTGGAATCTTTCCTGGTATTGATGTCAGGCTGACTGGGCAGTAGTTGGTTGGGTCCTCTTTTTTCTCCTTTTTGAAGATGGGGACAACATTAGCTCTCCTCCAGTTTGCTGGAACTTCTCCTGTTCTCCAGGAGTTCTCAAAGATTATAGCAAGCGGTTCTGAGATTACTTCTGCCAGGTCTTTTAATAACCTTGGATGTAGTTCATCAGCCCTGGATATTTGAATTCATTTAAAGTATTCAGATATTCCTGTACTAGCCCTTTATTTATTCTGTGCTGAATTTCCCTACTGTATCTTCTGATCCATTTCCCCCCAGTTGAACACTGTTTTCCTTTGGGAAAAAACCAAGGCAAAGAAGGTGTTGAGTAGTTCTGCCTTTTCTCTGTCCCCTGTTAGAATTTCACCATTTTCTCCACACAGTGACCCTATCATATCATTTTTCTTCCTTTTGCTACGGACATAACCAAAAAAGCCCTTTTTATTGTTTTTAACATCTCTTGCAAATCTGAGCTCATTGTGAGCTTTAGCTTTTCTGACTTTCTCCCTACATGTCTTGGTTATTTGTTTGAATGCCTATTTAGTAATTTCCCCCCTTTTCCATTTCTTGTACATGTCCCTTTTATATCTTAGCTCACTTAAGAGTTCTTTAGACATCCATCCTGGTTTCTTTAGACACCTCCCATTTTTTCTCCTCATTGGAATTGTTTGAAATTGTGCCTTCAAGATCTCACTTTTAAGAAACTTCCATCCATCTTGTACTTCCTTCTCTTTTAGTATTCTTAACCATGAGGTCACACCCAGTAGTTTCTTAAGTTTACTGAAATCAGCTTTCTTAAAGTCTAGAATGCATGTCCGACTAGACCTGGCATCCCCTTTCCTTGTATAATGAACTCCATGAGAACATGGTCACTCCCACCTAAGGACCCTGCCACTTCCACCCCATTAATCAGGTTATCAATTGTTAGTTAGGAGCAGATCTAAAATAGCCAATCCCCTTGTTGCCTCATTGACCTTCTGGACCATGGAACTGTCTGCAAGGCAAGTGAGGATATTGTTGGACATGGTAGCCTTGGCAGAGTTAGACTCCAAGCAAATATCTGGATAATTGAAATCTCCCATTACTACTATTTCTCTTCTTTGTGAAAGTTTGGTTATCTGCTCCAGAAAGGCATCATCCAACTCTTCTGGCTTGAGAGTTTGTAATAGACTCCCACAATGAGATCACTGGTTTTTTTCCCCTTAATTTTTACGCAGATGCTCTCAACCTGGTTCCCAGGACTTAAGTCATGGACCTGGTCACAGGTGTAATAATCTCTGACATATAGTGCTACTCTTACTCCTTTCCGAGTTGATCTGTTTCTCTGGAACAGGTTGTACCCCTCAATTATTACATTCCAGTCATGAGATTCATCCCACCCGGTTTCAGTAATGCCTAGTATATCATATTTATTATGTTGTGTTAAGAGTTCCAGTTCATGCTGTTTATTACTCATGCTTTGTGCATTAGTGTAGAGACATCTAAGACTTTGCTTCTTGCCCCATGGGTGCTTGTTTAAGGTTTTATCCCCCAGACTGCTGGGTTTTTTGAACTAGTTGCTCAGTTCTCTCTATAACCTTCAGCCTATTCTCTCCATTATTATTCTCTCTTGACGTTTCACCTGCATCTGTGGCCGGCATCTTCCGAGGATCTTTCACAATTGTTTGCAAGTGGACTTTTCTATTTTGCACAGTAAAATCCAGCTGCAAAGTGCATTGAAAGTGTATTGAAAGTTCATTATTCTGTATGAGTGAAAGTGCCAGAGAGACAGTGTGACAGATATGCAAAGGTTGTGCCCCTTTATGAAAAAAAAACACCAATCCCCTTTGGTGTGTAGTGTGTGAGCAGAGCTGCCAGCAGCTGATCAGGATCCATGGAAAGGCTGGAGGAGTCCAAGGGGAAAGGGGAGTGAGATATAAAAAAGGAGACTCATTTTCAAGTAGAGTTTGCATCTTCAGAGTGTTAGCTTGGAGAGGTCCTGTCTCAGACTTCAAAGGTCTCATGTTTGTCTTTTGTGAGAACAGGTGACAATAGTAAAGAGCATTGTGTTTCCAGAGGAGGAGGCTGAAAGATATCCCTTGCTAGTAGACTGGTGTCTTAGCATCTAGTTCCAGAAAACCTTGTGCTAACTGCTGTATGCACTCTTAAATTATTAACTGTAACACTAAACTAATTGATCCAGCAAGATTGTGTTAGACCTGTAAATAGTTTCTATCCTTTTTTCTTAAACATCTTATTGCCCTGTCCCTGGGAATAATTAAAAGTTACTGTTCTTTTTCAGCACAGGCCACCCTAGAGAAATTCATGACCAATCTGATGGGATCAGCTGCAGTTGGTTTGTTTCTCATTCTGAGAGATACCCAATCTAGATAAGAGGTGACAAACCCACATTCAGACTTTTTTTTTTGAAATTTACTGAAGCCTTGCAGCTGTTCCTGAAAAATGTTTCCCATACTCATAGCAGCAGACACCATAGGCCCCCAAGTCAAAAAGTTAAATAAGAAGCTGAAAGAACCAAGGTTATCTTACAAAGTAGGCATAATTTACCCACAAAATATCAGCTGACATCTACCATATTCATGGAATTTGTCTTCTATGTTAGTTACATGACACTTATTATGCTAACTGGCAGCTCTCTCAAGCCCTCCTGATCTCCTTCCTGGCTCATCTGGCCACTGATGCTGAACAATGGCCCTCATCTTCCCTGAAATAAGAGCAAGAAAATGTCTTGAGCCACAATGAGATGATAATCATTCACTGCAAATCTTGTGACTATCATTTTTAATTACAATCCAGTTTCCAAGATTGTGCACTCTGCTCAGAATTCTCAAAGGAGCAACGAGAGGCTCACTGAAAGCGGAAGACAGGTTTTTTTTAAAAAAAAGAAACCTTACCTATTTGCAAGTTTGTAATTTTTTTTAAGTACTTGAAAGTTTAAAAATATTGTTCTCAGCTTCTCAAAAACATTTTCCTTCACTTTAAATAATTTTAAGGGACACATTGTAAGCAACAGTAATTTCCTAAGCCAATTTTACATTTCAGTTTAAATTGGTCCTTACAACAAAAGGTGGTTATAATTCTCATTATTATTATAGTTTTACCATAAATTTTCTGTCCTAAATAATGTGAAAAAATAAGAAAAGGTACCTGGTCAAATTACCTGTCACATACTAAGGTACATTGTGACTGTAATTTGTTGAGGATTCTCATGAAGTTTAGTTGACATATTTACTCTGTTGCCAGTTTTCTCAGCTTTATTTTTATTAATGAAATTCCCTTTCAGTCCACTGACAAGCAGTGGTGGAAAGCAGGTCAGTGAATGGTTAATGAATCATAAAACTGCAGATCCTGTATCGTTTTTCAGTACAGCCTGCATTTTTTTGCAAAAAAAGTTTGCAAATACCATATATCATTTTTTTAAAATGAGGGAATGCGGATATTTATCCCATTTAAGGGAAATAGTATTAGAAATGCATTAGCAATAATGGCTTCATTTTAATTATTTAGTTCATGCTTATACATCCTCAACAAGCCCCATGAAATCATCAAACTATATTGAAATAGATTATGGCATACTAAAAAGTATAGGAGAATTTAAAAAAATAAATAAATTGGACTTTGAATGTCACAACACATAAGTGGTGTTCGGTTGCTGAAGAGTTTGAAATGAACATGTACAATTAGTATGGAAAGCACATAAACACGGAAAAAGTTATATTTCACAGGATTTATGTTGCTTAGAATGAACCCCTTTTAATTGCACCTATGAAAAATGGAAATGCTATACTTCAAAGTAATGACGAGTTATAATGGAAAGTCTACAAATGTTTGTGAACAGGGTTTTCAGAATTTTCAAATCCATGTATTTCCGAAACAAAGCATAGAAATAATGTTGTAAATTTTAGTTTATCTCTTCAGCATATTTCAGTCCATATTCCTCAAGTTTCAATTTGTCTCCTCAGCTTCTGTAGATCAGTATTCCTAGGCCTTGTTTTACCCTGTCAATTTGTGAGTCCTATGGGGAGGGGGAATGAGGATTACCCACTTCTCAAATTGACCACCTCCATGTTTAGGATGAGCATTCTGTTCCATAGCCAGTGATCCAAGAACTGGAAGTTTATTTTGACGTATAAAGCGATCAATTTACAAATAATGAGGCTCCATAATAAAGCTGTTCCATGTTAGACACTTTGTACAGTTTGTGTGTATTTAGATGAATTCTTGTGTGAATTAGTCAGTGATTTCTTCCATCCATCTCAAGGAGAGTGCACAACCCATATATTAAGCAAAAGATGAATTGGAAACATTTATCAACTAGTCAAGGAACTCTACATCCCATTTTCACATTCCAATTTGAGGATGCAAGTATCATAATTAGTGCCAATGGAGCACAGACTGTTAAATGCCTAATCTGTTTTGGAAAATGAATCAGGTGGAGTAGTCTGAAATTATGTAGGCATTAATTGAAAGCATTGTCCCTTTTATCTAGTCACTCCCCTCAGTCTCAACATGCAGATTCATCAGTATTAGACAGAAAAATCTTTAAAAAGCCACAGCCTCATACACAAACATAGAGCTTATGGTAGAATCATTTTAGGTAAGGTTTGTGATGTGTTCGTTTTTGTATGCAAGGTGTGTTTGGGGCAGGGGAGGGGGTTACCAAATCTGGAGAATACAGACATGTGATTTTCTCCACCTGGATTTCCAGGAAAACTGTATGACTTGATTCTGCTGCCAAAGTTTGTAAGATTTTTTTTTCTTTTCCTGTGAGTGATGACAAGAATAAGGACAAGTGAGGATCAGAGAAAGATGCTTCATGTGCATGTCTGTAAGTGTATGAAAAAAACATTCAGAGAACAATTTTGTGCAGTGGGGCTTAAATTCAGGGAAGTATTCGCTGTAAATTAAGGAACTTATCATCAGAGGAAAGCAGGGTTGAAGGGACTACTGGTAGCAATCAGAGCCATTCTGGGGGGAAATGGCGCCCAGAGACATCCGATCTCTGGGTGCCCCCCACTATGCCTGGAGCAGGGCCCATCCCCAAGCCCACCCCCAAGCCCCACCCTCTCCCAGCTGCCGGCTCCAAGGGGGCAGCCAGCAGACCCTTCTGCCCTCTCCTCTGGGGAGGAGAGAAGCAACTGGAAGGTTCCATGCTGGGGACTTTACTTTTATAAGCTTGGGGGGTGAGGCTATGCCCAGAAGGGACTACTGGCTTCTGGCTTGGAGCTGGGAGGGGCTTTGGAGGAGCTGGCAGATGGGAGGGGGCAGGGCTTGGGGTGAGCCCAGGGTTGGGCCCTGCCTCAGGCATAGTGGGGGGGGGGGTGCCAGGAGAATGGATGTCTCCGGGCGCCATTTCCCCTCGGTACGTCTCTGATTGCTACTAGTAGCCCCTTCAACCCTCTGTTTTCCTCTGATGATAAATTCCTTAACTTACACTTTCCTGAATGTAAGCCCCACTGCATAAAATTGTTCTCTGAATGTTTTTTCATAGACTTATAAAAGCAAAGACCCCATCACGGAGCCTTCCAGTTGCTTTTGTTTTCCTCAGAGGGGAGGGCAAAAGGGACTGCCAGCTGCCGGCTCAGAGTTGGAAGGGGGGAGGGCTTGGAGAGGAGCCAGCAGCCAGGAGGAGGCCAAGGCTTGGGAGGGTCCTCTGACTTCCTTGGCACCACCCATGTCGATGACGACATGGTCGGGGCTGAGGGTGCCAGAAGACGACAAATGCTGTCTTTCTGGTCACATCGGGAGCCTATTTTGCACCCCCTTGTGACCAGATCAGAGGTGCCCAGTGACAGAGGGTACCCCCTATCCCCAGGCAAATACGCCCCTGGTAGCAATGAAGCTATGGAACATGATTACAGTTCTTTCTAGTGAGGAGAAAATATCAGCTAAGAGTGATAGAGTTTGGTAGGGGAGAAATTCCCATACTCATCCTTCAGTCCACCTTCTCTCCCATACACATGGGTAGTAAAAAATTAGTCAGTACTAACTGATGCCCTTTCAGCTCTTTCAACATGAAGGTATTTTAATCAAAATCAGTGAACTGAAGGTGTCTTAAATTAAGGTACAATTGGAGTAAAATCATCCCCTATAGTTTCTACAAAATCATGGTGAATTTCTATCAATAAAAAGAAAATATGCTAAAAAAATTAAAACTGTGATCATCTGTAAAATCTTTTTTTCAGCTCTGATGAAGCCTTCAGTAAAGTTAATTTAAATTACCGTACAGAAAATGGACTGTCTCTTCTGCATTTGTGTTGTATTTGTAATGGTAAGTGTTTCTAGGATGCTCTGTAACCCTCTTATTGGCAGATTTAATGATTTTTCTTTTTTTTAATAAGCTGAGGAAACATTATTATTTTTTAATCTGTTTGCATCTTTAGCACTGTTTTTGTTGAATCACATTCAGGCATCAGTTGGAACAGTCTAAACAGCAATAACAAGGTGGTTTAAATTTTAATTAGATTTAACCCATGCAAAGAGTAAATTTACACAGTTATCACTAGTTACCTACAGTATAGCAAGAAAGAGAAGAAAACCATTTTAAAGTAAAATACAGAGTTTTGTAAACTCTCCCTTGTCCTTCAGTGCAATATGAATTGCAGTTGACTTTTTGGTCAGTTAAAACTACTTGCAGAAAATTCCCAAAGGCAGAACAATTGGGAAGGGCCAGTCTACAACTCTGACAATGTAACACAATCTTAACCTATAATTGCTTAAGGGATAGAATGTCATGAAAACGAACCCTTCAGGAATTGGTGAGGAGGACTCACAAGTAGGACCCTCCTGGCCCACCTTCATGAGGTGAGTCCTGCTCACTCATTGGTGGGTGACATTCCATCCACTCCCCTGCCCGCCTTCCCCTGACCCCCCCCCAACACACTCCCGATATTCCCCACCCTCCCACTACCTTTAACAACCCAGCCTGGCCAGTGGGGCAATGGTGCCTTGACACTTGCTGCTCCACCTGCCCCATCAAAGTCCCCACCCCACCCCAACAGCTCATTCTGACTAGTGAAGCAGTAGCACCTTGGTCATGCTACTCTGCTGGTCCACCAAAACCATCCCAGTTCCCCCCATTGCACCCTTCCCCATTCCTTCCCCATCCAAGCCTCACCTTTCAACCCTCCCCCAACCTAAGCCTCACCTTCTCACCCTCCTCCACCCCAAGCCACTCCTTTTCACCCTCCCCCTATCCCAAGTCACAGACACAGGACCAGTAGATGGAAAGCATTGCGCCCGAAGCATGGGTGGCTGCTACACCACGGTAAAGTCCACTGAAGGGGAAAATGCTTGCTTGCCCCTCTTGGCTACGGCTCATTGCATACCCCCCCAAATGGGCTTTGCTGCTAGTCTTTATTTGAAACATTTATACTTTGCCATTCTGCTATGGCAACCAAGGCAACTTGCAGTTCCAAACAACTGTTCACAATATAATATACATGACACAAGGGGTAGGGAGGAATCGAACAGACATATCAAACAGGTACTTGCTGTTAAATTCCTTCTATAATAGTAACACAATAAGTGAGGCAAACCAGTTGGCAGTTGATGCTAGTTAGGCTAATGGAGTCTCATAGTCTCATCTTTGCTCTAACATGGCTTGGAATTACTGCTGATGGAAACAGTTTGGAAAGATTAAAGCCACATAATATCCATTAATTTTTTGTAAAATTTCTATGGAAGGTGTAGCCTATTTTGCTAGAGGAGTTTATAGATTGGTGGTCCAAAGTGGTGTCAAGTCACAGCCAACTTTTGGCAACCCTCATGTGGTTTTTCAAGAAAGAGAAAATTCAGAGGTGGTTGACCATTACCTTCCTCTGTATATCTACTCTGGACTTCTTGATGGTCTCAGAACTAACCAGGGCTGACCCTGCTTAGCTTCTGAGATCTAATGAGATCAGGCTTGCCTGGGCCATTCAGGTCAGGGCAATCAAATTATTACTTATCATTAAACACTTGGTAGACATCTTTATGTGACCTATAAAACTCCAGTGCATAGTTACCAGGTGCAAAGTCTTAGGGAGGGGATTCCAAAGGATACATGCTATAGTAGAAAAACTCCTGTCTCTGACAGTCCTCTACCTCATTTCTAAAAGGTGAAGGAACACAGAACAAAGCCTCTGTCTAAATACTTAAAAGTGGGACGGTCTTGTAGGAGCAAGTAGTCTGTAGTATGTTTTAACTGTAGTGATGAATAATAAAAATATAAATGATAAAACACAATTCATAATAAATAATAGGTTCCCCCTAAATATTTCATATGTAAGTAAATTTCACCACTATCTGGGGGATTTATTTCTGCATAAACCCACATAGTACTGACAGGTAGGTTTTGTATTGATCTAGAATGGGGATTTGTAATTTAATTTATGGATTATGTTTATGGCACTTTGATTCCCAATATTTCTTAAACAGGCAATAAATCACATGTTAGGACTCTTATGCTGAAAGGACTACGTCCATCAAGGTTAACAAGAAATGGATTTACAGCTCTCCATTTAGCAGCTTACAAGGTAAACTGAGTCATATCACATTAATTTTGTAAAAACAAATCCCAGATGTGCTTTTCTTGATAGTCTCAATAAACATTATGTTACTTCATATATACTACTGACCAGTCAACAGGAAAATGACTTTTGAAGCTCCTGTGCAAAATATTTTCCTTTTTTTTTTACTTAAATATTTTATATCTCTTTTCTGATGGTCTAACTTTCTTGTAGACAAATTAAATCCTGTTTTAATTTCCTCAAATAATGAAAGCCTTTCTTCTCTGTTGTGGCCCATTTATATTTCAAGTCAAGCACTTAAAACTCATTTTGTAATCTCAATAATTATTCTTGATCTGTTCTCTTGGAGTCCTTTGTTTCTCTTTGCTGCTGTGTTTCCAGTCTTCCTCCATCTAACAGCCCCATCTAGACCCCGAGATGGCAGGATGAGTTACCACTACTGCCCCATTACCTCCAGAGAGCTTTTGTCCTGCCCAGGAAGGCAGGAACAACAACAAACCTCCATGACTAGCCAAAGGCCCTCCATGGGGCTGAATTGACTTAGTTTTGGGTGGCATATGTCCAGAGGACCAGCCGCTATACCCATGGCCCAAAAGCCTGGGTGGGAGCTGACTATCATCAGCTCTTTCCCTGGAAACACCCCGCCCCACCCCCTCACACACACTGGTGTCCTTTCGGATACCAATGCAGGGCGGAACACTTTTGGGCAAATGTGCCAGCCTGGTGGGCATATACACCAGCACAAGCTCATGCCAGCTCTAAAGATCCATCTCCCCCCAACCTTTTGATGGGGCTCCTCTGCTTCTAGCTCCTATTCATGTCTCTCTAGGAATTATTTGCGCAAAACATTTCTCAGTTTTTATTATTCAAGTTTATTATGAATTTTCAATATTACAAATAGGAAAAAGAAAATCCAACCCACCTCAATGCTTTATTCTTAATCCTATGAAAATAAGAATTATAGAAAGAGAGAAGAGAAAGGTCAGGGAGGAGGAAAAGAGATAGGCCTGCCAAGCCCCAAGTGTGGGGAGAGGGAATCTGATGACCCAAGTCCTATTGCTTATCACTGTTTAGGGCAGCAGTGGAAGAATTTTTTTTTTAATGTGGCCTCTTGGTATTTACTGGAAGTTCTTACCAGAAGTTACAAAGGTAGCTCTAGGAATTGCCAGAAATGCTATGATTTCAGAGTTTCTGGCAGGTCCCATAGCACTTGGATCTCATTAGACAGAGATGTCCATCAGGCAGGGGCTATCACCAAGAAGGCCCTGGTTGAGGAGTAGCCAGATAATGTTCAGGCCAGGGACTAGCAAGGGATTGTTCCCAATCAAGTTAAGGCTCTCTGAAGGGTATATTAAAGAGACAATCCCCCAAAAAATATGAAGTTCCAGGTAAAGCACCTTGGTAATTACCAACATCTTGAACTTGATCCAGCCCTCAATTTAGATTTTTTTGCTAAGAGGAGTAGCAATTTAAATGTGCACCATACACAACCCAAAAACACAATGTTAGAGCTAAATTCTAGTGTCTGTTAACCCAAATAGACCAAGGTCTAGTGTAGTGTAATGATTGGAGTGCAAGACAAGGATCTGGGAGAATCCAGGTTTGAATCCCTGCTCTGCCATGGACATTTTCTGGGTGATTCTGTACCATTGACACAGCTCAGTCTATCTAATCTACTTTGCAGAGTTCTTGTGGGAATAAAATGGAAGAGATGAGAATTATGTAAGTCACCTTGGGGTCCCATTGGGGAGAAAGATGGGATATAGATGAAGTAAACAAATAGCGTAAGTGGAAAGACCCCATTTTCACAAGAAGGCTCCTCAATTTCTGATTTTTCCAATGGCACTACCTTCTCAAGCTGTCCTGAATATTCTCCAAACATTGAGAAAAGATAGCTGCAGTGCCCTTCAGCAAAGTGGGCGCTGTGGGAAAGTCCCATCCTGTGAGCAGAATTCTAATCACAGTTGGAATCCAACCTACGTATTGTGTTTATTTCTCTGTCATTTAAACTATACATTTTATCTTGCCAAGGAGCTCAGGGCAATGTAAATAGTTCCCATCTTTCCCCATGTGACAGCCAAAAAGGTTAAGGTGAAAAAGGGTTACTGGCCCAAGGTAAGATTCATGGCTGAGGATGAATTTTGAGTGTTTCGATTGTAGTCAAATGCTGTGGCACACTGGGTATATATCTGATTACAAAAAGATTTAATTTTTCAGGATTCCATATATCAAGGAACTGAAACAAAGAAATAAAATGTGGATATCATTTTACAATCATTTTCAGCTATTTTTCTTCATTTAGTTGGATTTTTATTTCCAGCTTTGAAGGCTCATGGGGAGTTAGACCATATTACTAAGATTTTATTTGAGGAACCTGGAGCTTCATGAGGGAGCATATTTAATACTGATTTATTCTCCCATGAGGTATTTTGCTCATGCATTCAGAATGTTATTTATACACTTTAGCAGGGAAGAAATATTAGAGCTGAACTAGGAAAAGTACATTGTGGATCAATTTATTTGGCATGAAAGAACTTGATCTTTGAGCTAGTTCTAGAAGTACAGCTGTCTGTATTTATATTAGTCCTGTTCAACCATTTGAAACCTCACAAATGTGCATACAAAGGAGTGAGATTGAGCCCACTACCCCAGTCACAGATATATATCATGTACAGATGAATGACTGTAGGGAAGTCCTTGCATGTACATGAGGCCTTTCATTCACTTTTTTGTGTGTAACTCCTGTTTGCATAGAGAAATTCATGTTGATTCATTTGTATTTATGCAGGAGTTTCCTACAGATGTTTGGCATTACACAGTATACATCTAGAGATGACCCAGCAGTCAGTGTGATTACAGTTCTATTCTCACATTTACATGGGTTTGAATGTTTGAACAGGGCAATCTTCTGTTCAAAGCGTTTCCCTGGCTAAGTGATCACTCTGATGGAGGAAGAAAGCAGCTATGTAATGATGTTTCTCTGTCATCCTTTCAATGTCCGCTTTTCAGGACAATGCAGAACTTGTCACAGCCTTGCTTCACAGTGGAGCTGATATTCAACAAGTTGGCTATGGAGCACTTACTGCTCTTCATATTTCTACAATTGCTGGACACCATGAGGTATGTTTTGTAGTTGATTTGCATGCACTACAACAACTATTAGAACTGAGGGCAATATTCTAATTCTTAGAGAGGCAGACAGGAAAACATCCACCAGTGAAGTAAGTCTGTGTTTCCTGATTTTTTAAAACAACTTTGAATATGTTATTTTTTAAGCAATGTTATATGATTGGCAACTAAAAAACGACTGCTTAAAGACTTCACAAATATTACATTGTAATATTACATTGTAATCCAGATTTTTTTTTGGGGGGGGGGTTGGAGGTGACAAGAGAAGGGACATAAAGGTGGTGCCGTTCCACCTTCACAGGGTTTCAGGAAATGTGGAAAGGAGGGAAGTTTAAATCCCTCCAGCTGGCCGAATTGTCCCGTTGACATGTTTTAGTCTGCAAGGCCAGGTGCCAGCATTCCTGGGCTGGAATGTCAATGGAGATGACTAAAGTTGGCTCCGCCCCCAGGAAGGCCCCGGTTCACCCCTCCCCATGGTGCTGTTCTCTGTATAGCACCGTGTAGATCCACGGTGGCCTGGGCTTTTGAGCTTGCCCACTGTGTACCTGGTGGGTGACAGGACACTAGTGTTTTTTGCTCCCACTGCTGGTGTGGGTGCCCCTTATGCCAGAAGTGGGCAAATGCATTGGCCTGGCCCTACACTGGTCTCACAGTACAATCACCCCACTTTGGTTTGGACTGCCTGTATTCATTATTGTCCCAATATTAATTGGAACCACATCTTGACAGTTGATTTTCCAGAACTTTTTTCTCATTTCATTACCTTTATTAGGCATAGATAAAACAATGATCAAACTAACAACAACAAGGAAAGGTTAATAGGTGATCAAAAGGAGTGAGCGGTTATTGATAAAGCTGTCACCCAAAATTTTGCTACGTCGGCAGTTCTTTTAGTACAGTGATCATTCAGGAGCAGACGTATCTTTTCTTGGTCGGAAATGGCAAGTCATGAATTAATATGAGGCTCAATGTAATGACTCCTGAATTCTGTATAGTGAGGACAATACAAGAGTATACGAGCAGTTGTTTCCACTTGGTTGGGTGAACATTGACAAGTTCTTGCTTGTAACAGGTGCTGAAGAAATCTGCTATGGAGAACTGCAGAGGGGAATACATTTAGACGGACTTGCATTCAACAGTGTCTCAGTAATGGGGATGAGAAATTTTTGAAGTAGTCTGTGAGGGATCCATCAGGTGGAGGAAGTCCATAGCTCAACAATGAGCAAGGCCTGTTAGTTTCAGTTAGCAGTTTTTGTCTTTCAAATCAAGTATTCTTTGTTTAAAGATGCGAAAGGTCTTGTCAGAGTTGGAGAAAAAATCCACAGAAAAGCCTAAGGTCATAATATAATTTGCAATTTGTTGGTTCCATTTGGAGTGGTCTAAATCATCGAGCATGTGCCTGGCCTTGCATAATGATGGAGGTGCACCCAAAATTTCAAAAATGATATCCAGACTCTCGTAGTCATAAGATTTAGACCCATTTCTAGGCATAGGCTAACAAATGCAACACAGTTGGGTAGTCCAAGAAGGTTCCAAAAATCTTGGACTGAATTCTTTCTTTGATTGGGCCACCTACCCATATTGGGGCCCCATATAGCATCTTTGGGATTAATTTGGATTTGAAGATTTTTAACTGCAGAAGGTATGTATTGACTTCCTTTGGTGAAAAAGAAGTGTTTAATCGCGGCAGTATTGTGTTTTGCAAGGTTGGTAATGTGGCTGAGTTGAGGTGACTATTTCAGATTGAAATGAAACATCACCCCCAGTTAGAGGAAAGACGGCACTTGTTCTAATGCAGGGGTCGGGAACCTTTTCCCCTCAAAAAGCCATTTGGCTCACCCTCCCCCGCTCACCCCCCCACCCACTCGCATGCCCCCCCTCCGCTCCCCTGCCCACTTGCTCGCTCGTGCCCCCCCCGCGCCTGCAGGGCAGGCAAAGATGGGCCCGGCGGCTCGGCCTGGCCGGCCGCCAGAAGAGCACCCACCTCGCAACCAGCGGGGCGGGCCAGAGGCAAAGCCTGCGGCGCGGCCTGGCCGGCCGCGGGCGAGGGATGCGCCCGCCCTGCTGCTTGCAGGGCGGGCGAAGATGGGTCCGGCGGCTCGGCCTGGCCGGCCACCGGGAAAGCACCCACCTCGCTGGTTGCAGGAGGCAGGGCCCGTGGCGCGGCCTTGCCGGCCGCGGGCGAGGGATGCGCCCGCCCTGCTGCTTGCAGGGCGGGCAAAGATGGGCCCGGCGGCTCGGCCTGGCCGGCCACCGGTAGTTTCACCGCAAACTTCAGCGTAGGCCCGGGCAGGAGGCTAAGCCAGCGGCGCGGCCTGGCCGGCCGCTGGCGAGGGATGCGCCCGCCCTGCTGCTTGGAGGGCAGGTGAAGAATAGACCGGCTGGCTCGGCTTTCAGTGGAGTCGCAGAACAGCAATGAGGAAGAGCCGCGATGCCATCCGCGAGCCGCGGGTTCCCGACCCCTGTTCTAATGTATTCCCATTGATTTTCCAAGGAAAAGGACACCAAGATTATATTATAGTTATAATGTTCATCCTCGATGACTTTTTAATAACACTGTAATTAACCCATTGATTACAAATCAGCTAGCAATTTCGCCTCCACCCCCACCCTGAATCAACATGGCATGATTTCAAACATGGCAGAGATTAAATCCAATCATTGCAATCAACAGCAGGATTTACCGTAATTGATCTAGATATGGAAATTGATCTGTCAAACAATACTGCAGTTGTTGAACAAATTGCTAAAATTCCCATTTTGATTCCTGAACTAGTCCCTCCTGAGCTATCTAGCCTTGGAAATGGTGATTTAGTATTGCATGAAGAACAACCAGAAGTCTCCCGGGATCCAACACCCCCCCTTTATTTCAGCCAAACCAATGGCTGAATCTAACGCCATAATTCAGAATAGCCTATATTCCATCATGCTTAATGGGAGCATTTACCATGATACTGCTGGCAAGCTCAACAAAATTGTTCATATAATATCATCATCTTCCTGCACTCCCGTACTGAAATGTCTTTCATGGAAGGTGGCGGGATAATGTAGACATCTTGGGGATACTGATTTTAGCAACTATCCAAATTTGATCTAATTCTCCTACAGGAAACCTGAAGCCCTAATCCCATTGCTTTGAAGGGTTTTTCTGCGAATTTTCTCTCAGCCATGAGGGAGAACAAGAAGGATCATTTTAGAGCTGGCTTCTGCTGTTTAGTTTCCAACAAACTTATGTGCCAGTTCATTCCACTCTATGATGGCCCTCCTTTCGCCCAGGCATTTTTGTGCCACACTGCCTGGTTTCAGTGTATCTTTAATACATATTTGCCACCTTGCTTGGATGCTTTTGCACTCACGTCTCAATGGACTCTTTCCCAATTCCTTCAAATTTCCCATCCATCTGAAAAATGTTATATTGCTGGTGACTTTAATGCCAGACTTGGAATGATGATGAAGATGAAAATCTAGATCCATGTAACTTCATTCCTCTGGTATTCCACTTAAACTCGCCATTATTGGTGAGAGTTTCACGTGATACAACCAAGAACAAGGCGGCTTCTTTCTTGGCCCACTTTTGTTCTTCAACCAGTAAAATTATATTAAATGGAAGACACCCTGATGGCCACTCTGGAGCCTTTACATTTCATTCTTCTAGACGCCAGAATTTTCTAAACTGCATCTCCCTACAGTATGGCTATTTTGTTCTTTCAACTACAAATTAGTTACCGGTATATATTTTTCCTTATGCCATTTTTTTTGAATTTTTGATACTCTTTGTATTTTGAAACTTTTTCTTCAAAGACCAGGCAAAACAAACATTATTCATGTACTTTTAACAGTGAAATCATGTGCGGATGAGATGCAAGAAGAGGAAACTTCCATGGGAAACCTTCACCAAATGGTGGAGGCAAGACAATTTTTGCAGCAGTACACAAAATGGCAAGCACAACTGCAGTGAAAATGAAAGAGCTGAAGAGAGGGGAAAAGTGTATCCTGCCTACTTTTGTTTGCAAAGGCAAGCAGCACCATCTTTAGGGAAAAAATTGCCAGTTTACAAATTTTTGAAAGACCCCGGTTGTGAGAAATAAGATATTCTCAAGACATTTTCAGGGAGAGAGCTGTTCAAACTTATTCTCCAAAACAGTTTTATAATGTCCTCACGATATTAAATCTCTACTGTGCGAAAAATACCACTGATTCATAACAGAAATGTGGTTTGTGACAAAATTGAGGAATTTGAGATGTTATGTTCAAGTGATATATTATAATTCCAGTTGTATCATGCTGGTTTACATACGAGTGTTTAAACTTTATTTGTGACTGAGAGTGATTTCTCTTGACAGACGCTAAGTTCTTTCTTGAACTTAAATTTCTTTTAGACAGTGGTTCGTCAGTTAGAGGAGTTAGGAACATTAACATACTTCCCCAGATTCTCCTTTAAACTGGCTTGGGATCACTCCTTTCACGTGAGTTCTTTCCTATGAAACTCTTAGGGATCACTCTATCAACATTAAAGTTATATCCCTAGATAACTGGTTTTGGAGTGTGTCTGATCCAAAACCTAAATGTGTTCCTTTTCACTCTGGAGGAGAATTCTCCACCAGACATCTTGCCCCTTACACTGCTGTCTCAAAGCTATATGTGTTAGCTTCTCTCTGTTGTCAGTTATCAATTGTCAGAACTCTCCAACTGCCATTTTCAGAATTCTGTTCAAACTCCCTATCAATCACAGGGTTCTATGACCAGGATCACTCTTTAGAATGCAGCTGCCTGTCACAATTACCATGCCTCTCTTCAAATATGTACTCTATGCTGTGAAGTCAGGGGTGGAAGGGTGGGGAAAGCTTTTCCCAAAATCAGAAGTAGGAAGAAGAATCAGTGAAATTAATCATTTTGACTAGAACTATATAAAAATCCATATTTCAAGTTGTCCTCTTAAAAATGCAAAAGAAAAAAATTAACTCAACTCCCCAAGTAGGGGAAATGCTATTGGGGTTCAGCATCTCAGAATAATTCTGTACAGAAAATAAACAGAATGTGCTTGAATTCAGCTCTGGACCTAAACTTTAAACAGCTAATTAGTCAAATGTAAAACTCTCCCAAAAATGAGTAATAGTAATCATATTTTAAGTTCCTTATTACAAACAAAACTAATGACCGCACAGTAAAATACTATTTTTTCCTACAAGACCTGGACAACTGTGTCAACATGAGAAAACAGGACAATTTGGTGTTTTCTGGATGGACAAAATATCCTGGGGGAAAATCGGGATCATACATGCCAGGATGTTTCTATCTCAGTTTCTTCCTCTGCACGGCAGCCCATCAGCATGTTCAGGCCAGAGGAAGAACTCCAGATGATTATGCACGGCCCCTGGTTTAGTTCCATTTTCTTTGCCAACGTTGCCGTGCATGCGCAAACTGTCCTGTTTTTCCGATGTTCTGATTGGCTGTAGGCGGCAAGGCGGGAAAAATAAACTGATCCATCTTCTGTGGTGTTTACATGGGAGTGGGAGCGGTGCGGTTTGTTTTTTCAAAAGAACTGCCAATTTTTCTTTTTTTGAAAACTGCAGGATAAGGGAAATCTTGTGAGGTGGGCCTGAGTTAGACTCAGTGTAAGGATGGCAATCCTGCCCGGTTCTCTCCCAGCCAGCTGGCCTTGCCCCCCCCCACCCCCGCCCCCCCCCCCCCCCTCCCCCCCCCCATCCCCCCCCCCCCCCCCCCCCCGCCCCCCCCCACCCCCCCCCCCCCACCACCCCCCTCCCCAAACCCCCCCCCCCCCACCCCCCCCCCCCCCCAACACCCCCCCCCCCCCCACCCCCCCCCCCCCACCCCACCCCCCCCCCACCCCCCCCCCCCCCCACCCCCCCCCCCCCCCACCCCCCCCCCCCCCCACCCCCCCCCCCCCCCACCCCCCCCCCCCCCCACCCCCCCCCCCCCCCACCCCCCCCCCCCCCCACCCCCCCCCCCCCCCACCCCCCCCCCCCCCCACCCCCCCCCCCCCCCACCCCCCCCCCCCCCCACCCCCCCCCCCCCCCACCCCCCCCCCCCCCCACCCCCCCCCCCCCCCACCCCCCCCCCCCCCCACCCCCCCCCCCCCCCACCCCCCCCCCCCCCCACCCCCCCCCCCCCCCACCCCCCCCCCCCCCCACCCCCCCCCCCCCCCACCCCCCCCCCCCCCCACCCCCCCCCCCCCCCACCCCCCCCCCCCCCCACCCCCCCCCCCCCCCACCCCCCCCCCCCCCCACCCCCCCCCCCCCCCACCCCCCCCCCCCCCCACCCCCCCCCCCCCCCACCCCCCCCCCCCCCCACCCCCCCCCCCCCCCACCCCCCCCCCCCCCCACCCCCCCCCCCCCCCACCCCCCCCCCCCCCCACCCCCCCCCCCCCCCACCCCCCCCCCCCCCCACCCCCCCCCCCCCCCACCCCCCCCCCCCCCCACCCCCCCCCCCCCCCACCCCCCCCCCCCCCCACCCCCCCCCCCCCCCACCCCCCCCCCCCCCCACCCCCCCCCCCCCCCACCCCCCCCCCCCCCCACCCCCCCCCCCCCCCACCCCCCCCCCCCCCCACCCCCCCCCCCCCCCACCCCCCCCCCCCCCCACCCCCCCCCCCCCCCACCCCCCCCCCCCCCCACCCCCCCCCCCCCCCACCCCCCCCCCCCCCCACCCCCCCCCCCCCCCACCCCCCCCCCCCCCCACCCCCCCCCCCCCCCACCCCCCCCCCCCCCCACCCCCCCCCCCCCCCACCCCCCCCCCCCCCCACCCCCCCCCCCCCCCACCCCCCCCCCCCCCCACCCCCCCCCCCCCCCACCCCCCCCCCCCCCCACCCCCCCCCCCCCCCACCCCCCCCCCCCCCCACCCCCCCCCCCCCCCACCCCCCCCCCCCCCCACCCCCCCCCCCCCCCACCCCCCCCCCCCCCCACCCCCCCCCCCCCCCACCCCCCCCCCCCCCCACCCCCCCCCCCCCCCACCCCCCCCCCCCCCCACCCCCCCCCCCCCCCACCCCCCCCCCCCCCCACCCCCCCCCCCCCCCACCCCCCCCCCCCCCCACCCCCCCCCCCCCCCACCCCCCCCCCCCCCCACCCCCCCCCCCCCCCACCCCCCCCCCCCCCCACCCCCCCCCCCCCCCACCCCCCCCCCCCCCCACCCCCCCCCCCCCCCACCCCCCCCCCCCCCCACCCCCCCCCCCCCCCACCCCCCCCCCCCCCCACCCCCCCCCCCCCCCACCCCCCCCCCCCCCCACCCCCCCCCCCCCCCACCCCCCCCCCCCCCCACCCCCCCCCCCCCCCACCCCCCCCCCCCCCCACCCCCCCCCCCCCCCACCCCCCCCCCCCCCCACCCCCCCCCCCCCCCACCCCCCCCCCCCCCCACCCCCCCCCCCCCCCACCCCCCCCCCCCCCCACCCCCCCCCCCCCCCACCCCCCCCCCCCCCCACCCCCCCCCCCCCCCACCCCCCCCCCCCCCCACCCCCCCCCCCCCCCACCCCCCCCCCCCCCCACCCCCCCCCCCCCCCACCCCCCCCCCCCCCCACCCCCCCCCCCCCCCACCCCCCCCCCCCCCCACCCCCCCCCCCCCCCACCCCCCCCCCCCCCCACCCCCCCCCCCCCCCACCCCCCCCCCCCCCCACCCCCCCCCCCCCCCACCCCCCCCCCCCCCCACCCCCCCCCCCCCCCACCCCCCCCCCCCCCCACCCCCCCCCCCCCCCACCCCCCCCCCCCCCCACCCCCCCCCCCCCCCACCCCCCCCCCCCCCCACCCCCCCCCCCCCCCACCCCCCCCCCCCCCCACCCCCCCCCCCCCCCACCCCCCCCCCCCCCCACCCCCCCCCCCCCCCACCCCCCCCCCCCCCCACCCCCCCCCCCCCCCACCCCCCCCCCCCCCCACCCCCCCCCCCCCCCACCCCCCCCCCCCCCCACCCCCCCCCCCCCCCACCCCCCCCCCCCCCCACCCCCCCCCCCCCCCACCCCCCCCCCCCCCCACCCCCCCCCCCCCCCACCCCCCCCCCCCCCCACCCCCCCCCCCCCCCACCCCCCCCCCCCCCCACCCCCCCCCCCCCCCACCCCCCCCCCCCCCCACCCCCCCCCCCCCCCACCCCCCCCCCCCCCCACCCCCCCCCCCCCCCACCCCCCCCCCCCCCCACCCCCCCCCCCCCCCACCCCCCCCCCCCCCCACCCCCCCCCCCCCCCACCCCCCCCCCCCCCCACCCCCCCCCCCCCCCACCCCCCCCCCCCCCCACCCCCCCCCCCCCCCACCCCCCCCCCCCCCCACCCCCCCCCCCCCCCACCCCCCCCCCCCCCCACCCCCCCCCCCCCCCACCCCCCCCCCCCCCCACCCCCCCCCCCCCCCACCCCCCCCCCCCCCCACCCCCCCCCCCCCCCACCCCCCCCCCCCCCCACCCCCCCCCCCCCCCACCCCCCCCCCCCCCCACCCCCCCCCCCCCCCACCCCCCCCCCCCCCCACCCCCCCCCCCCCCCACCCCCCCCCCCCCCCACCCCCCCCCCCCCCCACCCCCCCCCCCCCCCACCCCCCCCCCCCCCCACCCCCCCCCCCCCCCACCCCCCCCCCCCCCCACCCCCCCCCCCCCCCACCCCCCCCCCCCCCCACCCCCCCCCCCCCCCACCCCCCCCCCCCCCCACCCCCCCCCCCCCCCACCCCCCCCCCCCCCCACCCCCCCCCCCCCCCACCCCCCCCCCCCCCCACCCCCCCCCCCCCCCACCCCCCCCCCCCCCCACCCCCCCCCCCCCCCACCCCCCCCCCCCCCCACCCCCCCCCCCCCCCACCCCCCCCCCCCCCCACCCCCCCCCCCCCCCACCCCCCCCCCCCCCCACCCCCCCCCCCCCCCACCCCCCCCCCCCCCCACCCCCCCCCCCCCCCACCCCCCCCCCCCCCCACCCCCCCCCCCCCCCACCCCCCCCCCCCCCCACCCCCCCCCCCCCCCACCCCCCCCCCCCCCCACCCCCCCCCCCCCCCACCCCCCCCCCCCCCCACCCCCCCCCCCCCCCACCCCCCCCCCCCCCCACCCCCCCCCCCCCCCACCCCCCCCCCCCCCCACCCCCCCCCCCCCCCACCCCCCCCCCCCCCCACCCCCCCCCCCCCCCACCCCCCCCCCCCCCCACCCCCCCCCCCCCCCACCCCCCCCCCCCCCCACCCCCCCCCCCCCCCACCCCCCCCCCCCCCCACCCCCCCCCCCCCCCACCCCCCCCCCCCCCCACCCCCCCCCCCCCCCACCCCCCCCCCCCCCCACCCCCCCCCCCCCCCACCCCCCCCCCCCCCCACCCCCCCCCCCCCCCACCCCCCCCCCCCCCCACCCCCCCCCCCCCCCACCCCCCCCCCCCCCCACCCCCCCCCCCCCCCACCCCCCCCCCCCCCCACCCCCCCCCCCCCCCACCCCCCCCCCCCCCCACCCCCCCCCCCCCCCACCCCCCCCCCCCCCCACCCCCCCCCCCCCCCACCCCCCCCCCCCCCCACCCCCCCCCCCCCCCACCCCCCCCCCCCCCCACCCCCCCCCCCCCCCACCCCCCCCCCCCCCCACCCCCCCCCCCCCCCACCCCCCCCCCCCCCCACCCCCCCCCCCCCCCACCCCCCCCCCCCCCCACCCCCCCCCCCCCCCACCCCCCCCCCCCCCCACCCCCCCCCCCCCCCACCCCCCCCCCCCCCCACCCCCCCCCCCCCCCACCCCCCCCCCCCCCCACCCCCCCCCCCCCCCACCCCCCCCCCCCCCCACCCCCCCCCCCCCCCACCCCCCCCCCCCCCCACCCCCCCCCCCCCCCACCCCCCCCCCCCCCCACCCCCCCCCCCCCCCACCCCCCCCCCCCCCCACCCCCCCCCCCCCCCACCCCCCCCCCCCCCCACCCCCCCCCCCCCCCACCCCCCCCCCCCCCCACCCCCCCCCCCCCCCACCCCCCCCCCCCCCCACCCCCCCCCCCCCCCACCCCCCCCCCCCCCCACCCCCCCCCCCCCCCACCCCCCCCCCCCCCCACCCCCCCCCCCCCCCACCCCCCCCCCCCCCCACCCCCCCCCCCCCCCACCCCCCCCCCCCCCCACCCCCCCCCCCCCCCACCCCCCCCCCCCCCCACCCCCCCCCCCCCCCACCCCCCCCCCCCCCCACCCCCCCCCCCCCCCACCCCCCCCCCCCCCCACCCCCCCCCCCCCCCACCCCCCCCCCCCCCCACCCCCCCCCCCCCCCACCCCCCCCCCCCCCCACCCCCCCCCCCCCCCACCCCCCCCCCCCCCCACCCCCCCCCCCCCCCACCCCCCCCCCCCCCCACCCCCCCCCCCCCCCACCCCCCCCCCCCCCCACCCCCCCCCCCCCCCACCCCCCCCCCCCCCCACCCCCCCCCCCCCCCACCCCCCCCCCCCCCCACCCCCCCCCCCCCCCACCCCCCCCCCCCCCCACCCCCCCCCCCCCCCACCCCCCCCCCCCCCAAACCCCCCCCCCCCCCACCCCCCCCCCCCCCCACCCCCCCCCCCCCCCTCCCCCCCCCCCCCCCACCCTCCCCCCCCCCCTTCCCCCCCCCCCCCCACCCTTCAACCCTTTGCCCCCCCCTTCCCCCCCCCCCCCCCCCCCTCCCCCCCCCCCCCCCCCCCCCCAACCCCCGACCACCCCCCCCCCCCCCCCCCCCCCCCCATTCCCCCCCCCCCCCCCCCCCCCACCCCCCTACCCCCCCCCCCCCCATCCACCCACCCTGGACACTCCAACAGATATATACTCCACTTGCTTTCCCAACATCAGATCCTCTGAAGATACCAGCCACAGATGCAGGCGAAACGTCAGGAGAGAATGCTGCTAGAACACGGCCATACAGCCCGGAAACCACACAGCACCCAACCTAAGAACAGCTTATTTGCTAAGGAATGATTTACCAATTAGCTTACAGTACAAGTGTAAGTCGGGTGTTTGATTTGAACTTTGAGCAGAGCATTGAGGTGATCCAGTGACTCAGCCCTCATATAAATTAATAGTTTTATCATAGTAAATTTGAATATTGTATATTGCAATATAAATTAATAGTTTTATCATAGTAAATTTGAATATTGTATATTGCAATATTTGCCAAGTTCACAACATCCTTTGCTCAGACTATGGAGCCAAGCAAGAATCGGAAACCTTATATGACCAGTCAGAAGTAATATTGGCCTCTGCCGTTACCTGACTCCTTCTGAGTTGCAATACCATCTTCTGAGTCATCTACCTAACCATCAGTGTGGCAGACAGCAGACCAACAGTACATAAACAGATAGCATGGGTTCTCCTGTTAAAGTCCCCAGTTTGTGATTACTGCACCTTACAAAGAGAAATCAACATATCTATCTAAGACGTACAGACACTCAAAAGATCTTTCTGTATTGCAGCTGAGGCATAAATATTTCAGATTGTTTACATATTTCATTTGCATTTCAATGTAATTTTTAGAGAAGGAAGGGATGTTCAGATTCCTATGACCATTTGAAGTTGCTTTATAATGAATCTGACCAATGAGCTATCAAAGACTCTATTTCTTACTCTAACTGGCAGCGACACTCCAGGAACTCAAGCAGAGGTATTTTACATTGCCTACTACCTGATCCTTTTAACTAGATATGCTGAAGAATGAAATTGGGATTTTCTGCAAGCAAAGCAGATGCTCTATCCTTTCAACTATGTATAATAGTGCAGTTCTGAACAAAGTAACCTGTTTAACACAGACACAATAATTCTCAGTAGTTTCAAATATATTCCAGGGAAAGGGGATGAAAACATTAAACTCTGGATACTTAAATATTGGAACAAAAATAATAAACTTAATCAAATGATCCAGCTGAATTTTAGCTATACCTTAGCAGAAAGACATGCCATAATTATGTTTCTATTCTTTTCTTGATTTTCAATAGATCTTTTTTCTATCTCAGCTTCTGCCGTTCCTATAAGTGAAATAACAGCAAACCATTGTATGGCATAAAAATTGTTTTCTGAGTTCCATTAAATGGTACCTCTAGCTCAGCATTGTATGTACCAACTGATCAGTGAAACAGGCTCTGGTGGAGAGATCCACCACTTATTATTCCCTAGCCACTCATGCTAATGGCCAGCACAGCATGCTGCAGCAATACTTTCATAAACAATATTTTTCATCACATATGACAGTTAGATATGGGGAAGGAAAATTGCCATAATCTCTTCATATTCATCCAGACTTTCTTATCATACTTCATTTCGCATTTGTCTGCCAACATTCTACTACTAATGATTTTCTGTTTTCATAGAGAGGTACCTCATTCTTCTTGAATTGTGGGCTTTCATTTTGAATATTGTTTATTGTTCTGATACTATGTAATTGTACATAATGCAACTTAGTCACAAATTTGACAATGTTTCTTGGAAAAGGTTGACAAAACTATGGTGCAACTGGATCTTGAAATCATGAAGTAGCTAGATATAGCATTTGGTTAAAGAAGCTAACAAATAAAATTCATTAGGGGGCTCAACTGTCCAGGAAGCAGAGTCAATGACTAAAGATCACAGAATGTCATACAAAGTATATTAGATGTCTCGCTTGATTTTTCTGTAGTAGATCACATGAAAAAAACCTGCTAGTTTTGTTATATTTACTCTGCTCATTAATGGCCATGTTTGAAATCTATGTTGAATTTGTTTTTAATTGAACTTTTTCAAAATGGCATTTGACAAATTCACAGCTACCAATAAGACTCTTTCAGTTCTGAAAACTTCAATGTTTACCATTATCCCTTTCTTCTTCACATGCCTTGGGTGCTTTCTCAGAACAACTTCTTAAAACAGCCCCCAATTCTTTTTTGAACTCCTTTCTCAGCCTTCACTGAAACTTATCAGTGTGTAACATTGCTTATTTTATGTAGTGGTCTTTTAATGGCCTTTAGATGGTCATGTATGCAAGTACAAGACTAAACAAAAATGGTATTTTGTTTGACTGACTTGACCAGTCTATTCAATCCAGGCTGAAATGTTTTGAAGGACAACTAAAAGGGATTTGAAGAAATTGGAGGAGAGAACAAAAGGCTAGCAGGCCAAAATTCAAAATAAAATCTGTAATGAATAGTGTCTTTTTTCTCTCTAGGATGTAATGAACATAATGCAATTTAATTGCTTTTATTAAAAGCCCTAGAAGCAGAAAAGGTAAATTAGAGCTCATCTTTCTATAACTTTAATGAAGCACCATGTATAATTGGGTCAATGTTCTTATTTTCCCTTCAAGCCAACTAACCACAATTAAACATTAAAGAACTCACACTCCTACATTGAAATAACTATTTGAAACCTGGGAGTTGTAAATTAATCTGTCTAGTTATCCAAAAATCAAAATGTATTACCACATTTAATTCTCTTCCTCCATAATAATGTTTTAGCAAAGTGAAATAATGGCAGAGTTGTAAGATGCTGATTAAATGTGAATCAAAATACAGCATTGGCAGTTAACATCAACAGAGAGAGAAGGCAAAAACTGAAAGCAGTTTGGGCAGGCACACTCATGCAGATGTAAAGCAGGACTTTCTAGAATATAATTTCTCCAGGACTGTTCTTGTGTCTATACACATGGAAGCAATGTAAACAAAATGTTGCAAGCAATGAGCAGAATTATGACAGCTTCTAAAAACTGCTATCATTATAGGAATCACAGAACTAGCTCACATTTATTTATTTATTATTTGGATTTGATAGACTACTTACCCCCTAAGGGCTCTGGGCGGTGTACAATACATTCATTAAAACGTATAAAATATAAAACAAATTACAATAGCATAAAACCAGAAGCACTAAATTAATACACTAAAAAATGCAGATGGCGAGAATGGTATCTCATTTCATGTTATGTGGGTTGATCAGGATGCCATACCAATATGTTAGTTAAAATACAAGTTCGAGCATAGGGAGTAGCATCATTTTAATGGTTGTCCTACCCCACCCACCCCCAGGCCCGGTGGACGAATTCCATTTTGCAAACCCTGCAGAATTGATCAAGATCCTGCAGGGCCCTAATGGATGGTGGAAAGGAGTTTCACCAAGTGGGGGCCAGGGCACTGAAGGCCCTGGCCCAGGTGGAGGCAAGCCATATTGTAGAGGGGCCAAGGACTACCAGTAACACATTGCATCCTTCATGCACAATCAAAAGTTCATTGCTATGATTGAAATAGCATCCCATCTTTTTATTAGGTTTATTAAGACCTTTGTCAACATTATGGAGATTTATACCTCCAATGTCAAGGAAGGGGGTACTAATTTTTGTGGCTTGTAGGTTATCATTCTGACAGTTTCAAGGTTTTATTTACATGTGCTTTTAATGGGTTTTACATATGCTTACATATGCTTACGTATGCTTTTAATGGGTGTTAATATTTTGGTCATTGGAGCCTATATTGTTTATTTTATAATTTGTATTTGTTTATGTGTCCTATTTGTTTCATTGTCATATATTATGTTGTACATCGCCCAGAGCCCTTGGGGGTAGGGAGGTATATAAAATGAATAATAAATAAAAATAAATAAATATTTTAAAGTTGCAAAAACATGTTTGAGAAGTGAAAATAACGAAATGATTAGAAATAAAAAGAAACCTCAAAGGTTGAGCTAAAAATGGTAAAATCTATAACAAAATAAATAAACAACATAGTCTCCAATGACCAAAATATTAACACCCATTAAAAGCATACTCTTCAGTTGTTAGCACCTTCCATTCTTCCTCTACTTCCTGTTGAAATCTACTTCATGATCAGCTTTCTTTTTTCCTAACTGCTACCAATGGATTATTATCCACTATTCTCCTATATAAACAAAATATTCTCCAGAACACATGAATATTAGCTATGCAAACATTCTGCTCTGCCTTGTGGTTTTTCAGATTGCCTTCTGATGGTTTAGTTGTTTTTCAATACATCTCTTCAAATGCTTTGTTAAATGGCTTTGGATACATCCTCAAATGCTCAAATTAGAACAAGGGAAAAAAAACAGTTGGCTCAGACAATTCTTATTTCTGTTTGACAGATGTAGATTCTTCACATAAATTTCACACTGATTATTGTCCTAAATTCCAGTTGGCAATACATTTTTTGCCATATGATGTTAATGATGAAAGACTACACTAGAGGTGTGGATTCAACAAAGCAGAACTGGAAAAAAAACCCCTGAAAAATCTTATTGGTATTTTTCAGGGGGTTTCAGTACCCCCAAATGACAGCAATTTAAGGGAGCTAAAAAGCAACTACTGAACAATGCCATTTCCCCCACCATTATTGGTCTCCTTTAGCCCCTTACCATGTAAAAAAACCTGGGGAGGGAGAATCCCCTTTCCCCTTCCCTCCCTCTCCACCTCAATTGCCTGATTGGAGACAGCAGGTAGCATAGAGCTAAATGCAGGGGTGGGCTTGGCTGGGCCCAGCATTTAGCTCTGCACCATCTGCTGCCTCTGACTCCAGATGGCTGGAATTTTTCAAGTTTGAGTTTAGTGGGCCTAAACAAAAATCGAATTTTTTTTAAAGCTGAAAAAAACCCATACCGTTATGGGGATTTGTTTTTTTCAGATTTTTTTGAAAATTTCCAGATATGTTATTCCCAAACCTGAAAAAATACCCCCCCCCCCAAAAAAAATGGTGCACACCCCTGGACTACACTTCACTCTGTTTCCAAATTAACTACACTTGGAGAGGAGTTTTTGTATCACTGGAAAAAAAAAACAGTCTACACTATAAGGCAATTATTATGCTGCAATATGGATGGGAAAGTGTCTGAGAGAGGATAAATATCTACTGAAAAATATGGTCTGAAGAGAAAGGTTTAAGCAGGCATGCATATGTACACACATACACATATCCCAATAAAAGTTTAGCTTCCCAGTGTCTCTGTTTCAGAAAAAAAAAGTTTTTTGAAAATGAGAAACTTTATGACTCACATGTATTGTTTAGCTTGGTCCTTAAAGGTAAAGCCTTCAAGAAAATTCTACCGATTCTGTACTGGGACTTGATCATCCATATGTGAGAAAGGAAGGGACTACTTAAAAAAGAATTGCAGATGAATCCTGATGGGCAATGTATTCTAACCTCAGCTTTTAGCCTAGTTGTTCCTTGTTCCAATTGCACAGCTGTGTGCATTTCCTAGCTGCTGCAAACAGCCATGTAGGTGGGCATGTTGTTGAGGACTGAAGAGTTGGCAATGCAATGACCTCCTGAACTCCTGGAAATAAATATTTCAGTTCATAAATCAATACCGTTAAAACAATCACCTCTGGACTCAAGTACAAAAAAGACTTGTAAACAACTAGTTGAACCAATAAAAGTCACACACTCCCCACTGCTACTCACTTTTCATCTGGCCATGTTTTACTTCTTGTGTAACACAACTGAGATATTAGGTTTTGATCTGGCACAATTCTTAACTTGCCAGCTGCATCAGCAGCATGTAACATCTCTTATGAGGTTTTCACATCATACTCCTCATGAATTAGGTCTAGCCACTGGGAAAGCTCCATATATAACCAGAGAATAATTCACTTGAACAGGATAGGGCTGACCTTGGTGCTTTTCAGTCAGCCAGAGGCAATACAGTCATGATCTTGATTCAATAAGCCAGTAAAACCAAGCACTTTCTCCTTGGAGATTCTAATCATTTTATATGCTGCATCATTCATGTAGTTGTGCACATTTCATGATATTCACTGCCATACTCTCTAAATGCCTCTTATACAATAATGATTTTATTGCTGTGAGAAAAAAATGAACATTATTGTTTGGCAGTAGCTACAGAACAGTGTGTATTAAACTAGGGATCATCTTTAAAGCCTGGTACTGTTTTCTACAATCATTAAATTCTCAGAATGCTAATATTTCTAAGTTGTTTTAGTTCTATTATCATTGATACTCAGATCTTTGTAAATAACGTGTTCAAAATTACTCACAATACCATTTTTTTCAGCCAAGCATGCTCATGTTTGCGATTCAAAGTGAACAGATTTTAAGTATATTTGGTAGCATTCATCATTATATAGGCACTCAGCTGATAACTTCTATAACTGTATCTCAGAACTTACTAGATTGCTAGTATTAAAGAAAAGTTTTCCCAACCTTTCTGGTTAAAAGTGGTAGGTTGTGATAAATATACAAATTTTATCCACATGGCAGGAAGTCATGCAGATAAAGAATGGGATGAGGGGTTGTTGCTGTCTATGCCATGTCAGAATTCCAAATGTGTTCGCAGGGTCAAAAGGATTGGGGAATCCTGCCTTAATATCATAGCCAGAAACAGTAATTTTCTTCTTTCACCTTTCTGCACAGGTGGGTGAGCAGGGGTGCACCGACATTGTTGCCATTTGCAAGCCGTTCTGTGAACAGCCCCAGTGCCCCAGCGGCCCACACCGGTCTAAACGGGCCATGCAGAAGCAGCCGAGGAGTATTGAAGAATCAGAAAGCCTAACTGCTACCAAAGTTATAATCCCTTACACTTATGCATGTTCCAAAATTCCTTCTTTGCTAGAATTCAAGGGAGTTATAGTATTCTACACTACTTTCAGGTACAAAAAAACATACATTCAAAGTATAATGGTAGTTTTAAATGCACATTTCTAAACAAGTACTGTTGGATGAAAACAAATGTCTGGAGTTGCAGAAAACATGAGTTCATATGGCCTCTAACACACTTTAAACATTATATTTTTACCATTTTCCCATAAAGATCAAATGAAAAGAAATGCTGAAATTTGAGATGAGAAATTCAGATTTCCACTATCCATTGCATTTACACACTGTCCTGTATGCTTTTACTGTATAAACTATACAGACATGGTTTCTCTTCATAACAGGGTATAAATGTAGAAATCATAATTAACCCTAAGTTGTAATTCTGTATGGTAGATGTCATGTTCCAGTATCAAGTCTAAGCAAAAATGCTAAGCATATTAATTACGCACTGGATGGGTTTCATCTCATTATTGCATCCAAGCCTGCCAACATGTCTTACCTCCAGCTGTTGCTGAATTTCTGATAACATAAGGTTCTTACACAGTGAATGATTTTATCTCCAGGTACCACATCACTGAATACACTATGATGAGGAGGATGAAGTCATCATAAGAAATTAACCAGAGCTTAATGCAAACATAACAGACCAGACTCTGAGATTGCAGGGTCACTGATTTTTAATTATTGGACTGCTTTAGTGATATACCAACAACATAGGTATGTTATGATTCAAAAGAAACTCTGCTTCAATTTAGATCATTTTACATTTGAGCAATGATATAAAGCAACCCAAGATATTTTGTCTTTTTTAGTAAGCCTTCACAATATGTGGATTATTCTTCCTAAGACTTGGTACATTCTCACTTGTTTCCTGAAACCTACAGAAACACATTTATTTATTTTATTTATTTTATTGGATTTTTATACCGCCCCATCCCCGGAGGGCTCTGGGCGGTGTACAACATTTAAAAACAGTATAATTAATAACATTTAAAAGCAGCGATCCAAGTTTAAATATAAATTAAATTAAAATCCAAGATGTAAGGTGGCGTCCAGCGTTTCAACAGCATAAAATCCCTCCCTCCCCACGATGAAGGGAGGCATGGCGAGTCTCAGTGATGGAATCGTGGCCCAGGTGTTGAGGGCCACAGACGGGGCACTATTAGCGGCTGGGTCCTCCGAAGGCCCGGCGGAACAGCTCTGTCTTACAGGCCCCGCGGAACTCCTTAAGGTCCCGCAGGGCCCGGACAGCTGGAGGGAGAGCGTTCCACCAGGCCGGGGCCAGGGCTGTAAAAGTCCTGGCCCGCGTGGAGGCCAGCCGCATCACCGAAGGGCCAGGGACCACCAATAAGTTGGCCTCCGCCGATCGGAGAGGCCGCCTAGGGACATATGGGGTGATGCGGTCTCGAAGATACGATGGTCCCAGGCCGTGAATGGCCTTAAAGGTCAACACCAACACCTTGAAGATGATCCGGAACTCTACTGGAAGCCAATGCAGCTGCCGCAGCACAGGCTAGATGTGTTCCCGAAGGGTGCTGCCTGTAAGCAGACGTGCTGCTGCGTGGTGAACCAGTTTTAAACGCCGGATCAGACGCAAGGGAAGGCCCGCGTAGAGCGAGTTACAATAGTCAAGTCTGGAAATGACCGTTGCATGGATCACTGAGGCTAGGTCCGCTCTGGAGAGGAAGGGCGCCAGCCGCCGGGCCTGACGGAGGTGGAAGAAGGCAGCCCGGGTTGTATAGGCCACCTGGGTCTCCATTGTGAGAGACAAATCCAGGTGGACCCCCAGGCTGCGAACGGAGGGGGTCGGTGTCAATGTGACCCCCTCCCACACCGGCGGATGGAAAGTCCCTCCCCCCCCTCACGACCAAGCCAGAGGATCTCCGTCTTCGAGGGGTTCAGTTTTAACCTGCTCTGCCGCAACCAACCAGCAACCGCCTCCAAACAGTGCTGGAGAGCCACAGGGGCGGCGGCTGCTCCCCCCTCCATCAACAGAATGAGCTGTGTGTCATCAGCGTACTGATGGCAAATCAGCCCAAAACTCCGTACCAGCTGAGCAAGAGGTCGCATATAGATGTTAAATAACAGCGGGGACAATAATGCCCCCTGGGGTACACATGGCAAAATTATTTTATGTGCATGCATTTATTTACTCTAAATGTGGGATCAATGTGTTTTGTATTAAGTACCTGCATCTATGTACAACTGTAAAGTGCAAACCAACTTTTAGCGAGTGAAGATCAGATTGTAGTAAGAATTAGTGAAAGAGACGAGCAGCCCAATCCAGGAGGAGGCGAATTTCCCTCTGGAGCCAGAATATCTCAGTGCTGGTGTGGGTGCCTGGTGCAAAATGTGTCAGTGGGGGAGAGTACTTGCCTGGGCTGTCGGGCACCCCACAGCTTTGCAGTGCCCGGCCTGAAAGCCTCCACCCTTGTCCAGGCCTGCCAATGCAAAATGCTGTGCCAACATAGCCAGGGGTGGGTCAGGGTTGGGTCGGGGGTAGGCGGAACTGCTGGCAAATATACACCATGTTGTTCATGGCATATATCTATCCATTCATGGGACTTAAAAGAACTCTTTTTTACTTCCTGCACTGCAGGAAAGTCCTTAGGGTGGGGCGACGCTGTCCCCTACCGCTGGGCGCCTCTGGATGGAGCTTTTAATGCAATGAAAGTTTTAACAAGTGGAACTGACATCTATGTTTGACTCGCGAAGGCAAAGACTGACAACATATTTCCTGATCTTTGGAGTGTAACAATAATAAATTAAAAAATAGCATCCACAGAAAAATTTCCCAAGCCAATTAAAATCATTGTGGGAGAAAAATTATTCAGAATAAGGCATTTCTCTTTAGTCTGTTCTGTGAAAATGCTTTATCATCCACAGATCTAAGCAAGGGTCTTCAGATACTTCAAGTTCACTTGTCCTTTCATGAAGTTGTCAATTGGAACACTGAAGCATAACAATATATTTTTAATTGAGTTTTGGGCATGTCAGTCTAACTCTAGCATCCTTTGGCGTTTTTTGCACGGATCATATATCCTGGGATAAGGAATTGAAACATCCCGGTTCAGCCATGACTTCCGCATGGCTTCTGAGTGTAAGGAATTCCAAAGAGCAGAAATAAAAGGCTTTTGAATATAAGTCCGTTTATTCAGACATCTTAGAAAGCAGACACACACACGACATGACAGGAATGAGACCTCCCGCCCAAACTACAGGTTATAACGTACCCGAGTCCTCCCCCCTCCCTGGGCCATCCGGGCCCATCTCATGAGAATGGAATGCTCATCCTGGACAGCAAGATAAGCCGTCCACCAAGGTTGTTGCTGCCAAATCTGGCCCGTCGCCCGGCTGGAGGCATTCCGTCAAGGCCAGCTGGCTGGGAGAGAACCGGGCAGGATTGCCATCCTTATACTCTGCCTCCCCTAAGAAAGCCCCCCCCCTGGTTTATTAGGAAAGGCTTTGTGGAAAGCAGAAATGAGGGAGGGGGCATCAATATTTTCTGTATACACCCATTGATTATGGCCAGAGGGATAGCCAACCCATGAAACTAGATATTGTAGACGATTGCGGGAGAAACGGGAGTCCAGAATAGCATCTATTTCATAGTGCTTGTGGCCATCAATTATAACTGGCGGGGGTGGCTCCGGAGGGTCGTGCCAGGCGTCTGAAACGGGAGCCTCCTTGAATAAGCTGGAATGGAAGACAGGGTGAATGTTACTTAACGAGTTAGGCAGTTCCAAACGAGCAGTAACATCATTGATCACCTTTGTAATCTGAAAAGGGCCCACAAATTTCTTGCCAAGTTTTGAATATTTGTGCATGTCTCTAAGGTTTTTAGTGGACAAGTAGACCCATGCCCCAACCCGCAAAGGGAAGTCTGAGCGACGTTTGTCCGCCTGAACCTTTTGTGATTCTTGGGCTTGCTGTAAGGTAGACTGCACCGTTTTCCAACCCTCGGCTAGCGAAGAAATCCATTGTTCGAATTCCGGAGGCTGCAGTACCTCTGCAGGCAGCTGGGGCAACGGTGGGAAGGACCGACCAGAAACAATCTCGAACGGGGTCTTTTGCGTGCTGCTGTGAATGGCATTGTTATATGCATACTCTGCAAAAGGGAGTAAATCGCACCAATTGTCCTGATGATAGTTAGTGTAACAACGTAAATACTGTTCTAACATTCTGTTCGTCCGTTCTGATTGGCCGTCACTTTGAACGTGGTAGGGGGCGGCGACCGCCGGGGTGGTTCCCAACAGCTCCAGGAACGCCTTCCAAAACTTAGACACGAATTGGGGACCGCGGTCGGATACCACCTTATCGGGGGAGGAGTGTAGGCGATAGACATGTTGGATAAACAACCGGGCCAATTTAGGTGCCGACGGGATGGTGGTGCAAGGAATAAAATGCGCTTGTTTAGAAAAAAGATCCACTACCACCCATAAAACCGTGTTCCCGTGGCTTTCCGGCAAATCAGTTATAAAATCCATGGAAATGACCTGCCAGGGTCGAGATGCAACGGGGAGGGGCTTTAATAACCCATGCGGCTTTCCCGGTATCGACTTGGCTTCCGCACAGACGGGACACCCTTTGATATACGTTTCAATGTCTTTGCGCATGGAGCGCCACCAGAACTGTCGGCGGGCCAGATGCAACGTTTTCAAAAATCCGAAATGCCCAGCCTGACGGGCATCATGACATACTTCGAGAACCTGCCTCCGGAGAGGAGGAGGGACGTACCAACACCCTCCCCGTTTCCAAACACCACCCTCCAAACGTAGTTGTGAATCTCCTTCCTCCGCCGAGAGCTCGCGGAGCCCCGCCTCCTTGAATCCCTGGAGGAAGGGGGAGACGATGTTAGGGATGGCCGGAGGGGGAGGAGCCGCTGTTGTTTGTGATCGGGTGACAGCTAATCCCAGCTGGGAGGGAGTAAGAACGGTGCGTGGGATGTCTCGTAGCGATGTGTTCCCCCCCTCCCCGGGGAGGCGAGAGAGCGCATCTGCCAGTTTGTTGCTTTTACCAGGAAAGAAATGGACTGTGAAAGAGAACCTGGAGAAGAAATCGGCCCAATGTAATTGTTTAGCAGACATTTTGAGCGGTGTAGACAGGGCAGCCAGATTCTTGTGATCCGACCAGACTTGGAAAGGGTGCTTGGCTCCTTCTAGCCAATGGCGCCAAACACTCAAAGCAGCTTTGATAGCCGCGGTCTCCTTATCTCCCACAGTCCAGTTCAGTTCAGCCCCAGAAAACTTTTTGAACAAGTAAGCACACGGCACCAATTTGTTATCTTTATTTTTCTGCAAGAGGGCAGCGCCTAGCGCTTTATCCGAAGCATCCACATGCACGATGAAGGGAAGATCTGGGTTTGGGTGCCTTAAAATTGGCTCTGTGGTAAAAGCTGTTTTTAGCTGCTGGAATGCTGACTGGCATTCCTGAGACCAGAGGAGGGGAGCTCCGGGTTTAGAAGCCTGCGAGTCTTTGCCTTTGGTACGTAGGAGATCTGTGAGCGGTAAGGTGATCTCAGCAAATCGGGGAATAAAGTCACGATAGAAATTGGCAAAGCCTAGGAAGGATTGCAGTTCCTTCCTGTTGGTGGGGGCAGGCCATTCAATTACGGCGGCTATTTTTGCTGGGTCCATTTCCAAACCCTCATGAGAGATCCGATACCCCAGATAATCTATGGAGGAGCGATGGAAACAACATTTTGACAACTTGACAAAGAGGGAGTTATCTAGTAGGCGTTGTAAGACTTCTCGTACTAGTTTCTCATGCTCCTCAATGTTTTGTGAATAAATTAAAACATCATCTAAATATACGACCACCCCTTTGTATAACAGATCTTGTAAAACTTCGTTGATAAGAGCCATGAAAGCCCCTGGGGCTCCAGCTAATCCGAATGGCATTATTAAATATTCGTATTGTCCAAACTTTGTATTAAAAGCTGTCAAGTGTTCATAGCCTTCCGCAATACGGACTCTGTAATAAGCCTCTCTTAAGTCCAATTTAGTAAAGATCCGCCCTTTGCCCAAAGCACCCAAGAGGTCTTTAATTAAGGGCAAAGGATATTTGTTGGATACAGACACAGCATTCAATCCGCGATAATCAGTACAAAGTCTTAACGAACCATCCTTCTTTTTAACAAATAGAACAGGGGCGGCATGGGTATGTTTTGTGGCTCTTCGTATAAATCCACGAGCCAGGTTTTTATCTAAGAAAGCGCGGAGCTCCTTCTCTTCGGTGGGACTCATGCAATAGATTCTACCTTTGGGTAACTGAGCTCCGGGTTGCAGTAAAATTTTACAGTCAGTATCCCTATGGGGGGGCAATTGGTCGCACTCCTGTTCTTGAAACACTCTGGACAAGTCTCGATACGCCTGCCGGATTTCCGCAGGACCAGAGGGAGACAATACATTTAAAGCTTTGGGACTCATGAGCTCGTTCTCAGTGGGAGTTGGGTTTTCCCCCCCGTTCATGTGATCCCCACAGGGAGGATCCGTGAATTGGAGGATCCGTTCTTTCCATATGATGGTTGGTTCGTGTAGGAGCAACCAAGGCATGCCTAACACAATAGAGTGTTTAGCAACAGGAGCAAGGATGAAACTTATTTTTTCCCAATGGTCGGCACAACGAAGAAATACTGGCTGGGTTTTAAAACGTGCCGGACCTTCGCCACCTAGAGGGCTACCATCCATTTGGGTGAAGGGAATGGGTTTCACCAAGGGGACTCGGTCTAAACCGAGTTCGTCAGCCACTTGTGGTCTCATGAGACAGTGGGAGCAGCCCGAGTCCACAAGTGCGGAGGCCAGAATGCGCGTATGTTTACTTGGGTTGGCTAGCGCAGTCAAAATGGTAATGGGAGCACTGCCTTCACTCACCGCATCCGGAGTAGGGTTAATATCTTCAGGTGCTGCTGACAGGCAGAGCGCTACTTCTCCGTCCTCGAAATCTTCCTCGATAGTAGCTTTAGACGACCCCTGAGGCGGCGGACCTGATTTCCGTGGAGGCTTGGCCGCCACGGTGCGTGTAGTCGGAGGTTGAGGTTTTTGCTTCTTTGGGCAGTTGGCAGCCAGGTGGCCAGGGCCCCCACAGTAAAGGCACAATCCCAAGCGGCGGCGACGTTCCGACGTGGTTTCAGTTGCGACGGCAGGAGTTGACTTGCGAGTACTTGGTGCTGGTGTTGCGGCTGGTTTTGGGCGCGGACGGCCATGGGCGCGTGCAAGACGAGCAGTGACTTGTGATCCCAGTTCGATCCATTCAGCTACTGTCCGCGGAATCCGGATGAGGATAACCGTTTCTCGCAGTTTGATGTCCATGCCTTCGAAAAAGTACTCACATTTCATGCGTTCCGGCCAGTCTGGAGGAAGTTTACTGGCCGCTGCACGAAATTCCCGGGCATATTCAGCGAAAGAACGGTTACCTTGCTGGATGGTTTTTACTGTACGTATGGCAATGTTTTCTGCATCAGGATCCTGGAAACGAAGACGTAACGCCTGGAGGAACCCCCCCACTGTGCGAGTGTCATCAGCCTGCAATTCGTAGAGAGTAACGAACCATTCAGCCGCTATGCCATCCCCCCCCCCCCCCACCCCCCCCCCCCCCCCCCCCCCCCCCCCCCCCCCCCCCCCCCCCCCGCCCCCCCCCCCCCCCCCCCCCCCCCCCCCCCCCCCTTCCCCCCCCCCCCCCCCCCCCCCCTCCCCCCCCCCCCCCCCCCCCCCCCCCCCCCCCCCCCACCCCCCCCCCCCCCCACCCCCCCCCCCACCTCCCCCTCCCACCCCCGCCCCCACCCCCCCCCCCACCCCCACCCCCCGCCCCCCCCCCCCCCCCCCCCCCCCACCCCCCCCCCCCCCCACCCCCCCCCCCCCCCACCCCCCCCCCCCCCCACCCCCCCCCCCCCCCACCCCCCCCCCCCCCCACCCCCCCCCCCCCCCACCCCCCCCCCCCCCCACCCCCCCCCCCCCCCACCCCCCCCCCCCCCCACCCCCCCCCCCCCCCACCCCCCCCCCCCCCCACCCCCCCCCCCCCCCACCCCCCCCCCCCCCCACCCCCCCCCCCCCCCACCCCCCCCCCCCCCCACCCCCCCCCCCCCCCACCCCCCCCCCCCCCCACCCCCCCCCCCCCCCACCCCCCCCCCCCCCCACCCCCCCCCCCCCCCACCCCCCCCCCCCCCCACCCCCCCCCCCCCCCACCCCCCCCCCCCCCCACCCCCCCCCCCCCCCACCCCCCCCCCCCCCCACCCCCCCCCCCCCCCACCCCCCCCCCCCCCCACCCCCCCCCCCCCCCACCCCCCCCCCCCCCCACCCCCCCCCCCCCCCACCCCCCCCCCCCCCCACCCCCCCCCCCCCCCACCCCCCCCCCCCCCCACCCCCCCCCCCCCCCACCCCCCCCCCCCCCCACCCCCCCCCCCCCCCACCCCCCCCCCCCCCCACCCCCCCCCCCCCCCACCCCCCCCCCCCCCCACCCCCCCCCCCCCCCACCCCCCCCCCCCCCCACCCCCCCCCCCCCCCACCCCCCCCCCCCCCCACCCCCCCCCCCCCCCACCCCCCCCCCCCCCCACCCCCCCCCCCCCCCACCCCCCCCCCCCCCCACCCCCCCCCCCCCCCACCCCCCCCCCCCCCCACCCCCCCCCCCCCCCACCCCCCCCCCCCCCCACCCCCCCCCCCCCCCACCCCCCCCCCCCCCCACCCCCCCCCCCCCCCACCCCCCCCCCCCCCCACCCCCCCCCCCCCCCACCCCCCCCCCCCCCCACCCCCCCCCCCCCCCACCCCCCCCCCCCCCCACCCCCCCCCCCCCCCACCCCCCCCCCCCCCCACCCCCCCCCCCCCCCACCCCCCCCCCCCCCCACCCCCCCCCCCCCCCACCCCCCCCCCCCCCCACCCCCCCCCCCCCCCACCCCCCCCCCCCCCCACCCCCCCCCCCCCCCACCCCCCCCCCCCCCCACCCCCCCCCCCCCCCACCCCCCCCCCCCCCCACCCCCCCCCCCCCCCACCCCCCCCCCCCCCCACCCCCCCCCCCCCCCACCCCCCCCCCCCCCCACCCCCCCCCCCCCCCACCCCCCCCCCCCCCCACCCCCCCCCCCCCCCACCCCCCCCCCCCCCCACCCCCCCCCCCCCCCACCCCCCCCCCCCCCCACCCCCCCCCCCCCCCACCCCCCCCCCCCCCCACCCCCCCCCCCCCCCACCCCCCCCCCCCCCCACCCCCCCCCCCCCCCACCCCCCCCCCCCCCCACCCCCCCCCCCCCCCACCCCCCCCCCCCCCCACCCCCCCCCCCCCCCACCCCCCCCCCCCCCCACCCCCCCCCCCCCCCACCCCCCCCCCCCCCCACCCCCCCCCCCCCCCACCCCCCCCCCCCCCCACCCCCCCCCCCCCCCACCCCCCCCCCCCCCCACCCCCCCCCCCCCCCACCCCCCCCCCCCCCCACCCCCCCCCCCCCCCACCCCCCCCCCCCCCCACCCCCCCCCCCCCCCACCCCCCCCCCCCCCCACCCCCCCCCCCCCCCACCCCCCCCCCCCCCCACCCCCCCCCCCCCCCACCCCCCCCCCCCCCCACCCCCCCCCCCCCCCACCCCCCCCCCCCCCCACCCCCCCCCCCCCCCACCCCCCCCCCCCCCCACCCCCCCCCCCCCCCACCCCCCCCCCCCCCCACCCCCCCCCCCCCCCACCCCCCCCCCCCCCCACCCCCCCCCCCCCCCACCCCCCCCCCCCCCCACCCCCCCCCCCCCCCACCCCCCCCCCCCCCCACCCCCCCCCCCCCCCACCCCCCCCCCCCCCCACCCCCCCCCCCCCCCACCCCCCCCCCCCCCCACCCCCCCCCCCCCCCACCCCCCCCCCCCCCCACCCCCCCCCCCCCCCACCCCCCCCCCCCCCCACCCCCCCCCCCCCCCACCCCCCCCCCCCCCCACCCCCCCCCCCCCCCACCCCCCCCCCCCCCCACCCCCCCCCCCCCCCACCCCCCCCCCCCCCCACCCCCCCCCCCCCCCACCCCCCCCCCCCCCCACCCCCCCCCCCCCCCACCCCCCCCCCCCCCCACCCCCCCCCCCCCCCACCCCCCCCCCCCCCCACCCCCCCCCCCCCCCACCCCCCCCCCCCCCCACCCCCCCCCCCCCCCACCCCCCCCCCCCCCCACCCCCCCCCCCCCCCACCCCCCCCCCCCCCCACCCCCCCCCCCCCCCACCCCCCCCCCCCCCCACCCCCCCCCCCCCCCACCCCCCCCCCCCCCCACCCCCCCCCCCCCCCACCCCCCCCCCCCCCCACCCCCCCCCCCCCCCACCCCCCCCCCCCCCCACCCCCCCCCCCCCCCACCCCCCCCCCCCCCCACCCCCCCCCCCCCCCACCCCCCCCCCCCCCCACCCCCCCCCCCCCCCACCCCCCCCCCCCCCCACCCCCCCCCCCCCCCACCCCCCCCCCCCCCCACCCCCCCCCCCCCCCACCCCCCCCCCCCCCCACCCCCCCCCCCCCCCACCCCCCCCCCCCCCCACCCCCCCCCCCCCCCACCCCCCCCCCCCCCCACCCCCCCCCCCCCCCACCCCCCCCCCCCCCCACCCCCCCCCCCCCCCACCCCCCCCCCCCCCCACCCCCCCCCCCCCCCACCCCCCCCCCCCCCCACCCCCCCCCCCCCCCACCCCCCCCCCCCCCCACCCCCCCCCCCCCCCACCCCCCCCCCCCCCCACCCCCCCCCCCCCCCACCCCCCCCCCCCCCCACCCCCCCCCCCCCCCACCCCCCCCCCCCCCCACCCCCCCCCCCCCCCACCCCCCCCCCCCCCCACCCCCCCCCCCCCCCACCCCCCCCCCCCCCCACCCCCCCCCCCCCCCACCCCCCCCCCCCCCCACCCCCCCCCCCCCCCACCCCCCCCCCCCCCCACCCCCCCCCCCCCCCACCCCCCCCCCCCCCCACCCCCCCCCCCCCCCACCCCCCCCCCCCCCCACCCCCCCCCCCCCCCACCCCCCCCCCCCCCCACCCCCCCCCCCCCCCACCCCCCCCCCCCCCCACCCCCCCCCCCCCCCACCCCCCCCCCCCCCCACCCCCCCCCCCCCCCACCCCCCCCCCCCCCCACCCCCCCCCCCCCCCACCCCCCCCCCCCCCCACCCCCCCCCCCCCCCACCCCCCCCCCCCCCCACCCCCCCCCCCCCCCACCCCCCCCCCCCCCCACCCCCCCCCCCCCCCACCCCCCCCCCCCCCCACCCCCCCCCCCCCCCACCCCCCCCCCCCCCCACCCCCCCCCCCCCCCACCCCCCCCCCCCCCCACCCCCCCCCCCCCCCACCCCCCCCCCCCCCCACCCCCCCCCCCCCCCACCCCCCCCCCCCCCCACCCCCCCCCCCCCCCACCCCCCCCCCCCCCCACCCCCCCCCCCCCCCACCCCCCCCCCCCCCCACCCCCCCCCCCCCCCACCCCCCCCCCCCCCCACCCCCCCCCCCCCCCACCCCCCCCCCCCCCCACCCCCCCCCCCCCCCACCCCCCCCCCCCCCCACCCCCCCCCCCCCCCACCCCCCCCCCCCCCCACCCCCCCCCCCCCCCACCCCCCCCCCCCCCCACCCCCCCCCCCCCCCACCCCCCCCCCCCCCCACCCCCCCCCCCCCCCACCCCCCCCCCCCCCCACCCCCCCCCCCCCCCACCCCCCCCCCCCCCCACCCCCCCCCCCCCCCACCCCCCCCCCCCCCCACCCCCCCCCCCCCCCACCCCCCCCCCCCCCCACCCCCCCCCCCCCCCACCCCCCCCCCCCCCCACCCCCCCCCCCCCCCACCCCCCCCCCCCCCCACCCCCCCCCCCCCCCACCCCCCCCCCCCCCCACCCCCCCCCCCCCCCACCCCCCCCCCCCCCCACCCCCCCCCCCCCCCACCCCCCCCCCCCCCCACCCCCCCCCCCCCCCACCCCCCCCCCCCCCCACCCCCCCCCCCCCCCACCCCCCCCCCCCCCCACCCCCCCCCCCCCCCACCCCCCCCCCCCCCCACCCCCCCCCCCCCCCACCCCCCCCCCCCCCCACCCCCCCCCCCCCCCACCCCCCCCCCCCCCCACCCCCCCCCCCCCCCACCCCCCCCCCCCCCCACCCCCCCCCCCCCCCACCCCCCCCCCCCCCCACCCCCCCCCCCCCCCACCCCCCCCCCCCCCCACCCCCCCCCCCCCCCACCCCCCCCCCCCCCCACCCCCCCCCCCCCCCACCCCCCCCCCCCCCCACCCCCCCCCCCCCCCACCCCCCCCCCCCCCCACCCCCCCCCCCCCCCACCCCCCCCCCCCCCCACCCCCCCCCCCCCCCACCCCCCCCCCCCCCCACCCCCCCCCCCCCCCACCCCCCCCCCCCCCCACCCCCCCCCCCCCCCACCCCCCCCCCCCCCCACCCCCCCCCCCCCCCACCCCCCCCCCCCCCCACCCCCCCCCCCCCCCACCCCCCCCCCCCCCCACCCCCCCCCCCCCCCACCCCCCCCCCCCCCCACCCCCCCCCCCCCCCACCCCCCCCCCCCCCCACCCCCCCCCCCCCCCACCCCCCCCCCCCCCCACCCCCCCCCCCCCCCACCCCCCCCCCCCCCCACCCCCCCCCCCCCCCACCCCCCCCCCCCCCCACCCCCCCCCCCCCCCACCCCCCCCCCCCCCCACCCCCCCCCCCCCCCACCCCCCCCCCCCCCCACCCCCCCCCCCCCCCACCCCCCCCCCCCCCCACCCCCCCCCCCCCCCACCCCCCCCCCCCCCCACCCCCCCCCCCCCCCACCCCCCCCCCCCCCCACCCCCCCCCCCCCCCACCCCCCCCCCCCCCCACCCCCCCCCCCCCCCACCCCCCCCCCCCCCCACCCCCCCCCCCCCCCACCCCCCCCCCCCCCCACCCCCCCCCCCCCCCACCCCCCCCCCCCCCCACCCCCCCCCCCCCCCACCCCCCCCCCCCCCCACCCCCCCCCCCCCCCACCCCCCCCCCCCCCCACCCCCCCCCCCCCCCACCCCCCCCCCCCCCCACCCCCCCCCCCCCCCACCCCCCCCCCCCCCCACCCCCCCCCCCCCCCACCCCCCCCCCCCCCCACCCCCCCCCCCCCCCACCCCCCCCCCCCCCCACCCCCCCCCCCCCCCACCCCCCCCCCCCCCCACCCCCCCCCCCCCCCACCCCCCCCCCCCCCCACCCCCCCCCCCCCCCACCCCCCCCCCCCCCCACCCCCCCCCCCCCCCACCCCCCCCCCCCCCCACCCCCCCCCCCCCCCACCCCCCCCCCCCCCCACCCCCCCCCCCCCCCACCCCCCCCCCCCCCCACCCCCCCCCCCCCCCACCCCCCCCCCCCCCCACCCCCCCCCCCCCCCACCCCCCCCCCCCCCCACCCCCCCCCCCCCCCACCCCCCCCCCCCCCCACCCCCCCCCCCCCCCACCCCCCCCCCCCCCCACCCCCCCCCCCCCCCACCCCCCCCCCCCCCCACCCCCCCCCCCCCCCACCCCCCCCCCCCCCCACCCCCCCCCCCCCCCACCCCCCCCCCCCCCCACCCCCCCCCCCCCCCACCCCCCCCCCCCCCCACCCCCCCCCCCCCCCACCCCCCCCCCCCCCCACCCCCCCCCCCCCCCACCCCCCCCCCCCCCCACCCCCCCCCCCCCCCACCCCCCCCCCCCCCCACCCCCCCCCCCCCCCACCCCCCCCCCCCCCCACCCCCCCCCCCCCCCACCCCCCCCCCCCCCCACCCCCCCCCCCCCCCACCCCCCCCCCCCCCCACCCCCCCCCCCCCCCACCCCCCCCCCCCCCCACCCCCCCCCCCCCCCACCCCCCCCCCCCCCCACCCCCCCCCCCCCCCACCCCCCCCCCCCCCCACCCCCCCCCCCCCCCACCCCCCCCCCCCCCCACCCCCCCCCCCCCCCACCCCCCCCCCCCCCCACCCCCCCCCCCCCCCACCCCCCCCCCCCCCCACCCCCCCCCCCCCCCACCCCCCCCCCCCCCCACCCCCCCCCCCCCCCACCCCCCCCCCCCCCCACCCCCCCCCCCCCCCACCCCCCCCCCCCCCCACCCCCCCCCCCCCCCACCCCCCCCCCCCCCCACCCCCCCCCCCCCCCACCCCCCCCCCCCCCCACCCCCCCCCCCCCCCACCCCCCCCCCCCCCCACCCCCCCCCCCCCCCACCCCCCCCCCCCCCCACCCCCCCCCCCCCCCACCCCCCCCCCCCCCCACCCCCCCCCCCCCCCACCCCCCCCCCCCCCCACCCCCCCCCCCCCCCACCCCCCCCCCCCCCCACCCCCCCCCCCCCCCACCCCCCCCCCCCCCCACCCCCCCCCCCCCCCACCCCCCCCCCCCCCCACCCCCCCCCCCCCCCACCCCCCCCCCCCCCCACCCCCCCCCCCCCCCACCCCCCCCCCCCCCCACCCCCCCCCCCCCCCACCCCCCCCCCCCCCCACCCCCCCCCCCCCCCACCCCCCCCCCCCCCCACCCCCCCCCCCCCCCACCCCCCCCCCCCCCCACCCCCCCCCCCCCCCACCCCCCCCCCCCCCCACCCCCCCCCCCCCCCACCCCCCCCCCCCCCCACCCCCCCCCCCCCCCACCCCCCCCCCCCCCCACCCCCCCCCCCCCCCACCCCCCCCCCCCCCCACCCCCCCCCCCCCCCACCCCCCCCCCCCCCCACCCCCCCCCCCCCCCACCCCCCCCCCCCCCCACCCCCCCCCCCCCCCACCCCCCCCCCCCCCCACCCCCCCCCCCCCCCACCCCCCCCCCCCCCCACCCCCCCCCCCCCCCACCCCCCCCCCCCCCCACCCCCCCCCCCCCCCACCCCCCCCCCCCCCCACCCCCCCCCCCCCCCACCCCCCCCCCCCCCCACCCCCCCCCCCCCCCACCCCCCCCCCCCCCCACCCCCCCCCCCCCCCACCCCCCCCCCCCCCCACCCCCCCCCCCCCCCACCCCCCCCCCCCCCCACCCCCCCCCCCCCCCACCCCCCCCCCCCCCCACCCCCCCCCCCCCCCACCCCCCCCCCCCCCCACCCCCCCCCCCCCCCACCCCCCCCCCCCCCCACCCCCCCCCCCCCCCACCCCCCCCCCCCCCCACCCCCCCCCCCCCCCACCCCCCCCCCCCCCCACCCCCCCCCCCCCCCACCCCCCCCCCCCCCCACCCCCCCCCCCCCCCACCCCCCCCCCCCCCCACCCCCCCCCCCCCCCACCCCCCCCCCCCCCCACCCCCCCCCCCCCCCACCCCCCCCCCCCCCCACCCCCCCCCCCCCCCACCCCCCCCCCCCCCCACCCCCCCCCCCCCCCACCCCCCCCCCCCCCCACCCCCCCCCCCCCCCACCCCCCCCCCCCCCCACCCCCCCCCCCCCCCACCCCCCCCCCCCCCCACCCCCCCCCCCCCCCACCCCCCCCCCCCCCCACCCCCCCCCCCCCCCACCCCCCCCCCCCCCCACCCCCCCCCCCCCCCACCCCCCCCCCCCCCCACCCCCCCCCCCCCCCACCCCCCCCCCCCCCCACCCCCCCCCCCCCCCACCCCCCCCCCCCCCCACCCCCCCCCCCCCCCACCCCCCCCCCCCCCCACCCCCCCCCCCCCCCACCCCCCCCCCCCCCCACCCCCCCCCCCCCCCACCCCCCCCCCCCCCCACCCCCCCCCCCCCCCACCCCCCCCCCCCCCCACCCCCCCCCCCCCCCACCCCCCCCCCCCCCCACCCCCCCCCCCCCCCACCCCCCCCCCCCCCCACCCCCCCCCCCCCCCACCCCCCCCCCCCCCCACCCCCCCCCCCCCCCACCCCCCCCCCCCCCCACCCCCCCCCCCCCCCACCCCCCCCCCCCCCCACCCCCCCCCCCCCCCACCCCCCCCCCCCCCCACCCCCCCCCCCCCCCACCCCCCCCCCCCCCCACCCCCCCCCCCCCCCACCCCCCCCCCCCCCCACCCCCCCCCCCCCCCACCCCCCCCCCCCCCCACCCCCCCCCCCCCCCACCCCCCCCCCCCCCCACCCCCCCCCCCCCCCACCCCCCCCCCCCCCCACCCCCCCCCCCCCCCACCCCCCCCCCCCCCCACCCCCCCCCCCCCCCACCCCCCCCCCCCCCCACCCCCCCCCCCCCCCACCCCCCCCCCCCCCCACCCCCCCCCCCCCCCACCCCCCCCCCCCCCCACCCCCCCCCCCCCCCACCCCCCCCCCCCCCCACCCCCCCCCCCCCCCACCCCCCCCCCCCCCCACCCCCCCCCCCCCCCACCCCCCCCCCCCCCCACCCCCCCCCCCCCCCACCCCCCCCCCCCCCCACCCCCCCCCCCCCCCACCCCCCCCCCCCCCCACCCCCCCCCCCCCCCACCCCCCCCCCCCCCCACCCCCCCCCCCCCCCACCCCCCCCCCCCCCCACCCCCCCCCCCCCCCACCCCCCCCCCCCCCCACCCCCCCCCCCCCCCACCCCCCCCCCCCCCCACCCCCCCCCCCCCCCACCCCCCCCCCCCCCCACCCCCCCCCCCCCCCACCCCCCCCCCCCCCCACCCCCCCCCCCCCCCACCCCCCCCCCCCCCCACCCCCCCCCCCCCCCACCCCCCCCCCCCCCCACCCCCCCCCCCCCCCACCCCCCCCCCCCCCCACCCCCCCCCCCCCCCACCCCCCCCCCCCCCCACCCCCCCCCCCCCCCACCCCCCCCCCCCCCCACCCCCCCCCCCCCCCACCCCCCCCCCCCCCCACCCCCCCCCCCCCCCACCCCCCCCCCCCCCCACCCCCCCCCCCCCCCACCCCCCCCCCCCCCCACCCCCCCCCCCCCCCACCCCCCCCCCCCCCCACCCCCCCCCCCCCCCACCCCCCCCCCCCCCCACCCCCCCCCCCCCCCACCCCCCCCCCCCCCCACCCCCCCCCCCCCCCACCCCCCCCCCCCCCCACCCCCCCCCCCCCCCACCCCCCCCCCCCCCCACCCCCCCCCCCCCCCACCCCCCCCCCCCCCCACCCCCCCCCCCCCCCACCCCCCCCCCCCCCCACCCCCCCCCCCCCCCACCCCCCCCCCCCCCCACCCCCCCCCCCCCCCACCCCCCCCCCCCCCCACCCCCCCCCCCCCCCACCCCCCCCCCCCCCCACCCCCCCCCCCCCCCACCCCCCCCCCCCCCCACCCCCCCCCCCCCCCACCCCCCCCCCCCCCCACCCCCCCCCCCCCCCACCCCCCCCCCCCCCCACCCCCCCCCCCCCCCACCCCCCCCCCCCCCCACCCCCCCCCCCCCCCACCCCCCCCCCCCCCCACCCCCCCCCCCCCCCACCCCCCCCCCCCCCCACCCCCCCCCCCCCCCACCCCCCCCCCCCCCCACCCCCCCCCCCCCCCACCCCCCCCCCCCCCCACCCCCCCCCCCCCCCACCCCCCCCCCCCCCCACCCCCCCCCCCCCCCACCCCCCCCCCCCCCCCCCCCCCCCCCCCCCCACCCCCCCCCCCCCCCACCCACCCCCCCCCCCCCCCCTCCCCCCCCCCCCCCCCCCCCCCCCCCACCCCCCCCCCCCCCCACCCCTCCACCCCTCCACCCACCCCCCCCTCCATCCCCCCCTCCCCCCATCCCCCCCCCCACCCCACCATCCCCCCCTCCCCCCCCCCCCCCCCCCCACCCCCCCTCCCCCCCCCCCTCCCCCCCCCCCCCCCCCCCCCCCCCCCACCCCCCCCCCCCCCCACCCCCCCCCCCCCCCCCCCCCCCCCCCCCCCACCCCTCCACCCACCCTGGACACTCCAACAGATATATACTCCACTTGCTTTCCCAACATCAGATCCTCTGAAGATACCAGCCACAGATGCAGGCGAAACGTCAGGAGAGAATGCTGCTAGAACACGGCCATACAGCCCGGAAACCACACAGCACCCAAGTGATTCCGGCCGTGAAAGCCTTCGACAATACATTGTTCTTAGGTTGTCCATTCTTACTTACTTGCCTGGTGGCCTACTTGTTGTCCTACTAACTGTCTTGTTGCCATTGCAAAACAGCTTCTTAAATCACTTTAAAAACCAGTGATATAAAACATTGATTGAAGTGCATTGCCATCAATATTCCAGTTCAGTCCCACTAAATTCATACATAAATATTACATATGTTCTGTGATCTGATATTATATATGTTTATTTTAGAAAATATAGTTTGATATGTTTATTTTAGCTATGCTTTTTAGATATGCTTCTTTTAGAAAATATAGTTTATTAGATGTTAATTTTAGAAAATGTAGGTATGTTTATTTTAGATATTAGATATGTTTATTTTAGAAATATAGTTTATTTTAGAAAATAGTTTGTTCATCTGTGAACATGCAGCTCCAAACAATACAGAAAATTTTAAATGTATGAAACAGTGCACAAGGAATTCAGAACCAAATTAAATATACATTTCAACTAGTTGTATTCATAGAAATAGTACTGTGTTAAAATGTGACAGGTTTGACCCTAAAACCCCATTTTGCTATTGCCAGAGCTGTCTGGCAGTGCTGGAGAAAGCCTCAATTGTTAGTGGAATAAACCTGTAGGGGCCAGCCGAAGATTTTTTTTCATGTGATGAACAGTTGGTTTGTAGGCTTCAATAGTTTGTTAAACTGCTGATAGTAATTTTCAGTCTATTTGTTTTAATATTTTACCTCTCTGTCTTTCATGCAAATATTTTATTATCTATAAGCATAATGAAGGGTTGTTTAAAAAAATTGAATAAGAAAATTGAAGTATTCGAAAGTTTACTCTGTTGTATCAGCCAGGGCTGCTAAGAGACGTAAGGGTCCCCGGACAAAGATTTCCTCCAGGTCCCTTTAATGTTACTGAGATCTAGCCTTCAAATCATATGAAATATCATGATTTTCCCAGTTCCATGGGCTTACTGAAATGTTGCTCCACTAGTTTTTTCTGAGATCAAATATGTATTCATGTTGGTTCCATAAAATAAATTGCAGTTACCTGTCCCCAAACTAATTCCATAACCAGGTGTCTTAGGAACCAATATGATAGATGGGAAGATCCTTCTGTTTCAAGATATCTATCAGCCTTATACAACAAGATATTTATACCATCTCTCTGTATTGATTTCATTATCTTTGTTTTAGCATTTCCATGGAACCAGCTGAATACATGCAGCTTGCTTTAATTTGGTCTTTCTCTCCCACTACACCCTGAAATATTTCACACAATATTTCATTAAACTTTATTCTCCAGTAAATAACTCTTTCTTTCTTTCTTTCTTTCTTTCTTTCTTTCTTTCTTTCTTTCTTTCTTTCTTTCTTTCTTTCTTTCTTTCTTTCTTTTTTCCTTTTTTTCTTTCTTTCTTACATCCGTCAGGTGGCCAATTTCACAACAGTTCAGATTTGCCCTCACAGTAGCTGTCTTGCCTGATTGTACAGTCTGAAATGCTTATAGAGCACCAAAGAGTTAACACATTTTGCCAGTTTTTGAGCAAATCATATCTAGAGGACATGACTGATTATATCAGTATCTGCTAAATTGGAAAGAATTAGGCCAGTGCTTAGAATTCATCATGTTTGGGGCTGAATAGTTTAATTTAAAAAAAGATGTTCAGAAAAACATCCCAGATTCTTTAGATGTGTTAATATCAAGATGTACAGGATGGCTTTTGCTCATGCATATGGCTTAATTGTCAAAGCTGTCTTTCTCATTTTAATTTAACCTGCCAGGAAATCAATAATAATTGATTAAATTTTGTTAGAAGATTTCTTATCTGGTACTCTTACCCAAGAGAGAAAATCCTTAGTTTATCATATGCAGCATTTGTTGACACACTCTCTTGCCCTTCAATAAAGCCTCAAATGATGATCTCTTGTAGAAGTGGATGTAATTTGCTTACATCATCAAAGGCTTTTGATAACTAGGTTCCATGAAGTCGTGGAAAAAATCCTACAAATAGAAAAAAAGCAAAGGTCAGATTGCTAATAAAAGCAATTGGATGGGTGAAAAAAAATTGGGTAGTCATGAAAGGTTGGTTTCTGAGGACCCAATTAATGCAGTCGCAAGCTTTCCTTCTATGAAGAACTGTTGCTTATGTGTGTTATAAAAGATAACGTAGAAACTGGCTGAGGCATCTGTCTCATAAAATGATAATTAATGTGAGGGAGCTTGCTAACAAAAGGAAAGTTCACCCATGGTCCTACCAAGCTTCATCCATAAACCTGACCAGAAACATACAGGGGAATGACCCCAAAACCAATTTTTCAAGGGCCGTCCAGCACACCTTATCATTAAAATGATATTCAATCACATTTTTAAATGAGCAGTATTTGAGTGGTTCAGAGTCTGAGCATCTGGTTATATTCATCATGGCAACAGTCTGTACAGCCATTGTCTTCATATGTCCACAATTAACTGCTTTGCCTGATTTTTACCGTCTGTCTGCCCGTCCGTCTGTCTGTCTGCATTCCTGCCCATACGCACACACACACCAAAGTCATCATTAGTCATGGATCATTTAAAAACAGTTACATCTTCAGCATGTTTCATGCTTTTGTGCTTGCAAAGTCATTTGCTGGCATTTCCCAAGCTGGATTCAACTACAGTTCCCAGGCAGTTGGGCAGACTATTTGTGATCTAATTTAGAACACTCAGTTCAATTGAATATGTTCATCTTTCAACGTCACGAAGACAAACTGTGCAAAGCTGGCATATTAAATGGGCAAACCTCACGGTTTCTATCCCCACCCCTACCAGACTAAGACAATAAAACAAAGAATCTGTTTTAATCTGTTTTAAAGAAAAAAAAATGGGTTTTCAGATACTTATGCAAACCTGTAGAAAGAACTGTCTTGAATGTTCATGACTCCAGTCTCTGGATTTAACTATCCACAGATGGGGCCATATTGAGAATTAGATATACTGATATTATTTACTGTTCAGTGGGTTGAGCAGACATCAGAAAGGTCAAGGGATAGTAGTAGGAAAGTAGTAACAGATCATGCCTGCACAAAGCATTTGCAAAACAACTGAAAACATTATAGAGGGTCTGTCAAATGGCAGACATTTTCCTAAGAGTTTAAGAGTGTTGCAGTTTTAGCAATGGAGTGTTGGCAGATCTTTATGGAACACTTACATCTATGACTTACATAGGAGACATGGTTTGTGGACTGTCCTACCAATTGACAGGTATAAATTGCTCCTCATCTGCCAAATGAAGGAATATCTTTGGGACCTCATCTCATTGTACTGCCTATGGAGGCCTCTTCAGTCCCCTGACAGCAATCTTCTAGTGGTCCCTGGCCCCAAAGAGAGATGGTTGGCTTCCACCAGAGTCGGAACCTTTTTAAGAGCCAGTGTGGTGTAGTGGTTAAGAGCAAATTGATTTTAATCTGGAGAACTGGATTTGATTCCCCACTCCTCCACCTGAGGGGCAGAGGCTTATCTGGTGAACCAGATGTGTTTCCACACCCCTACATTCCTACTGAGTGACCTTGGGCTAGTCACAGTTCTTTGGAACTCTCTCAACCCCACCTACCTCACAAGGTGTCCTTTGTGGGGAGAAGAAAGGGAAAGGAGCTTGTAAGCCACCTTGAGTCTCTTTACAGCAGAGAAAGGTGGGATATAAATCCAAACTCCTACTCTTCTTTCCTCCTCCTCCTCCTCCTCCTGTTCCTCCTCCTCCTCCTCTTCTTGGCTTGACTTCTACATGGTGGATTGCACTGCCTGCAAACATCAGAGTTCTGTAAGACATTAATCAGTTTCATAGAGCTTGCAAAACTGAAATGTTTCATCAGGCATATAGACGCCGTATAGATAAAGAACTGTATTGGCTCTTTTCCTTGGACAGAAATACACGTTTACTCTATGGGCAATGTCTACTGATTAAATCACCATCAGGGAAATTTTATACTGAATGTTTTAATTATAACACTGACATTTTGTAATTTATTTGTTTCAATGTGCTTATACTATGTACGTTAGCTGCCCTGAGCCTGGCTACAACTGGGGAGGGTGGGATATCAATTTAAGTACAGTAAAATAAAAATAAAAAAATATTAGAGTCTAAAGTAAAAATTTCCATAGGGCAAGAATCATTCACAACTGAGTTTTGATCACTGTTTAACAGGCAAATAATGCATAGGTTTAGAGCAATTTTAGCTATAATGCTGAATGGATCTGAAAGTATGCTTTAGAAAGAAACTACTTGGTGATATTTATTTAACAAGAAGGCCCCTCATCCTAGAAAACACAGAATAGCCTTTATAGTCAGAAGAAAATGTCTCTCACAATTTATTTGAATGCTTTTTAAATTGAAAGATATAGGGCCAGGTTCTTTATACACTAAAACAAAGAATTTTGGACGTTGAAAAGCAAACTTTACTAGTTAATGCCAACGGTCCTTGTTCACCATTGATTTGTGGGATACCCCTGCCATCCTCTGGTGTCTTACCAGATTATTTTGCCAATCTTAAGTCCCCCATTTTATAATGTGCTTTTATCTCTAAATTTCTGCATAAATTATTTGGCGTGCCAAACTGCGTCCCATATGCAGCTCTATGCCTAGAATCTGGCCAATACTCTATAGAGGCCACTATCTGGTTAAACATCATAAAATTTTGGCTGCATATTCATTATCAAAGCTCCGACAACTCACTGACGCAACTCACCTTGAGAAAACTCCATCACTCTAAATGGTGCACATCAGTTATAACAAAGATTGGGGAATTGGGCTATGATAGTGACTCTCTGAACATGCTAACCCTTACTGAGACATTTGCCCTCATCAAAGAGCGGCTACTAGCAATGGATTATCAACAACTGCAGAGCTTGGCCAACAAATCCTGTTCGCCAATGAACGTGGCAATTCCATTTGTGCAGGGAAACCCAGCCTACTATATTGCAGCGCTTACCAACCCTATTTATAGGAGAGCCTACATGCTGGCTAGATTTAACATTATGCCATCCCCGCTCCATAGAGGAAGACTCAAGGGTCTACCAAACGATAAGAGGCTTTGCCCCTGCAGTCCAGGGCAGTTGGATTCCATTGCGCACATTCTCCTCCACTGCCCACTTTACCAGAATCCAAGATCCAGCTTTTTATTTATTTATTTATTTATTTATTTATTTATTTATTTATTTATTTATTATATTTGTATACCGCCCTCCCCGAAGGCTCAGGCTTACAAATCATTGACTCCATGAAAACCCTTACAGAGCTTGATAAAGTAAATATGCTCTTAAACTGTAATGACCTTGACTGTTGTCTCGCAGTGGCAAAGTTTCTGGCTGAGGTTTGCGAACTGAACTTATGATCCAGTGTGAAGTTTTATCTAGTAATTTTAATTGTATTTATATTGCATGTTCTGTATGCCAATAAAGGCTTATTGAAATTGAAAATTGAATGTGCTTTTATGCAGGCCCAATTCAATATCCTTACCACTGTGATAACATGTGGAAGATACCTCCATATTCTGCTATCCAAAAGAACCATGTTCTTCAACTGTGATGGAAACAACAGAACATGTTCTATTGCACTGTCCCCACCACACTGACCTACGCAGACAATTTATCGACCCATATATAAATCCAAAATCTGCTTTTTCTGACAGGACTAAGACTCAGATACTCCTCAATTATCACTGCCCTAAATGGGCTCTGGCACTGAACAAAACCTAGTTATTCTGATTCTGTTCCCCCCCCCCTGTTTTTACTGTTTAATATCCTTATCTATGCCTAATAAAGGTCTATGTATGTATGTATGTATGTATGTATGTATGTATGTATGTATGTATGTAAATGGAAAGATACTTTGTATTTTTAAAAATAGGTGGTCGCTACTGCTTGCTCTCCAAGCTTCAATTTTTTAAAAAGTGTCTGCTTTTGCAAATTAGTTTCACTATGAAATGTATTTCCAGCATAGGCAGCAAAATGACATACATCATTTGTTAAAAGTATCTCAATTGTATCTTGATGGAGGAATTGTAGGTCTAATATTGCAGCATGTTGATGTACAAAACTTTTAATTGAGATATTTCCTTTTCGATCTCCTTCCAGGCTGTTGATATTCTTCTGCAGCATGGAGCATATGTCAATGTTCAAGATGCTGTTTTTTTCACCCCTTTACATATCGCAGCCTACTATGGCCATGAGCAGGTAAATTAATTTACAGGATTTTACAGAACTTGTGGGAATATTTATAATATGCAAGGATTGTCAACCCCTGGTTCACAAAGAGCACAGACAGACAAACCCTTGGATATTATTAATGCACATAAGAAACATGTAGAAATGGTAAACAATCCATTTATTTACCATATTTATGTGTCTGCCTTTTTAACTGGAAGATTAATAATTTTCATGACTGTTCACTACTCTCTGATTATGTCACAGAAGTCTTACATGTGTAAATGAGACATCACAGATGGATTACAATAGATTGAAGCTTTGTATCCTCTCATGTAAAGTTGCCAATTTCCAGGTAGGGCTTGGAGCTCTCCAGGAATTATAACTGATCTCCAAAATACAGTGATCAGTTCTCCTGGAGAAAATAACAGCTTTAAATAGCATCACATTACTGCTGAGTTCAGAACCACTGAGAGAGGGTTTCCTTGCCCCCTATCCCTTGTTCTGTGTTAGGTGCCACTCTAACAAACTCTGTGTTTTATAGTGGAGTGTTGATACTGTATGCTGTTGTGATGCCTGGGCTCTGTTGGTGGGTCTTCAGTCTGGTCTGTGGAGAGGTGTATGGGAATGGCACTTTTGATGAGTCCATTTGGACTAAACTATTGATACGACTCTGAATGGTTGTTGTATTTATCTGTCTTTTATGGACAATTGTTTTATTGTATTTTGGAATGCCAATAAAGGCTTGTCTGTCTGTCACTGAGAGAGAGGGGGACTGAGGAGACAAAATTCGGGTGGGGGGATAGAGTCAGCTTGAGAACCCTCAAGTACAGTACAGTACAGTCTAACTTCTTTTGAATGCCTCTACTTTTGAATGCCTCTACTCTGCCCTTTGAGCAGTATTGTTGCTCCTTTCAACAGTATTACTGTCTCACCCACACAAGTGGGGAGGGAGGGATGCTGGGGCAAAAAGACCATTATTCGCTGTCCATTCCTGCCGCCCTGAGCCCTATGGGGAATGTGCAAAGTAGAAATATGAGAATTTAAAAAAAAAAAACTGCATATAGAAACTCATCTACCCCAAGGACAGCATTGACTTCTGTTAAATGAGCCCCTGGCTAAAATAGGTGGAACAGAACTGTAAAACCTCACATTGTGATGATGCAGATTCCAAAAGGTTTCCAGGCCATCCCTCAAAATGAGCATTAGCACCAAAAAAACAACAACCCACAGATCTGTGTTTAAAAAGCAGTGGGAATTCCAGATAAGACTGCCAACTGACCACAGAAGAGCCTTGGCTTGTTCATCTGCCTTAAGCAGAAGCCTGCTCTGTAGAGATCACCAAGTCGAACTTTTGAAATAAACAGAGCAAATACTTGTTACTGACTCTGAAAAAAGGTAGCAACATCTAGATCTAAACTGGAATAATTGCAATGTGTTGTTTGAGGGGTACTCGATACTGGTGAATGGAAATGGATACAGGATGGGTTTGGAGGTGGGGAAGGGAGGAGAGGAGAGGAGAGCTGGGGCCAGTCTGATTTCAGTGTCCAGGGACTAGAGTTCCTTTCTAAAGATAGTTCAGATGCAGACCTATGATCACCTGCCTCTTTCCCATGGAGGATAGGATGGACTTTTTATATCTCCCCTGTTTTCCTTTCCCCATTATGCATGTTTACATTGGTGTGTCACACTATATTCCATTGGGGCTTATTCCAAATGATCATTTATGTTTCACCCACATTTAATTTATAGAGCATATCAGTGTTCTGATTAGCTGAAAAGTCTTACTGATTCCAATTGAGATCCAGCAAGGTGTAGCGGTTAAGAGTGGTGGACTCTGGTGAACTGTTTTCCCTGCTCATTCACAAGATGTTTGCTGGGTGACTTTGGGCAAGTAAAAGTTGTCTCAGAACTTTCTCAGCTCCACCTTCCTCACAGCGTGTCTGTTGGGGGGGAGGGGAAGGGAAAGCAGTTGTAATCTACTTTGAGACTCCTTTAGGAGCAGCAGTGGCATAAGAGGTTAAGAGCTCGTGTATCTAATCTGGAGGAACTCGGTTTGATTCTCCGCTCTGCCGCCTGAGCTGTGGAGGCTTATCTGGGGAATTCAGATTAGCCTGTACACTCCCACACACGCCAGCTGGGTGACCTTGGGCTAGTCACAGCTTCTGGGAGCTCTCTCAGCCCCACCTACCTCACAGGGTGTTTGTTGTGAGGGGGGAAGGGCAAGGAGATTGTAAGCCCCTTTGAGTCTCCTGCAGGAGAGAAAGGGGGGATATAAATCCAAACTCTTTAAGGTAAAAAAAAGCAGAGTATTAAAAACCAGTGCTGCTGCTGCTGCTTCAATTTCTCACATATGTAAATATGGATGCTCTCAACAAGAGCTCCTTGCAGGCACAGAGGAGATACCTCCTGGGCTGTTTTAAAGAACGTGCTCCTGGAGGTGGTGGGGAGCCAGGATTTATTTTTTGTTTGAGAGAGATACTTTTGAGGAAAAAGCAAAATTTCTTCAAATATGCATCTTCGCCTTTAATTGACCTGTTGACTTGTTCTAGGTGATAGTTATTTGAAAGTGGGGAGCTTTGCCCCAGGCCTTATTGCAATGTGCACTGTGTAAATAAATTAAAACCTTTTTGTTAATAATCCTGTCTGTTTTCCTTAAACGAACAATTATTCTGTTCATGGATGGTAACAGCAAGCCAGTAGCGTTTGTTTATGATTAGGGTCAGATCTTTGTCCAGGGGCTGCTCTCAGCAGCCTTGATTGAATATCCTCCTCTTTCCCAAACTCCACCCTCTCCAGGCTCCATTATTATTATTATTATTATTATTATTATTATTATTATTATTATTATTATTATTATTATTATTATTATTATTATTATTATTATTATTATTATACACATAACAACACAGCACAAGTGGAATTCATCTGGAATTCATCTCTGAATATCGAGTCCTTCCCAAGGACCTAGGATATTAGAGGTATTTGCGTAGAATGTGTGCAGTTCCTAGAAGTGCTGCTTTCTGCAGCATGTGGACTGATGTTCTGTCCAAGTTTAGGCTTTCCAGATGTTTTTCAAGATTTCTTGGGATTCCTCCTAGAGCACCGACTTCTAGTGGGATTTCACTGTTGTTCCTTTTTCATGCCACAATCGTTCAACTTCAATTTGTAGGTCCTTGTATTTTGTGATCTTTTCCAGCTCTTTGTCCTCTACCCTGCTGTCAACTGGCACAGCAACATCTTATGATCCAAACATGTTTTTTTCTCTATCACTGTTATGTCTGGGGTGTTTGTGTGCCAGGTGTCATGTCTGTTTCAATATTCTAAAGTCCCAGAGTATTTTTGCTTCTTCATTTTCTGTGGTCTTCTCATGGCATTATTGCCTGCATCACCAGGTCTTGCTACAGGGCAGGCCCAGTTGCACTTTTTCGCAAAGGTTCCAGTGCACCATTGCTGCCTAAATGGCCTATTGTGACGTTCAAGATAGTCCAGTTTGGGCTTTATTTTTCTTACAGCTTAGCTTGAAGATGATGTGCTGCTCCACAGTTTCATCACACCCTCTTTGCAGAAACGCACTTTGGGTCATTGTAAGACTTTTACCGATTCGTGTCTTTGTGCATTTGTCCGTAGTAATGCTTGCTCCTGGGCAGCAAAAAATCCAGGCCTTCTAGTTTCAGCTTTCTCTTTAGAGTTCCCCTTCTGGAGTCACTCCCATGTTTTTTCTTGCTGTCAACCCCTTCCCTCTCAATGTGTTCCTTAGAAAGTACTGCCCATGGAGTGAAGCTTGTTTAGCCACTGTTCCTTTCGTGGTTTTAAGAAGCTGTTGGACTCTATACTCTTTTTGATTCTTTGGCTTTCAGCATCTCAGCCTTGTGGATCCCTCTCTTTCAATGCTGGCTCTTGACTTTTTTCTTGGATGTATTCTTTCAGGCCTCTTTTCTCTTCCTCTACTGATTGCTTGATGTGGAGAAGTCCTTCTTCCTCCTCTTCCTGGACTCCTTGCTTCAGGTAGAGTCTGTCTTACATCACTTCTTGGATGCAGTGCTTTCGGGATTGATGGTCATAATTTTCCTTGTTTTTTCTGTCCAGGATGTCCAATTAGACGCTTGTGTCCAGTTAATTATGCCAGCAGTGTAAAGCGTCACTACAGGCACCGCCCATTTCAAGTATTAATAATTGTCTCTTTATTGTATTTCCTCCATTTTAACTTTTTTTTTGATTTCAAAATTTTTCTTACCCTTCTAAGATATTTCCTTCCTAATTGGCCTTTGACTTCTGCATGCTTGATGTTCTCTGCTTCTGCAGTATCCCCAAGTATTTGTAGCTTTCATTCACTGGTAAGCTCTTTATTTCCTATGTCATTTTGGCATATTCATATCGCTTTCGGCATAGTTGCAGAGTGCTTACCTTTACTGAGTTCCAAAGTTGCACACTTGTCAAAGTCCAAAATCCATTGCAATTTCAGATTAGCTAAAGACTCTCATCACTGTGTTCCAGTAGTGACTCAATCTCTTCTGCTTTCTTTTGATTTTCCATATAGAGCTTTTAGGGTCATCCCAAGTGTATAGAAGGTGTAGGGAAATTTTTTGATCAATTCGGAGTTTCTTGCTGTCTGATATCCTTGATACCTGTTTTCTTCAGAATTATAGAGAAGGCGGAATCATAGCAATGATGAAGAGTAGTGGGGACAGGGAGTCTCCTTGGAATATTCCCCTTCGGATGTTGGATTTCCCCTATTCCTGCTCCATTGACGGCCTAATATTAATTCCTGTTGTTTCCAAGTGTGCATTGCATTCTTGACCAATTTCTTGATGTTTTCACTGACTCCAATTATCATCCAGGCAATGGAAGTATCCAACTGTGTGTTGTGGCGGTGAATCGAATGCTTTCCCAGTAATCAATCCAAGCTACACATGCTAGAGTTGGTTTTCCTTCTTTTGCAATTCTCAAGGATCATTTTATCTATGAGCAGTTGATCTTTTGTTCCCCTACTCGTTTTAGTTTGTTTCCTTTTTTTGTTCTACTGGGGCGGTAAGTTCCTTTCCCTTCCAGGTGGTCTTGTATTGCATCAGCTAATATGCCAGTAAAAGCTTTAAAAAAAAAAGGTTGTTGGTAGGCAAAGTGATTGGCCTGTAATTGCTAGGGATTGCTCCCTTTTTCTTGGTCTTTCATTATCAGAAACGTTTTTCCCTGTGTTGTCATCCATTCTTCAATTTGGCCTGTTTGCAGCACCTGATTCAACTGTTGGGACCCAGATTCTTTCATGCAAGGATTGGTCAGTTTCTTCAAGCCAAGAATCCATGTAGTTCATCACTGCCTGGGTCAGTCCAGTTCTTCACCTTTTTTTGCTGGTTTTCCAAACCATTTTTTTAGTTGTTATTACCAAGGTTGTCCATATTGTTGCTGCTCAGTTCAGCCTCCACATCTTTGGCCCAACTTCTGCTTGCATTTCCTTGGTTGTAGTTCTTTTTTGGAAGCTGTCCCAAATGTTTCTCCAGAACTCAATCGTTTGTTCTCTGTCTGGCTCTCCTGTGTTTTCTCGCTGCTTTCACATCTCCACTTACATTTCTGGTAGAATGCGTTTCTGGTTGGAGTAGAAAAGTTGATTCTGCTTGAATTGAGCAACCCCTTGGCTTCGAATCTTTGCAATCTTCTTTGGAAACTGCCACTATCTGTTGTTTGACCACCTCTATTGCCTCATTGAGTTTCCTCTTGTCCAAGGTGGTCACCTCTTAACTAGGAGTCTGCTTTGACTTGTCATTTTTTTTCAGCTTCTTCTCCTTCATGCTTTTCAGTTTTGCTGGCATCCGGGATCAGTAGTTTTGCTGATTTTTCTTCCCAGTCTGATTTTCCACTTTGGAAGTATCTATTTTCGGCCTTCTTTTCTGGGTGATGAATCTTTACCCTAGCTCTTTAGTAATCACTACTGCAGTGCTGTACATAAGCTGGTTTTGACATTTCCATGCAGTGACATTGTGTTTGGATTCCAGCAATGACCTTGTTTGCATCCTTTCTCAGTGAATTGAGCAGATCAGCTTCCTTGGAACAATCTTCAATGGTGGGCAATCTTATGCGTTCATTTGTATTGCTCATGTGTTCTAGGATCTTCTGCATCAGTTCTTCTTGCTTTTTTTTGTCAATTGGGAACTTTGGGTTGTTTGGGTTGGCTCCTTTGGAGGTGTGATGATTGTTGTTTCTTCCTCCTCTTCCTCCTCTGTCTCTTGCAGTCCTTGAATTGTTGCCAATTTTGTTGAATTTCTTTGAGTGTTCCTTGGTATGTTTTCAATACCATTGTCTTGTGCTTTCTGCTGGATTTCTGCTAGCTCTAGTGCACTAAAACTTTGTTCCTTTCAATATATCTTCTTTGATCAGCAAGTCTTTGCTCAGTAATTTCTGTGTCTGGGTGAAGTTCTTTCCAGACTTGGTACATTCGTTTGAGGTATCCTCTTTTTGATGGGTTTGATTTGTAGTAGCAAGCCATAATTTCTCTATTCTCTGCACACGAATATTTTCGACGTTTGTTCGGTACTTCCAGTAGTCCTGCAGTCTTCAGCCCTGGTTGCTCAGCTGAAGATCCTGAGTCCTGTAGCCCATTTTCCGCCAAGTGCCCAGGTACTCCAGCACTAGACGCGGTCCTTGTTGACCCGGGCGACGACCAATCCGGTATAAAGTTTCTTTTTCTTGTCTTCACCATGGTTTTGGGTTTTGGGCACATTTAGTCTGGCTTCTCATCAGAGGCCTCTCTGGTTTGGGTGGCCCTCCAGCACAGCCCTCTGACTCATTGGAGCACACAAGCCCCACCACCACACCAAGGTAGTGCCCTTTGGGGGGATTATTATTATTATTATTATTATTATTATTATTATTATTATTATTATTATTATTGATACAAAAACAGTTATACACAGCAAACAAGATCAATATGCTGGATTTTGTATTACATCACACGTCGGACACTTCCCAAGCATCTAGGACTGTGTGATATATCGACGAATAATGCGTGCAGAGCCGAGTAGGGTGGCCTTTTGCAGCTGACATATGGTGATTTTGTCAGTGCCAATTGTTTTTAAGTGCCCTCCAAGGTCTTTAGGCACTGCACCCAGTGTGTCGATCACCACTGGGACCACCTTTCCTGGTTTGTGCCAGAGTCTTTGTAGTTCAATCCTTAAATCCTCGTATCGTGTAAGTTTTTCCAGTTGCTTCTCATCAATTCTGCTGTCACCAGGAATTGCAACATCAAATATTCACACTTTCTTTTTTTCCACAATCGTGAGGTCAGGAGTATTGTTATTAATTGAACTTAATAGACCGCTCAACCCCCAGAGGGCTCTGAGCAATATACAAGGCCATATAGGCAATAAAACAGCAAAAACATAAATAGTATCGAACCATTAAGATGCCCCTCTACTATCATTTTTCCCCCTCACACTGTATATCTGTAGTAAGGACAGGCAGTGACTGTGAAGAGAAACAGCCAGAGTTCATTGGCCAGTGTAGCCTTTGCTGAGTCACAGGCCTTGGCAGGAACCTCATGATGTTAACCCCTGATGCTACCCTGGGATCATTGTGCACTGGACTCTATTCAAGCATGCCTTCCACATGGGTGGTTCTATGTAACTGATCGACTTTTAAAATGGGAATAGGGAGCTGTTTCCAGGAATGATTTAGAATAGGCAGAGTCCAAAGGTACAAAACAAATAGCTGAAAATAATATATCATGTGCCCAGCTGCAGTAACGGTATGCTTTCCTGACATGCTTAAATATATATTTTGTACAGTTGCATTAAAAAGACCTTTATATTTTAGGCTGAGCCTTTTAAAAATTATACTATAGGCCATTTTGGGGGCAACTAGTTACAGTTTTGTAAAATTATGCTAATCTACATATGGCACTTTTATGATAAGGGCTTCTGCCTTCAGAAAAGAGCCTCTAGCTCAGATGTATTGAATTAGTATGCATTTACTTTATTTGCTTCTTAGGTCAGTTGTACTAACAGGCTTGTGTCTATGGTCAACCCCATGCATCTGTGTTGTTTTAAGAATGGAATTGGCACCGAAAAAACAATTCCCTATTTTGTTGTTTCATTATAAATGGACTCCATTATCTTGTAACAATGTACATATATTCCACATTATGGATGAAGCAGCATCTTAAAGTACACCTTCTGCATACTGTCTTTGATTTTGTGGAAAATATTCTTCTTGCTGACCATTTTAACACAAACACACACAATATTGTTAGGTAACCCGACTCTTGCTGAAATTTGGTGCTGATGTGAATGTGAGTGGAGAAGTTGGAGACAGGCCTCTTCATCTGGCTTCTGCCAAAGGATTTCTCAATATTGTAAAGCTTTTGATGGAAGAGGGCAGCAAGGCTGATGGTAAGTTATTAGAAATGTAACCTTAATATGACATTGATGGGCTATTAATTAATATTAATGTGGCAATCCTTGACTCATTTTGGTAATGTTAAATTGCCATTCCTTTGTCATAGCTGTTTGCGGGTTGCGCATGGGGGATGATCTGCTGGCAAGGGGAGCTGTGGGAGCTCCCCTGTTTATTACACCTCCTTAAGAGGCAGGGGTGGAGCAAGCCCAAGGTTGGAACGCCCCGCGGGGGGCCAAGGAACTTGCCCCACCCAGCGGGATGGAGAGGGGGCTCCAGTCATGGGCACTTCGCCGGTCTGGAATGTCTCACTCCAATCTTCCGCTAGGTTTCATTCCTCCAGCAGGCGGGCTGGAGGAACCAGTTATCTTCTGGGGGACAGCACTCGGGCTGCCCAGATGCTTGGATCACCCCCCATGCTGCGCCAATTTGCGTTCCTGTGTTTTCGGTTAATAAATTCTTTGGCTATGGCCTGTTTTTCTTGCCCACACTACATATCTTGTCTGGTGTGTTATTTTACATATTGGGTTACCGAGTAGAAGGGCCACACCTCTACCCGCAATTAATATTAATGTGGCAATCCTTGACTCAAAATCTAGAAAATTGCTTCAAACCAATACCTGAACTTCAGTCTGTGCTTTTCACACATCCCATTGTCTCCTTTTTCTCTTACGTGCTCCTCCTTTCTTTTGCCTCCTCTTCATTCTTATATCTCTACATTACCCTGTCTTCCAATACTCTTGTCTGAGCCCTATTGTTCCTTTTGCTTGCTGTCCTCTGAGACCAGAGCTGAATTAAGGTAGTGTGAGACCTGTAACATATGTTATAAAGTGGCCCTTGTCGTAGGCTCACTGTGGTGGTGCAGGCTGCAGTGGCTTGGGAGTATGGGAGATAGCACAAAAGGGCCCTCGAAAATACAAGGTCTCTAGCATATGCTACTTTTGCTTGCTTAATCCAGCATTGTCTCAGACATCTGCCTTTCCCTGTCCCTTCTCTGTTTCATGTTAGACCTCAACACCCCTGCCAGTTGCAACCAAACACCTCTGCCTTGAGGATGTCACATCAAATCATCAGTTACCCCCACAGATTCTCCTTCATGCAATGTGATATAAATATGATATTAATTTCTTGGAACTTAGGCTAGAAACCTATGAATGCTATTTGCTTGAGGCATGAATTCCTTGGTTCATGTACCCTCCCCCGCATGACCTCTCAGAGACATCTGTGGAAAACAGCAGCCACCCTGTGGAAACCTGCGTGGTGAAGCAATTAGAGCTTAACAGCAGGGGCTTTGAGACCCAGGTTGAATCCCCATCTTGCTGTGGCAGCTCACTGGGCGATTTTAGAGAAGTTACATACCCGTATATACTCGTGTATAAGTCGACCCGCATATAAGTCAAGGCATCTAATTTTACCATTAAAAACTGGGAAAACTTATTGACTCGCGTATAAGTCGAGAGTGGGAAATGCAGCAGCTACTGGTAAATTTCAAAAATAAAAAATAGATATCAATAAAATTACATTAATTGAGGCATCAGTAGGTTAAATGTTTTTGAATATTTATATCAAAGAAAAACAGTTAACTAGCTCTGTAAGTGGAAAAGAGGGTCAACAAAAACAATATGGTCTCAACAATAACTTTAAAAGTACAAAAACCTTAGCTCAACCAGCAACCAAGCTAAAAAACAAGAGTTAAAATCCTCCAAAACTGGATTTTTGGTCAGGGGAGGAATGTTTATGTTAGCAGTACCAACGTTTCAGAGTATCTTTAGGAGACCCTTCTGATGATACCACCCAGGTTTGGTAAAGTTTGGTTTGGTGAAGTTTGGTTCAGGTGGTCCAAAGTTATGGATCCTCAAAATGTAGTCCCATCTACTGTTAGCTCCCATTTGGTGAAGTTTGGTTCAGGTGGTCCAAAGTTATGGATCCTCAAAATGTAGCCCCATCTACTGTTAGCTCCCATTGGAAACAATGGGGTATGGGGCACCCACTTTGGGGGTCCATAACTTTAGACCTCCTAAACCAAACATCACCAAACCTAGCTGGTATCAGCAAGAGATTATCCTGATGATACCACCCAAGTTTGATGAAGTTTTGTTCAAGGGGTCCAAAGTAATGGACCCTCAAAATGTAGCCCCATCTACTATGGGGCACCCCCTTTGGGGGTCCATAACTTTGGACTCTCTGAGCCAAACTTGACCAAACCTGGGTGGTATCTTCAGGAGAAAAATCCCTGAAATTTTGGTGCTGCTAGCCTAAAAACTGCGCCCCCTGGCGGCCAACAAAGTAAAAACCCTAAAATATTTTTTAAAATACAACTGACTTGCGTATAAGTCGAAAGGGGCTTTTTCAGCACAAATTCAAATTGAAAAATTCAACTTATATGCGAGTATATACTGTACTTTCAGCTTAACTTACCTCACAACGTTGTTGTGCAGATAAAAAAGAGAAGGGATAAATGTAAGCTGTTTTGGTCCCCACTGTAGATAAAGATACTATTTTTCCAAGGTAAAGGCTAGTGGGAGGGAAGGAGACAAAAAGCTGAAGACTGAGGCACGTAAAGGTAGGTTGACTGATAGGGTTACTATTTCCAGGCTGGAAAATTTCTGGAGATTTGAGGAGTGGAGCATGGGGAAGGTTGGTTTTGAGGAGGGAAAATGCCTCAAGAAGGTATAATGTCATATATGCCACCCTTAAAACAACCATTTCCTCTAGAGCAGTGGTGGCAAACCTTTGGCACTCCAGATGTTATGGACTACAATTGGCCATGCTGGCAGGGGCTGATGGGAATTGTAGTCCATAACATTTGGAGTGCCAAAGGTTCGCCACCACGACTCTAGAGGAACTAGCATTTTCAACCTGCAAGTGAGGGCTTCTGATCACCTGGATTTATAAGTAATTTCCAGATAACAGAGATCAGTTACTTTGGAGAAAATGACTGCTTTGGAGGACGGAATCTATGGTATTATACCCTGCTGAGGTTGCTTCCATTTCCAACCTTCACCCTCCCAAGGCTCCTCACTCAAATCTCCAGGAAATTTTCTTTCTTTTTTTAAAAAAATCTTTATTTTACCATTTAAGTAATATAGAAATTGAAAATGTTAATACATGTATTAAATAGCTTATTGAAAAGAGGAAAAATAAAAATACAATTTGATGATCTATTACTTCCAAGTGTAAATTTTTGATACTAAAACAAAAAATGAAAAACAATCATCAACTTTGCGCGTTACTTCACGGTTGAAGATGTTGACATTATTCACATCCGCTTTCTTTTTGTTTGTTGCATTTTCTGAATCTAAATAACAAAAGGTTTATTAACCTGTTGCATTACATAGGCTAGTCAATATGAAAAAAAAGAACAGTAAGCAATAGTAGTAATTCCTTATCTTTGGTATTTACGCTTTTGAATCTAAGTATATAAGATAAGGTTGCCAAATGTCTTTGAATTTTACCGAATTGTCTCTCAGAAATCAAGTCAGTTTATCACAGTCCATTATTTCTTGTAAGTTTTCCCCCCACTTTACAGATTTGGGAGGTGCAGGTGGGAGGCTGGGGGTGGATAATAAGAGACAGTAAGAGAGAGTGATGGGAAGAAGGTAGAAAGAGAGAGAAAGTGACAAGCAGGGAGAACAGAGTAGAACAAAAGGTGGCAGGAGGGAGAAATAGTGAGAGACTGAGAGAAGTAAGGAGAGAGAAAAGGAAGCAAAGGTAAGGTAAATGGGATAGTTTCTTGTGGGTCCCCACATATCTATGTATATACTTAAGCTACTTTTTCAGAGCAGTTTAAGAGCTTGATATTCACATGGACCCTGCCTTGCTATTTGAAAAGCAGACTGGCATGGTGGTCAGGAGTGCCTTCTATCAACTGCATCTGATTTTCCAACTTTCTCATGACCTAGACTCAGCTGATCTGGGCCCACAGATCCATATTTATGTAATCCTATGGCTGGATTACTGAAACATACTCTATGTGGAGCTGCCCTTGAAGACAATCTGGAAACTACAACTTGTCCAGAATTAGTAACCCAACTGCTGTCAGGGATTAGCTGCTGGGAACATATGTCACTCATTTGAAAACAGCTACATTGTCTCTCAGTCTGTTTCCAAGTTAGGTTCAAGGTGCTGATTATGATTCAAAATGCTTCATAAGCTGAGATCCCATATTTGAAGGACCACCTCATTCCATATGTCCCTGTTTGCCAACAATGGTCATCAGATAGCCACCTGTGGGTTATCCCACCACTTAGGATGGTCCATCTAGCATCAACCTGAGCCAAATCATTTTCTGTTGTGGCTCCTGCTCGGTAGAATAGACTACCTGAAGAGATAAGGGGTTCCCCTTCATAAGGCACTGCGAGGCCTACCAGTTTGCCAGGGGTTTGCAGGGGTTTGAATGGCAGGCAACTTTTAAGATGACTTTTGGGGCTTGTTATTTTATCTTCGGTTTTAGCTAGTGATGTTTTAACTATTATTATAAGCTGCCTTGAACCAAGAGGAAAGGAGGGGAAACCAAGAGGAATAATCAGCAGAGTATTATGCCATAGAGTCCACCCTCCAAGGTCACCATTTTTGTTAGAAAAAGTGGCCTCAGTAGTCTGGAGATCAGTTGTAATCGGAGGTCAGTAATCCTAGGCAGTCATTGCAACTATTGAATGTTCAGGACCCTTGCCAGAAAAAGAAAAAAGCAGCTCTATCTTCAACTCTCTAGCCCACTGTGAGTTCCACCATTCTCAGAGTGAGCCAGTCTGCCCCTCCATCTCTCTTCTCTTTCTTTTTCATCTAAAATTCATGGAGCCATATGGCATTCATTTTTAGGCTTTCTCACAAAGCCCAGAAGCACTGGCCTTCCAAACTCTTTTTCTTTGTGCATTTTGATTCTGCGGTATCATTCTACTAAAGTTCCTGTGGCTATAAGCTGCTACACCCCTTCTCATGGGTACCTGCCAGTATAAATTTAACATATTCTCTGTGAGTCATGAAAGCATTACTTACCTCCTACTCCCTCATTAAAAAACTGTAGAAGCAGCATGATTCAAATTTGTAAGTAATTCTTTTTTCCATCAAGAGCCCTTGATATTTAAGGCTTGGTATGTGTGCATCGAACCAATACAATTATAATATGTTGGGGGGGAGGTATATTCAATCACAACACAATGCAGAAAAGGGTGTATTATTGGTTAGTTAACTTATTCCAAAAGAGGAGGAAATTAGGACACTGGCGCAGAAGATTTATTTTAAAATCTGCATCATCTTTCTAGGGAAAGTAAAGAGAGAGAACCTGAAAGCTGAATAAGCCTTACCCTCAACATAGCACATTTGAAAACCTGAAATATCCATGGCAACTGAGGACAGAGTTTCACGGATTAAAGAAGAAAAATAATTAATTATTTACAATTAGCCAAAGATACATTAAAAGCATGTTCTGAAATTCAGCCTCTTTAGTTTGACCCATTTGAAGTAACACATTTTGACTTGTCAGCCATTGAGAGAAGAGAGAGAAAAACAGACGGACTGTGCAGACAGAACAAAAAGGTCACACTGTTGTTGCAGATATTGCCAGCAATTGCACAATAAAAATACTGCTAAAGTTTCCTTCTCTTCAGTGTCATCTGGAATTAGGAAAGGTTGCCTTACAGCCTGTTTGGCCATCACTTTTTACATGTGTACATTCATATTAACAGTAGTTCCTCTAGGTCAGTGGTGGCGAACCTTTGGCACTCCAGATGTTATGGACTACAATTCCCATCAGCCCCTGCCAGCATGGCCAATTGACCATGCTGGCAAGGGACAAATAGAATTACAGTCACTAACATCCTGAGTGCCAAAAGGATGCTCCACTGCAGCTCAGTCATGTCCCCATTCATTGTCCCCATTTTATTTCAATTATTTAAAACATTTTTATGCTGCCTTTCCACTCATTTAGGGTCCATAGGCTAGGACAGACAGGATGTTGTTTCCTGTCTTCTTGTATTTAGGAAAAGTCTCCATATCTGCAAAGGGAAAGATGGCACAGGAGAATATGAGATGAAAGGAGGCATTATGATAAATACTCTCTGTTCACTCTGGATGCAAGAACTTTCCAACCTCCCTTGAATTTGCTACTATTTAGATCACTATCTTCAATATCTAGATGTACCAATATTGCTGAGCTGCAGCCTTCAGAGGTTAACCATCCCTGCAACAATGCTTATGAATGGAACACAGCAATATAAGCGTCAGCAAAATGGATGACTGAGAAACAAAATAATATACTCATACATTTTAATGTATTGTCGAAGGCTTTCACGGCCAGATTCAACTGGTTGTGGTGGGTTTTCCAGGTCAGGTGGATCTTGTTCCTAATGTTTTGCCTGCATCTGTGACTGGCATCTTCAGAGGTGTATCACAGAGGGAAGTCTGTTACTGTGTCTGAGGGAAAATGGCACCTGGGGGCAACACCTGGTCCCGCAAGAAAAGGTCCCCCTGTATTACCCTCTTCCCCACTGACCCCATACCCCTTCCTCCTCGGCGCCACACTTACCTTCTTTAACCACTGGGTTGCTCCAGCAGAGGTGGTCGGCCTTCACGCTGCTCCAGCAGCTTGTGGCTTAATGAGGCTGGGACCAGGGGGCACTGACCAGGCACCGTACTGAAATTCACCAGCCTGAAAGAGCAGTCCTAGCAGGAGGCGGGGCCAAGGGGCACTGGCCCCCCCCACCAAACTGCTTTTTTTCAGCTGGTGGACCACCCCCTAAGCTCCACTTGGCTGTGGAGCAGTGGCTCCTTGGCAGGGTCAGCCCCTGCTTTGAGAGCTTACTCTTGCCTGGCCATGGATCACAACTCAGGCAAGCACCTGAGGCCGGATCCTGCCCCCCAGCCTCCCTGCTGGCAGGGAGGCCATCTCTTAGGCAGGAGCTGGCCTGTGGCCATGGCTCAACAGCAAGAGGCTCAAGGGGGCTCCGCTGGCTGAAAGAACAGCCTGGTGGAGCCAGGCCAAGGGGTGCCTGGTGGGCCAGGCAGCTGGGCCAGGACCTTCCATGGGCCGCCCCTCAGCCTGGTCCCCCAGGCTGCTTCTTCAGCTGGTGGAGCTGCTTGCTGCTTAGCCACAGCCGCAGGCTGGTTCCTGCTGGAGAGCCAGCCTGCAGCCACGGCTCACAGCTCAGGTGGGCGCCTGAGTCTGACTCCTCCTTCTCAGCCTCCCTGCTGACAGGGAGGCTGGCTCCTGGGCAAGAATTGGCCAGCGGCCATGGCTCAGCAGCAGGCGGCTCAGGTGGGTGCCACGGTTACACCTGGCGTCCCTGTCAGCCGCGAGGCTGGGAAGTGCAGGAACTGGCCTGCAGCCGTGGCACACACCTGAGCAGCACAGAGGGAGACACAGGGTGCCCCCCCAAGTGATCAAATGGCATGTGCCCAGGGACATGGGATACCCCATGTCCCCCTTAGCAGTACACCTCTCCTAGTAGCTTAACAGATCATATACTAACTTCTATTTTTTATATTGTGATGAATATGCAGCAAACAAGAAGTTCCCCAGTCAGATATCAATCCACTATTTTTTCCCCAAGCATTCAGTGTCATTGCTACCACCACAATAGAGGCAACAGCTAGATAAACACAGGACTTTGGGAGATTATATGATCCTTCTGGGGTATTTTCGTAGCTAATTCATAGATCATAGAGTTGGAAGGGAACATATGGGCCATATAGTCCAACACCTCCTTAATGCAGGATCAGCCAAAACATTCCTACAAGCATTCATCCAGCCATTGCTTGAAGACTTCCAGTGAAGGGGAGCTTATCACCTTCCTAGGTAGCTGATTCCATGCTGAACTACTCTTATTGTAAAAAAAATCCTAATATCTTGCCGCTTGAAATTTATATCCATTATTGAATGTTCTACACTCTGCTGCCAACAAGATCAGCTCCCTGACCTTACCTAAGTGAGAGGCTTTCAAATAATTGAAGAGCGCAATTCTGTCTCTCCCCCCTTCCTTTTCTCTAGACTGAACATTCCCAAGTCCCTCAGCTTGAAGGTCTTGGTCCCAAGTCCCTCAGCTTGAAGGACTTAGTCTTCAGGCCCCTGATCATCCTCCAGGCCTTTGCTCAAGCAGAAAAAGATGGCAGGGCTTGCCTCAATAAAGACTGTATTCAACCAGCAATCACACCCTCCCTTTACTTCCTGTGGACAGGGCTAATTTCACATGAACCAAGGACAGGTGAAGGTGTTGTCTGCTTCATAACAGCCACAGGCCAAGGATGAACTACTTCAGCTCTCTCTATGCCTACCTGACTGGAAAAGAAAGCAGTGGAGAAAGAAGACGAGAACCTGAAGCCCTTCCCTCTCAGATCTAAGTTCTGCTAAAGCCCTCAAAAGTAAGACTATGGAGGGTGTGCCAGCCCATGCCATCCCCAGCCACACAGCAAAGTCTCATAGTCCTCATTTTGAATTGACTTCATTATCCACAAGAGAGATCATTATGTAGCAAAATATGATCGTTATGACTTATTTCCAGAGAGAAAACGTTTTTTAAGATTTTAAAAATGATGCCAAAGCAGCTGGCATAGAGCAAGCAGCTGGCTGGGGGAACAGATATGAAAAGGAGACTTTCAGATGACATTTGGAGGGGCTTCAAACTATATATTAAACTGAAAAAATGTTCTCAGATAAATATCCATAATTATTGTAGGGACATGTACAATGAACCCCTACTTTATTTAACACACTGGCACAAATATTGTTGTCCTGTGGTGGTCAGAAGGAGCAATCACTTATTCATTTCCATCTATGACACATTTGACTGCTCTTATTTGCTACAAGCAGCTGTCTTTCGTAACCCCATATGGTCTAAATGGAGTGCACTATAATGTCACTGTTTAGTTCAATATTGGATTTTGTAAAATCTATTATACAACAGCATGCTGTCTTATTCATACACAATAGGAACTCTCTCAAGTTAAGGTCAGATGCTGCCAGGGCTGTTTCATGTTTAAAATCTTTACCCATGTGGGGAGCCCACTTGTAAATTGGAATATTTCTTGAGAGACAGCTCTTCTTGCCTAACTTTTTTTTCTTTTAACATCAGAGGCACCACTTCTGAAACTTTGTATGCAAAGTCATTTCATACTCTGGGTCATGCTCAATCTCACACCAGTGTCAGAATGGAAGGAAAAGTGTCAGACAGCTTTCACCTGCTACTTTCCACTTACCCTGGGGCAGCATAGATCCACAGTGCTGGTGTGAGATAGAAGGAAAGGTGGGGAAGTAAACATTCCAAAGGGTTCTGAGGTGCTCTGTTCATCAGATTCCATTTCACTGTCTAATTTGGGTAGTAAGTAGGAATGAGCCTTGAGATCATGTAAATGTCATAAGCCTCAACGGGTACATGCCCCACCCCAGCAACTCTTATGACAGACACATTGCATATATGCTCATAAGCTCCGAGTGTGCTGTTCACATGCAAAGGATTATGTGTCCCCTAAAGTTCATAGGAGGGGAGGTGGAATGGTATAGTATGATCTCTCAGATATTGGAAGCTAAACTGGGTCAGTACTTTGAAGGGAAGACTCTGCAGAGGAAGGCAATGGCAAACCACCTTTGTGTAATCACTTGCCCTGAAAACTATCCAGGGGTTTTATACCTACACAGGGTTCATGTGACTGTTTATGTGATGGGAAAAAATATTATGACTTAGTCATGGCATTCAAACTTTGTAACTTTCTTCTTAGGAAGATTCCTCTATCTCCCTGTCATGGTATTCCACAAGTGGGTGAAGAATTCTTTCATGTTCCCTTACTCTTATTGGTCCCAAATTTTCTTCATGTATCCTGGTTGGTGCAAAAAAAAAATGTTATGTCCTGAATCTTTTGCTTGATTTTCTCCTGAACATTATGAAGAATAGGCTGCTGAAATGGAAATTCATTTTACATTGTTGTTTTTAGCTCATCAGCTTCATTTTTCATATAAAGAAACATGTCAAAGTCTGGACGTATTCAAAAGTGCACCTGGGATTTTAACTGCCAACTGCAATAAGGCATGGGTCCAGGAAAGAACTGTGAGCAAAATACCAAATCCTTTGATGCACATTCATTGCCAGATTATGTACCCAGGCCTTTTTTCTGTTAATGAGGAAGCAACATATCTTCTGAGGCCTTGTTATTCGAACCAGAACATTTGGTAGGATTTGCTGATTTTTGCAAAGATGTAGTTTGTCTGTATTCATATTATTTATTTCTCTTCCTTTTACCATGTACACTTTTTACAGCTGGTAACTAAGGCAACTGGTTTTTTAGTTTCAGAGATACAAAAAACTATTCCAGTATACTTCTAAAAAATTTCCTCTAAAACACTTTTGAAAAATATTCTTTTATAAATGAATGAGCACATAGAGACTGCATGATGTGTTGGCATGAACTCATGCTGCCACTAATGAGTATCATACTCATTGCATTCTTGGAAGTATAATTATTTCCCTTTTTAAACTATAAAATCACATGCAAACAAGAAAGCTAAAGACAATACTTTTCTGCAAAGTATGGCCCCCAATTTCCAAATTGAAGGTAAAATGTTTTTAAAATAGTGCTGCTAGACCATATTAAATTAAGCTATGGTTATGGAGGTAGACACTATACCCTTTTCAGGATAAAATTGACAGGAGAGGTGTGCATGAATCTGCTACAGCTTCATGAGCTTTAATGCTCTGCAGGGTCGTAGTGCCTGCTTCCCCTCCTTTCCAATTGTCTGGCAACATTTGAAAAGCTTATTTAGTTGCTGCTTCCATCAAAACCATTATTATATGCAATGGGAAACATAGCACTTGGCTAGAATAACATTTATATTGCTCCAGAAGCCTACTAGCGAGACCACAGCAGGAACAGGAAAGAAAATGGTGGGTAGAACTTTACAAAAAAGGCAGTTCTCGCTAATAGGCTTCCGAGGCTATGTAAATGCTCTTTCTAACAAAGTGTTGTGTTTCCCATTGCATATAATAATAATAGAAGCAGCAATTAAATAAGATTTTCAAATGCTGACAGAGATCAGACTTCTTGACAATGGTGGGCACTCCAATTTCCACCAGAGAATGCACAACCACATTGTCATCTTTATTCTGAGAAGGGTATGGTGACATCCATAGACAAGGTGATGCTGCAACTCAGTGGTAGAGTATCTGCTTGGCATGCAGAAAGTCCAAGGTTCAATTCCTGGTGTCTCCAGTTAGCAGGTAATAGGCCATACAAAAGGCTTCTATGTGAAACCCTAAGAGCTACTACCATTTGGAGTATACAGTAGTGACTTTGATGAACCAATGGTCTGATTCAGTAGAAGACGGCTTCATGGGCTCAAGGTATCTGCAACATCTTCAGTTCATTTGCCAGCTGTTTCTCCAGCTGTTGGATTGGGTAGTTCCTGGAGATGCCAGTCAGCCATAGAACCCACTCTCCAAAGCAGAGACTTTCTTCAGCAGAACTGATCTTTGAAGTCTGGAGATCAACTGTATTTCTAGGAGCTCTCCAGACTTTACTTGGAGGTTGTCAACCATCTGTGACCCTTTCTAGAAAAGCATGACTTGGCTGCAGTTATCCATGCTCCAGCAAAGTCTGGATTTGATTATGACAAACATGCACTGTCTATTGCATTTATTTATTAAAAATATTTATACTCTATTTTATCTCTGCAAACTCAAGATGGCCTACAAAGATGTCTCATCTTTTTTAAGTATTATAACTATAGGGTGCTGTGGGAGTTCGAGTATGTATGGTTAGTTTTAGCAGCATTCTCTCCTGACGTTTCGCCTGCATCTGTGGCTGGCATCTTCAGAGGATCTTCAAAGATGCCAGCCACAGATGCAGGCGAAACGTCAGGAGAGAATGCTGCTAGAACACGGCCATACAGCCCCGAAACCACACAGCACCCAAGTGATTCCGGCCGTGAAAGCCTTCGACATCCACATAGTTGTTGACATCTGATTGATTAGGAGACATGAGTGACATACTAAGGACAATATGTGGTATATGGTTCCTTTCCCCAAAATCAGCAATTTCAGTTTTTCCAGAGGAACATATTTTAGTCCATTCATAAGACCAGGTTCTTCAGGAATCTCTGTTTTATTATTTCTATATCTAGTATAGTTTTGGTGGTGTGTAGACTGCAAGCATTTAGGGTTGAGTTGACTTTATTAAATTGGAGAGGGGAACTTGAGGTTTTATTATTGTATATTATTCAATTGTGTATTGTAAGTTATTTTGAGCCATTTAGAAGGTTGGCTTTAAGATAAAATCAATAAAATGCTTCAAGATGATTGCAAAACAAATTCCAAAATTGTCCTTATTTATTTATTTAAAACTTTTTAGCCTGCTTTATCCATGCCCAATGTGGCTTTTATAAAGAAAATCAAACTAAAAACACAACTACAATATACAGCAATAAAAATACTATAAAATACTTTAAAAGTCATAATTACCCTTACAATAAAGATGTGTCTTTCATCCATCATTGAAGAGCAACCACGGTTAATCTACAAATGCTACTTGAAAAAGAACTTCTGTATAAGTCCTAGGAAAAGCTTCCAATGAAGCTGTCTCCAGTAGTTCATTGTGCTACAATACTGCCATAGTGGAAAAGACATAAGATTTCACCAAAGAACTGCATACTTGGCAAATAAAGCTCGCTTATGTAAACTCTTTGATGGTCTCGAGAAAAAACTCTGCTTAGCTATTGAGATCAGATGAGATCAGGCTGTACTATACCATTCCACATTCCCTGTATTGTATAGGTTAGCTTACTACCCAAACATGCTACTGTGGTTCTAGCAATTGTGTACAGAATGTCCTTTCTGCCTTCAACTTCGATTTTTTCATGCATTTCAAATGGTAAAAATTAAACATACATATGCTAAAGTAGCATACAGTACAGCATTTTAAAGCTCTTTCTCAAATTTTGGATATACTTGCTTTTTTCCTATAGAAAATAAATAGACTTCTATTTTAAAATTCTATAAATGTGCCAAATATAATTTTATATGCTAATTTACAAATTATATATTTTATTTTGTTAAGCAGTAAAATAAAGTTTAGTTTACATAGAAAAGTACTGCATTAATTTTTTCTAAAATTTCCTTTTTCCTCCCCAAATAAGGGGGGATTGCTTCCCATGTGGGTTCAAAATTTTTAGAAATGTTACATATCAATGTCTCTTGATTCACAAATGGGATCTGTGCCACATGCTATATAGGGGAACATGAATGAGAAATCTCAGAGCCCCTTGGGGATGGGGCGGTATAAAAGTTTAAATAAAAATAAATAAATAAATAAAATCTCCAGTCACCAGTCAGCTTGATGAAATGGGAAATTATTTCATGATTTCATTAGATGACAAGTATACAGTTATACTAGCAGCTTTCACAAATCTACACACCTCCGTTTTAGAGGCCAATATTCAGAAAGCCCATTTAGGCAATTTTCTTTTTGTTGTGCTGTGTTGGACACTGGGCCTTTATTTGTTCTTTGCCAACAACCTACTTTTAATGCTCTTCCAAGTATCAAAAGTCCATATAGGAGATTTGGACATTATGCTCTATAATTCTGAAACTGCTACTAAAAAAGATTAAGTCAGGAGAGCAGTTCTGTTGATCATGTCATCAATAACAAGGCTTATTCCCACAACTATTATTTGAAGAAAGTTTAAGAATTCTGTTACAAGAATTCTGAGAAACCTAAAACCTATATTCATTATTGGAAAATTTTCCTTAAATTGGGTGGGAGGGAGGGACCTCAGACCTTGAAATATGCCAACATTTCAGGCTCACAGTACTAATTTTAAAAATCATTTTTAAAATCATATCCTTCTCTCTAGGACCAACCTCTCTCAAGAACTACTGAAAACGCAGTTCAAATTCGAGATGTTGTAAACCTTATTGTAAACACATTCAGTGGTTGAATTTACCATGTTCAAAGGTGGGATCCAATCACCCAGTTTGTTTGGTTCTTGATTGGAATGCCAGCGTGGTGCAGTGGTTAAGGCAGGTAGATTCTAATCTGGAGAACTGGGTTTGATTCCCCACTCCTCCACATAAGTGGGAGAGTCTTATCTGATGAATCAGATTTGCTTCTGCTCTTTGACATTCCTGCTGGGTGACCAGGTACATTCTCCTGAGTTCCTTGCAGGAAGCATGGGATAAAAATTATAGTCAGTCAACGAGCTGACCAGTTGGGCTCCAGCTGTTTATTTCTCTATTTCTTTTATTATCTGTGTGCATATATTCAAAATTTGTAAAGAAAGCTTGCTTAATTTCATCTCTTTCTTGTTCCATGGCAGTGAATGCTCAGGACAATGAAGACCATGTTCCTCTTCATTTCTCCTCCCGCTTTGGACATAATGACATAGTGAAGTTCTTGCTCCAAAGTAATTTTGAAGTCCAGCCTCATGTGGTCAATATTTATGGAGACACTGCTCTGCACCTGTGAGTTAAGAGCAATACAGGCATTTCTTCTTCACTTTGTTGTCATCACTGATTAGTAAAAAGACTTGCTGGCTTTTTGTTTTTTTCCTAGTGCTTGCTATAGTGGTAAATTTGAAGTTGTGAAGGAATTAATTCAGCTGTCAGGAACAGAAAGTATCACCAAGGAGAATATATTCAGTGAGACTGCCTTTCACAGGTAAGCACATTGTATATGTCCCCCAAAGGTTCAAAGTTTAGGAGCCTTCAAGACTGGCCTGCGATTGCTGGCATAGCTAGAACTACACAATATAATTCTTGAAGACAAAGAGAAAGTGAGAGGAATATGTGGCAATCAGAAAACCACAAAAAGAGAGGAATATGACCAATTGGTGACAGCTGAAGAGCAAGCACCAGATAATGAAATGTTTGTCAACAGTGCAGGGGGGGCTGCCCACCGGCCTTCATGCAAGCCAAGACCTGCCCCCTGCCCCCCCACCCCGGCCTCCATGCAGGCTAGCAGGGGAGGCCTGCACGGAGGCCGGGACTGGGGCAGGGCAGAGCCACCTGCCACTGAGCCCCATCCCCTGCCTCTGTGCAGGCCGAGCCCCACACACCCCCAGCCTCCATGCAAACCGGCAGGGCCTGGGGAGGGCTTGGAGAGGCCTGAACGGAGGCCAGGGAGGGCTTGGGGGGGCAGCCCAGGCAGGCACCATGGCCGTCCACCTCTGAGCCCCACCCTCCTGAGCCGGCTCCTGCAGGGAAGCAGTGGGGCAGGACTCAGTGGCATGCAGCTGAGGCGCATTCCTTTTGATCATGTGGAAGGGGGGGTGCCCAATGCCCCCATGTGACCAAAAGGCATGTGCCCAGGGACATAGGTGACCCCATGTCCCTATAGACCATAAGTCTCTGTTCAGAAGGTAGGACTCTGTCTCACACGGGATGTACAGGATCAGTAGGGTGACTGTGAAGAAGGGGAGCCTGTTGTGTGAAAAAATAAATTGGGAACTCGCAAGTGTGTACTTGAGAGGACATTCAGCTCACCTTTTTTTCTTCTGTTCTCCCCCTCAATAGAAACAGGATCACAGCTTTGTGGGGGGAAATGATAGGGAACCTGTTGTGTAAAAAAATGCAATGGGCTGGAGTTTCCTTCTTTGGAGGTTTGTAAACAGTGGCTGGATGGCCATCTGTCATGGGTGCTTTGATTGTACATTTCTGCATGGCAGGGGGTTGGACTTGATGACTCTTGTGATCTCTTCCAACTCTTGATTCTAAGAGGGAACTTGCAAGTGAATACTCAAGAGAACATTACTCCTACTTTTTTCTGCTCTCCCCCTTCTTCTCAGCCTCTCAATCTTCACCCTGCCACCGTTCTCTTAATCTTCTCTTACCCCAGTTCTTTCTTTCTCTATGTTCCCCCCCCCCACACACACACACACACTACTAGTGGCGGGATTCAGCAGGTTCACCCCAACTCTCTTTCTGGTCCCCTACCCCAGCTCTCTTTTTCTACCCACTACCCCATCTCTATTGAAACATCCTGCCCTGCTATCTCAGCTCTCTCATTTCTGTCTTTCTTCCCCTCAACCCCAACTCTCTTTGTCACCTGCCCACTTATTCGAGCTCTCTCCTCCTATCCCATCTCTCTATTCTCTATGTTTCTGCAACCCTACCCCAGCTTTCATTCTCTCTTTCTGGCCACCTACTGTCCTGGCCTGCCAGGCTCACAAAGAATCAGGTTACAACTGATAGCAGGCAGAGATGCACGCAAGGGAGAAAGCAGCCTTACGTTGAGTTCAGAGGAACAGGCCTTGGAAGAGGCAATCCAGGGTCTAAGGTAGGTCAGATCAGGTACTCCAGCTCTGTCTGCAAGCAGGTAGGGCAGGAGGTTGTCAGGCTTTTAACAAGGTTGCTTCTACAACTTCAACTTCCCAGAGCTGCCTCTTGTATCCCTGTGCTGTGGCTCAGTCTTGATCCTTAGCTGACTCACAGCATTCTCCTCATTGCCTTAGAGCTTCCAAATACATTTCACTTTTTAGACTGCAGTTCGTGCCGGGTATGCCTCACATTCAGGTGAGCTGGGTGGAAGGCTAGGTTGGTCTTCAGTGGCTGGAAATGCTTCTGCAAGCACTTTGCTTTCTAACCCCTGACTTGGGCCAGCTCTGTCTGCATCCTGTGAGGCTTCTGGCTGGCTGGCTCTGAGCCCACAACACCTACCCTAGCTCTCTCTTTCTGCCCCTCCCCACCATTCATTCTCTTTCTGCCCTACTCTAATACTCTCTTTCTCTCCTGGCCCCCAACCCAATTCTTTGTAGCTTGTCTGGAGTAGTCTGAGTGGGTGTGGTGATGCCTTTCCCCCCCACCCCCCACAGCCCAACTCTTACTTCCTCAGCTGGAACCATTCCAGGTGCAGCAAGGGCTTCCCCATCTCCTCCAAACAGCCTGGGGGAGGGTTGCCTGTTTAGTCCTGGCCCCCAGCGCTGGGCTCATCACTGACCTACTTGAGAGTCGGCTCAGGCAAGGAATAGGACAGCTCTGTAAGGAGCCCCTACTGGAGCATTGGCTCAGGCAAGAAATAGGACAGCTCCTCAAGGACCCCAGAGCTTTAAGAAGAGTTACTGGCTGAGTAAGAAGGAGTCTGGGAGTTGTAGTCCTGTTGTCTTCTCTGTACATGAGAAATGGCACCTTCTGGACTACATCTCTCAGAGTCCTTCACCTTAAGGAGTGAGTTGTCTGAAATATGCTGGGCTTTTATATAGTAGGAAAAGGAGTTATCTCATACTGTGATTTTCCTCCTTGTCACCAGCTGTCTGTGGGGAAGGGAAACGGCATTGAGGGTCAGTGGACAGATAGACAGGCATTGATTGACTGTGCCTAAGTGGGCTTTTCAGAGAGACCTCATTGGTTGTCATTGCCTGGATTGTAAGTGTTGCCAGGGCTGCTGTGCATTCAGCACACTCACTGTGCTATACAGAGAAACATTTGTTATTATTTCCCCTGGAAAAATGTATATCAGTGGCACCACCTTTTTGTTGGTGGCCCCAACCACTATAGTAACCCTGACGATTGGGCTGTCTGCTTTGCAATCATTCCTTTTCTACTATGCTTCCATTCAAACATAGGTTGCATTTTTTAAAAAATGTAGAAGAATCCATATCATATGTATAAGTTTTTATTTTGTTTCCCTAGTTGTAAATGATTGTATCAGAGTCCTGTGCTTTTGTGAATGTGCAAAAGATAAGATTCATAAAGCATTTTGTATATCAAATGTGCTGCAGAAATGGTAATTAATATGGCAACATTAATCTTGATATTTCAAACATTTGGGAAGTATTTCTTATTAAAGTATGCTAGAGATAAAGTTTGTAATTGTGTTTCCTGACATCATCCTTAATGATTAGATTTCTCTAAGAATTCTGTGCATTTCCATAAAGACTTTGTTCTTCCCAGCTGTTGTAGAGACATAAGAATGATATAATTGAAAAAAGCTATAACACAATTGCTAGTGTCTCATACAAGAGTTAAAGGTTGATAAGTTACAAACTTCCTCTTGACATAATAGAAAGATAACACAATTGTACACAATTAATTCATCAAAAAAATTGGTACTCAGAGCTTTTCTGAATTCTTTACTTTTAAATCTAATAATATAATGGTATGCTTAACATTGTGACAAACTATAACATAAGAGAATGTGTTAAGCACTTGTATGTACTGTCAAAGACTTTCACAGCTGGAATCAACTGACTGTTCTGGGTTTTCTGAACTCTGTGGCTGTGGTCTGGTAGTTTCTGCTCCTAAAGTTTCACCTACATCTATGGCTGCCATCTTCAAAGGTATGTCAAGGTAAGATGTCAGAAAAACATATCTCACCATGACATGCCTCTGAAGATGCCAGCCATAGATGCAGGCAAAACGTTGGGAGCAAATTTTACATACATGTGTTTCAAAGTAATTTCTGGAGGGTTTTTCTATGTCATTTCTATGAGCCAACCCTTGAATTTCAGAAGGTATTTGTGTGTTCATTTGTTTTTAAGCATTCATCATCCATTTTCTGGTGACCTACAAGACACATATTAAGTAATAAAAACTGAATTGCATTATGAATGCATACCAAGGATTAAAAATCATTAAGTGTCCTCTAAAATAAATTGATTTGATACCTCTTACTGATGATAGGATGGGAAGACAAACTGTGGTCATCGCTGGAGAAGTAATCTCACAGATTCAGCAAAGCAATTACAGTAAAGGCCCTGCTCCTTCCTGGTGAAGTTTTCACTTTGCATAACAATGGCACTGAATCCCAGATAGTGGAATGTAAATGCCAAGAAGGCTCATATATGTACATTGATGCATCTAAAAAGTTTCTACTATGCTAATGCACTTGTATATGATTATAATATTTATGAATTATTATATTAGCATTTTAATTTGTATTATGAAATTGTATCATATTGTATGATTCTTTTTTAATTTGGTGTTTATGTAGTGCTTGCACCTTTGGCAAGAACATAGATTTAGTGAAGTTTCTACTTGATCAGAATGTGTTGAGCATTAATCACCAAGGAAGAGATGGACATACAGGTAAGATGGTGAAGGTGGATGGATGTGTGCGAGAAAGACAGAGAAAGAATGATAGCTAAATGGTTCAAAATGGAAATAAACAATTCAGTTGGGGCTCATTTCAAAAAGTTGGGTGCACACCTTTTCATTTATTAATATAGCGCCACGTTTTCATTTAGTAATATATAGGGACCACATTTTTAAAATTCTTTGTAGACAGTAACTTCCAATGAAGACAACAGTAGGCATTTTCTGTATGCGGATTACATACAGAACATGCTTTTCAGCACTTCCTGTAATGTACAACACAGCCTGGTTTGTGAGCCCCCACCCTTGGCAGTTAGAATAAATACTTGCATGTATCAATAGACAAGGAAAGACTGGTTACTATGGAACAATATTAATATTGTATGTTGTATATATTGTTTTATAATAATGCCATTTTTTCAAGGAAATCAGTTTACAAGCATTATATGTAGAGGACCCACAAATACATATGGGGGCATCTAATTTCCCCTCCCCCACTATTTATTCTTTCATTTCCTTGAAAGCTCTTATGGTTTCTTCCTGCTTTCTTTTCTCCTTCCCACCCATAAGTTTTTATATGCATTCTGTCTTAATCTTTCCCTCTTCTGGCAGTCTCTTTCCTGAAAAATTATGGCCCAATTGTGTGGTGGAGAACTCATAAAGAATTGCAAGGGATACCTAATTTTCTCCTATATCCCCTGCTTCATACTTCCCCTCTTTTTATCTTTTTGGCAACCACTATAAACTCACCTTTTTTCCTTTTTCCTTTACTCTATCACAACCAACCTACCTTTTATCTGCCGGTCATCAATATTTATTGCTTCCTGCATAGCTCACCTTTCTCCCCAATGGAGATCCAAAGCTGCTTATAAGATTATCCTTTATGCTCACAACTCTATGAAGTAAGCAAGGCTGAGATTGTGTAACTGACCTAAGGTCACCCAGTGCTTCCACGACAGAGTAATGATTTGAAACCAGGTCCCCCAGATGCTAGTCTTAACCTCTAACAATTATACCACACTGGTTTTCATAGGGCAACAGCTGTTGAACCGTAGCAATCAGCTGGGCCTGGATGAGTCATGCAAGTTCCATGGTATCAAGTAATTGCCATTTCTTGACAGCAGTGATGTGTTGATGTTGTTTAGGGTAGATTTCTGATTTTTCATATTTGACCGTATTGAGAATTAGGCATATTGATGATTACAAGCCATATTACATTTTTAAAAACTCTCCTTACCACAACAATTCTTCCCTGTCCATGTTCTAGGACTGCATTCAGCTTGTTATCATGGCCACATCCGTCTTGTCCAGTTCTTACTGGACAATGGAGCCGATATGAATCTTGTAGCCTGTGATCCCAGCAGGTCTAGTGGTGAAAAAGATGAACAGACCTGTTTGATGTGGGCATATGAAAAAGGTATTGTTATAGTGACTTTCCATTTTCAATATAAAAGCATACATATTATACATCAGATAGGATAGGATTTTCACTACGTTTTGGCTGTTGACATTTTGAGAGGAAGGAAAACGAAATTAGGGATTGCTATTCTCAGAAAGTCTAAAAGGCTAACTGAAGTTTTAATTCCACACAAATTCAGTCATAAGCCTTCACAGTTGCAATACAATAAATATCATAAAATCCACCCATTCAAAAAAGTCAGTTTCCACTGTAAAGTATAGACAAGGCTAAATCCCCTCTTTCCTGTTATCACTGAACAAGGTATGAGAGACAACATTAAAATGCAGTTATCCATGAAGTCCATTAGAAAATCAGGGACTGCTATTGATTTGATATGGAAGGAGACTGGTTCTACTGTGATGGGCAGCAGCATAAAACCGCTTTACAGTTAGATAGTTATCCTTGATTTCCTGCAGAAATTCTTCAAAGAAACTGCATATCTCTGTGGTTTCTACTGTGCTGTACATCCTGTTCACATTTCACAGATCTGCCCTGGCAACAGCTCCGATTCTCTTTGTCCTCCAAACTCAAATAGAAACCTGCAGGTTTTTAGAAGCTATTTCTCTTGTGCTTGTTTTTTTTTTTTTTTATAGGCCAGGATATGTTTTCCCTGAGAAATATATATGAAATTCTTCTTCCTCGGTCTGTAGTCATAAACACAAAAAACTCCCAAGTGCCTTAAAACACTATCTTAATTCTAGATGGTATATTAGTAGAAGATGCAGGAGGTGGTTCAGGACTGTCCAATTTCACGATTATGATGTTCACATTTAATCTGCCTTTACACTTTAGAGAATTTGATAACTTAGTGCTGCCAAGAATGAAAACATGGCTTTGAGCAAGGTCTGAACCCTTATTAAGGATGGAAACAGAAGACAGCTTTTCATATTAACAGATATCACTGTTCACTGTGTGCCCTATCATCCCATTCCAATCATAGAAGTTTTCAGTGTTTCTAAAAATTCTATTGTGGTCAGTCTGATATTCTCTGTTACAGGCTACAATCCTGTGCATACCTAGAGTAAACCACGTTAAGTGCAGTAGGACTTATGTCAGTATGCCCAGGATTGCACTCTACAACAGGCAAAGTTCCATTTAAAGCTGCTATTTGTTATTACTGTGGCAGCACAGTAAGATTTAAGACTTAACTATGAGATACTCTGCCAATTCACTATTATTGTTGTTCACTTCTTATTACATTTGCTGTTTTTCAGGCCATGATGCTATTGTCACTCTTCTGAAGCATTATAAAAGACCTCAGGATGAATCACCTTGTAATGAGTACTCCCAGCCTGGAGGAGGTGCAGTTCCATCCAGCTTTTCTGTTTATTAATAATGTTGATCTAATACACACCCTCCCAGCAAACTACTCAAATTATATATAGAGCTCATTCAGTGACAATATATTTATATAGTATTTCCATTATTCTTTAAAATACATTAGGTTGGATGTCGCCTACAATGTCCTTGCATGAAAGTGTAAATCCCCCCTCCCTCCTTCTGCAACCTTGACCCTTCTCCTCTGTATTGGTCCTGGGCATGGGAACTTTCAGGAGCAGCATGAATAAGGATGTTGAGGTTGCCATGGAAAGGGAGGATGTGGAGATTTTTTTGTTAGGATCCAATCCTTTGTATCCTTGGTTTAAGACATACCTATAATCATAAAATACTTTTGTCAGTCTCTACTTTCTAGAAAGAAAGGCATATTAAGAAAGAGAGATGACATCGTAAATGGTGGATAAATTGTTCAGCCATTGGACATTTTTTCACTCCATTCGATTTCATTCACTTTTTTGCTGTTTACACAGCAAAATATATTTACTTGGAAATAAATCCCATTGATTTCAGAGAGATGTGCTTCTTAGAAAATCCTGCATCTATGTAAAAATCGAAATTTGAACCTTGCCATAACTCACCTTTTTCTAATCCCCTTGGTTAAGAGTAGGTGCACTCTAATCTGGAGAACCGGGTTTGATTCCCCATTCTGCCGCTTGAGCTGTGGATGCTTATCTGGTGAACTAGATTAGCTTGTGCACTCCAACACATGCCAACTGGGTGACCTTGGGCTAGTCACAGTTCTTTAGAGCTCTCTCAGCCCCATCCACCTCACAGGGTGTTTGTTGGGGTGGGGGGGGGAGGGAAGGAAGGAAGGAAGGAAAGGAGATTTTAAGTCCCTTTGAGTCTCTTTGTAGGAGAGAAAGGGGGGATATAAATCCAAACTCCATACACATAGCAGTTGTTGAGATCTGTACTGACTGTAACCTTTATCTGTAACTTGTAAGCAAGACTTCATGTACTTACTGTTTGAATTCCAGGATGACTGAATACAAGAAGTTCCAGTATAGTGTGCTATGTATCTGGTCAATCCTTATGAAAGCTCAGGGGTATATATTATTTTTTCCCCTCTCTTATATTCCATGACTACTCTTTGAGGTAGATGAAGTGGAGAGTGGGTAACTGGCCCAGTTTCACCCTGTAAGCCTGAGTAGGAATTTGTACCCATCTTCCATTCTAATGCTACCACTTCCATTCTAATGCTGCCACTTGTACCACCATTATTATTTATAATAATGCCCTTCGGGGGTAGGTCTATCAAATTGAATAAATAACACTACTACTACTACTACTACTACTACTACTACTACTACTACTACTACTACTAATAATAATAATAATAATAATAATAATAATAATATATGCTTTATTTAAAAGTCAGTGTGGTTAGGAATAGCGAGTTCATGTATTAATTCATTGTTTTCTACTTTGAATACATACATATTTGCTTCCAGGTTATACAGACAGTCTAACAATGTACCGTATATACTCGCGTAGAAGTCGAGTTTTTCAGCACGTTTTTGTACTGAAAAAGCCCTCCTCGGCTTATACACGAATCAAGGATTGGTAGATCTGACAGCTCCCTCTTTTCCCACCATGGCAGAGAGAGGAAGCTTTGAAAGACCCCCACAGCAAGAGAGGGGAGGCTTTGCCTCACAGGCATCACCAGATGGAGGAGGGCACAGAATGACCCAATATGGCCACACACCCCTGCCAGACTGAGCACGAGTGCAAGTGCTCCAGAAAGCCCTGGCTACACGGAGCCATACTGGCTCCATCTATATATATAAAAAGCTAACCGTGACTTTCTTTTTCAAAAAACACATTTACAATCATTCTAGGTTTTTACTTAATCTATTTGCTTGTTTGTATTAACCTACAGAACACTTCATATTATCTTAAATGTCTAAAACCTCTCTTTTGATTTCAGATGGATCTTATGTGTCAGTTCCATCTCCACTAGGGAAGATTAAAAGCATGACAAAAGGTAGGCTTACTAAGATATTTACATATATAATTTTGTTTAATATCACAGCTGCTAGTTCTTTAGCTGGTAGTTGGCTTTTCGTTACAATTCGAGTCTCACCCAGAGGCCTAGATGTTGTAATGTATCAGCATAGTATTCATGCAGATCCCAGCAGGGCTGCATTCTGAATCTGAGAGATGTTGATTTTGTCAATCTAAAGATGTTTCAAGTGCCACCCTAGTGTTTTCAGAATGGTACCCAGGGGACTGATTACCACTGGGACGAGCTCAGCTGGTTTGTGCCATAGTTGCTGAATCTTGATTTTTAAATCATGGTATTCTCATGTTCTTTTTAAATGACCCTGCTGTCACCAGGTATTGCTATGTCGATGATGGTCAATTTATTGTCCTTGACCACTTATACATTTGAATTCGCAAGTCGCACAATATCTTGACCTGGACTATGTTCCCACCAGTTTTTGGCTGTCCTAGTGTTTTTGCATAATTTTTGCATAAATTCCAGTGGATTATCTTGGCCATTGACTTGTGCCTCTGTTTGTACTCAGTCTGGGTGATCTCTTTGTGGCAGCTGAGTATGTGATCTACAGTTTCATCAGCTTCCTTGCACTTCGCATCATCTGATTTTTTTATTCTGGCCTTGATCATATTTGTCCTAATCACCTGCTATTGTGTGACTAAGATCTGTGATTCTGTTTCCCTTTTCACAGTTCCAGTTGTTAACCATAGCCAGGTCTTTTCATTTTCCACTTTGTCCTTGATCTTCTCCAGAAATTGGCCGTGGAATGCTTTGCTGTGCCAGCTTTCAGTCCTTATTTTAATCATATTTTTTCTGTACTGCTGTTTGGTTCTCTGAGCTTTCAGTAAATGCCTGTTTTTCACTTCAGTCAATGCCTGTTCTTGACTTTCATTGACCACTGCATATTTCTCCACCCCAACTGTTTGCTTTACTTGCAGCAATCCTCTGCCATCAGATCTCCAGGGAAAGTTTACTCTATCAGTATCACTATGCGAGTGTAAGGCATGGTGCATTGTCATAAGTTTCTGAGTTTTTCTGTCCAATGCATCCAAATCAGCCTGTGTCCAGTTTATGATTCTGGTGGTGTACCTGATGATGGGTATGACCCAGGTGTTGATGGCCTGAATGGTGTTCCCACCATTTAATTTTGATTTCAAAATTTTCCTGACCCTCTGGGTATATTTTCTGCTGACCACAGACTTCACTTGCCCGTGCTTGATGTTATCCAGCTTCAAAATGCCCAGGTATTTCAGGCTTCCTTTTGGTTGCTCTTGATTAGTTTGTCATCAGGTATTTCTATGCCCTCATTCTCAGTGAACGTGCCCCTCTTTATCACTAGAGTGGCACACTTTTACATGCCAAATGCCATCAAAATGTCTATACTGAATATTCAGACTGTGTTCTCTAGTGACTGGATTTATGTGTCTGATTTCCTGTAGAGCTTCAAATCATCCATGTACAATAAATTTGAGGTTTTTTTGAGTCTTTGGCCATATGATATCCCAACTTTGTTTACTTTAAAATCACTGTTAGTGGGATCATGGCAATGATAAACAGTAAGGGAGAAAGTGCAACTGGAGTAAAAAGCTGAGGGCCATTGGAGGAAACTCCAGTTAGACCACCATGCTTGCAAAGAAGTGAGAGGCTTGGAAGAGCTCTATGACTACAAGTCTTGACCTCAGAAATGTTCCATACTATGGTGTGTTTTTGGGCTTTCTGAATCACCTGAAGCCACAAGAAGACTCCAAAGAAAGGGAGAAGTCCAAGCAACAGCACAAGGTGAATGATGGCATGGTGGCTGAGTTTGTCAAAAAGCTGGAAGCTCGCATCAAGGAACAAGTTAATAGCTCTTATGTCAGTTAGATGCCGTTCAGAAGATGGAGCAAGCAGGAAAGCATAAGTTTCAAAGGCACCATCTTTGCTCTATACTCCTAGTTCAAAAGATACCTCAAAGCATTCCTCATCTGCCAGCAGCCGGTCACACTATTCTGTGGCAGTCATGGCATTAAAAGCTAAGGTTGATGCAGCTGCTGCTACAGAGTGGGTTGAATTTGCCGGGAAGGAAGAGAAACTGAGAATGGAAGCCATCCAGACAGAAACATGACTGCCCACCCTATTATTATAATTATGACTATTGTTGTTAGAGATGGGCCTACATCTTGGTTCTTTCTTCTTCTTCCCTTCCCCAAAGTGCTGTAAAGAGAGAGATGTTATATAGATTTAGTGAAGTAAAATAGGCATGGGCACTCCTTCATTGGTGGTACAACAGATATTTCTGGGGTTTTCACTCTACTGTTGCCAGCTCTTTTCTGGTAAGGCTGGCATTTCATGGGTGCTAAATGTTTGTTGATGAAGACACTTTAAGGCCCAGACATAGTGTTCCCAGCCTTGGGTTGGGAAATATCTATAGATTTTGGGAGTGGAGCCTGGAAAGGTCTGAGTTTGGGGTGGGATCTCAGCAGGGTATAATGCCATAAAGTCCACTCTCTGAAACAGCCATTTTCTCTCCAGGGAAAATGATCTTGGTCATCTGGAGATCAACTGAAATAGTGGCTGATCTCCAGGTGCCACCTGGAGGGTGCCAATCCTACCCAGAGGTCGTATCAGGATAAATGTGGTTGCTTAAAACTGCACATGCTTGGCAGTATCCAGAATTAGCAGTATGAAATTAACATAGTCACTTAATACCATTCCTGCCAATTTTTGCTTTTGCACAGCACCCCTGTGGCTGCAATGCTTATGCAAGACAGGCAGCCCTCCCTCTTGCTTCTTAGCATAGTAACTATAGCAGAAAGAGAGGTTCAAGTGAGGTGAAAGAGAATTTGGCATGAGGGTATGAAATTTAGTAGCAAACCAGTCTTAGAATTTATTATCTTGAACATTGTGCACATTAATTTTTTTCCTTGTTGGGTCTTTTATTTTAAGACGTCAGGATTTATGTGCTGTGAATTGCTAGTAAATTGTCATGCAGCCCAGTACTTTGTGTGCTGTACACAGAATAAATCCCATTGGCTTATTCTCTAAGTAAGTGTGCATAGGACTGTGGATATGCAAAATAATTCTATTCAACTTTACTGGAAAGTTAAATCCCACCAAGTTCAACGGCGCTTGCTCCCAGGGACATGTGCATAGGGGTTATAACCTTTGTTTTTTCATTTGGCAGCCTGTAACCAATCATAGAGTTCTATGGATGGAACAGCACATCTCATTGTGGAATATGGAGTGGTGATATCCACCATTTCCTCCTGTCAGCTTCAGACACACACACACATACACACACACAAATTGCTTTTTATGGTGCTCCTGAAAGTATGCTGACTCCCAGGAATAGCACTGGGGTGGGGAGCTCAGTGGGATGCAGCAGGAAGAGGAACCAGGAAAGGTCTGCCCAGTCAGGTTTCCAGATGGTTGAATACACACTGGTGAGAAGTGAAGCTACGGCATGAGTTTTTTATACCAATGGTTTACACCTATTTCTAATTATAAACATTACAATCTTAGGTTAATTACATTCTTGTTGTAACAATGCAAGCTGAATTCAGGCATGTGGCAAGAAGACAAACTAAAGTCCTAGGGTGATTTCCTTATCTGATACTCACGTGGGATCCAGACTAAATTTTCCTGTGGTAGAACTGAATTTTCCTACTTTTCTCTCTCCCACTGATCTCATGAAATCTGCTCCTGGCAGAGATGGGGCCTTGAGGAATGACATGAAGGTCTGCAGCAAGTAGGAGAAATCTGTGGAAATGGTCAATTTAATCTGGATCCAAACTGTAGTGTTTTGGTGTATCAGAAATGGGAATCAGGAGAACAAAGGTAGCTATTGTTAGATTTAAACCAGCTGTGTACCATGACCATCCTTTAAAAAAGTTCTTTACAGAAAATAATTGTCCTTTTGAGGCATAAATCAGCTGCGCGTTGGTTGTTCTTCTGGCACCCCTCCTTGTCAAAGTTAGTTTGAAGTGCATTCAGAGTTTATACACTGCCCATGTAATCTGGAAAAAAAATCAAAATCTTCCATTAAGAAACAGTTTGATAAAGCTGTTACAGTGAAGCATGTAGATCAACAAGTTAGTCTGTAAATTCAGTTGTGTATCCAATCCAATTCTGAGTGTCACTGAGCAGGAGATCACAATGGCAATAAAAACACCCTCACTAGTCACTGTTAGAAAGACAGGAGAAGGAACTAATTCCTTGTATAAAGGATTTTCTGCTGCCATTACATGATTCAGATAGAATATGCATATGGAACGGTGTTCTTTAGTGATAAGCTTCTAAAGCCAAACAGCTCCAAGGCAGTTAGAATGTTGCAAATATTTGTTTCTTATTATGGTTTAATATTGGGCGCAGAGACAAAAATGATCAACCAAATGATCAACCAGTCAACCAATTTGTAAAAAACAACAGTTAATGTGTAATATTTTTTGTTAAATATGGCTCTTTAATATTTTTTTTTACTGCATTTTATAAGCAGACGCTTTATTTTTTGCAGAAAAGGCAGATGTTCTCCTCCTCCGTGCTGGTTTACCATCCCAGTTCCACCTCCAGCTTTCAGAAATAGAGTTCCATGAAATTATTGGTTCAGGTAAAAGAGAACAGAAAATGTGTCCATTTTTATAAAAATAAGTTTTTACATGTCACAAGTGGATTCTGCCCAGCATGTTTATACCGAGTTGCTGTGCAGAATTCACTGCAGTGTGCTTATTTTAATTTGGTTTCTTTTAGGGTCGTTTGGAAAAGTGTACAAAGGACGGTGTAGAAATAAAATAGTGGCAATCAAACGGTAAGTGTTAGTAGAATTTCTGATTTGTTAGTTTATTTTATTTAAATGTATTTACTTTATTTGTTAAAACAGCAAAGAATCTAGGAATAAAAGATAATGTGCCATAAGCATTCATAAACTTGGGCCCAGTTCTTCAACTGTCTCCCTCACACACACGTATATACTCATCTATATAATACCAACTCATGCCTCTGACAAAATTGGCACTGGCTCATAAAAACCACAACAAATTTTAGTCACAACACTCTTTGTTGTTTTTACTGCAACAGATTAATACAGCCAGTGCTTCGGAATTTATTTATTTTTAAACCCAATTCTTAAGTGATATTTTCCTTGTGCTTCTTTCAGCTACCGAGCCAACACTTACTGCTCCAAATCAGACGTTGACATGTTTTGTCGTGAAGTTTCCATCCTGTGCAGACTCAATCACCCCTGTGTCATCCAATTTGTTGGCGCTTGCCTGGATGACCCAAGTCAATTTGCCATAGTCACGCAATACATATCAGGAGGATCCCTCTTTTCTCTGCTGCATGAACAGAAAAGGTAAACTAGCTTACGTCTCCATAGTGCCTTTGGGGAAATCATGCAGATTTTCAGAACTGTGTTATACCTGTAAAGGAAAGGCAATGAGAAAGAAAAGTTTAAATCTGACTTTCATTGCTCAACAAGAGATTGTCCTTGCATAGACATGTGTGTATACAGACTAAAAGGTACATTTTCTCTCAGTACTACTGATTGTCATTGTTATATGCCAATCACGCTTTACCAGAATAATAAACAAGAATATTATGGAGGATAAAGCAAAGTCACCAAAAGCATGACGTGAAAGCTCAGACCAGACATCATTGGAAATCATTGTTTAATTAAAATAACTGTAAATAACTCTTAATATGGTTGTGGTGGGTTTTCCGGGCTGGATAGCCATGGTCTGGTGGATCTTGTTCCTAATGTTTCGCCTGCATCTGTGACTGGCATCTTCAGAGGTGTATCACAGATGGAAGTCTGTTACACACTGTGTCCAGTAACAGACTTCCCTCTGTGATAAACCTCTGAAGATGCCAGCCACAGATGCAGGCGAAACGTTAGGAACAAGATCCACCAGACCACGGCCAACAGCTCGGAAAACCCACAACAACCAGTTGAATCTGGTGATGAAAGCCTTCAACAATAAACTGCTAATATGATTGTCCGAATGTGTTGCTAAGGTCTGCAGTTTCGTTGCCAAAGTGCAGTGATTCTTTATGCACCTTTCAACCATTTTTGTCTAATCTGTTTGCCTCCGTGTTGTCAATTCCTTCCCCTGGTTTTCCAAATCACTCTTAACCTGATGTTTCTCTTTGATACACTATAGAACTATTTCTTTTGTAATAGGAAAGAAATCTTTTCTGCAATTAGATCACAGGGAGAACACAACAAGATGGCAACATGGAGGAAATCTTGAATTGGAGCTCTCAACTGTGCAAAAGCATAGCAGTAATATTAGCAGTATTGAGAATTTAGTGGCCCCTGTCATATAAGGTGAATACTGGTTTTAGACATTAACTTAAGTTGAAATAAATCATGGTTTCCTGCTTGAGTACTTAACTAAAGAAATCCCCCCCATCAAAAAAAAAAAAACCCTGATAATCGCTCCTTATGGTTTGAAGATAGGTTGACCAACATGGTTATTTTTGAAACTAGCCTGAAAGAAACAACAACAACATGTAGCCATATTGTTTGGGATTGCTTAATAGTTGGGCCTGTGGTAATTATAATGGTGATGTGCAGATTTTTTACATAGAAAAGAAGCCAGAACATTGGAAAATGTAAGGGAATGCTTGACGTGATTGCTCACATCAGCATTTTGTCCTTCTCTTCCAGCCAACTAATTTATCCTGTCCCTTGTCTGGATGTTGTTCATGCAGAAATCTATGCTTTGTTGTACCTTCTTCATTCTTCATATTTATTCACATGCATAGGGGTTGGATTATATGAGAGACAGTGTTGAAGACACATATGTGAAATACTATGCTTGATCTTAGCCAAAAGGCTGAAAAGCAATATGTGGAATAGATGTGGTCCCTTCCAGCTTTGTCAGATTGTGGCGGCAATGAATATGACTTGGTATACCCAGTTCATTAGCGTTTCCATTTATGTGGACAAGAAGAGAAAGAGAAATGTCCACATTGGCAACAGCTGGAATTCTACTCTATTCCCATATCCTACCTGCCCACCTAAAGATTTTATTACAAATGAAAGAGGAAAATTGAAGGCACATTAATGACACATCAAGTTTTAATTCAGAGTAAACCTGTTTTTTTTATTACCCAGTGAGAATATTTCTTAATTTAAATTACATGGAAAGAGGAGGGGGAAACACAATTTAATTTATAGATGACACAATTGCAAATATGTTAATGTTTTAAGAGCTAAGCTCGCATCTTTCTGATTTGACCAAACAATCAATTTTTATAATTCCAGGAATCTTGACTTGCAATCTAAATTAATCATTGCCGTAGATGTTGCAAAAGGCATGGAGTATCTTCACAATCTTATCCAGCCAATAATACATCGAGACTTAAACAGGTACATTTCTATTTTGCCTTTCAAAGCCCATTGTCATATATAATTCTAAAATTAACTGAGGATGGTACCATCTTCACAATGGTAATCTGCCGAAATGAGAACATTTAACTGAAGACTTATAACTGGGTAATGGATTGATCAGATTCAGGACGAACAAAACTATAGAGTTATAGATACAGGTGCCTATAAGGCCACTGGTAGCCCTCCACTGGTGCCGCCCAAACATGGGGACCACTCCATTCCAGGGTCAACCTAGCCCCAAGAGAAGAATGGGCATAAGCTGGAAGCACCAGGAAGGAGGGCTTGCCCCAGCAAGGGATGAGCCCTCCCTGCCCACCCATACCCAGCCTCACTATGGCAAGGGTTAAGAGGTGCCCATGGCACCAAGCCTCAATGCAGTGAATAAGACTAACACACCTGACCTCATTCTACCTCTGCCAATTGTGTTCCCTCTCTCCATTGTGGGGACATGAACAGGACAGGCTAGGAGGCTCTTTTCCAGAGTTGTTTCCATCAACTTCTGTGGACACATGTGATTAAAAATTGCATTGGGTCACTGCTTGCTCCCACTATCAAAAGTTTCTACTTTAAGGCAAATAAAGGTTGCACTTTTAAACTTATGTGTATAAACACCTTTTTATATAGGACACCTTCATTAAGTAAACCAAAGATCAAAGCTCAGGGATCAAGAATTCTCACTGTTACCAATGTCTGGTTTGTTTGTGTGTGCATGTTCCCTCGAGACTAGGTCTTGTTGCTACAAGTTTGCTAGGGGAGCCTTAAAACGAAGGGGAAAAAATCTTCAGAGTTGAAGCTGGCAGAAAAATTTCTCTGAATATGCCACAACTAGTTACTGAGCCTCCCATTACAGCATGAAAGTCAAGGAAGTGAAAATGCAGAAAGGATACAGCTGCTTACCAGATGTCAAGAGTGGCAATGCCAGTTGTGGTCTTAGGGAAGTGAGCACCATACAAGCACCATAAAAACAAAGAAGAGAAGCTTAGTGCTTTCTATATGGGGAAGCATGTGAATATTGAAAGATAGCAATATTCCTTTAAAATTCCTGATGCCTAGTCATATTTTCCTTGTGGTCATTGGACAAGTGTGGAAGGCTCCATGTTGGCCACACATCTTAACAGATTCTTGTAGGAGTCATCCCATCCCATTCTATTCAGAGCAGCAGCATCCCACTGGTTGGCAGTAACCTTCATTGCATGTCTGAACGACAGTTGCTATTTTCCATGAGGCTCATTGTAATAATTAATACCTAATTTGAAAGACATAAATTGTCTGTCATGCTTGAGGTAATTTGGGAAGTAATTTATTCATCTTGATCTATTAACTCAGTAGGAGTGCAAGTGATTATCATTAGAACAGTCCCCAGCCTGCTTGGGTCTCTTGTTTTATGTTCTAGACTTCTAGACAACCTGATAAACGTGTCCTTTTGAAAGGAAACTGAGACTGTTTCTTTTGTTTTATTAACTCTCTTTCTGAAAGCTTTTTTTCTGCCAAAAAACGCCTCCATGTCATGTAATCATTAAAAATGACACAAGAAAGAAAGAAAGACAGACAGACAGACACAGAGAGAGACACACAGACACACAGACAGACAAGCTCCCTGTCCAGAAACCAATGACTGACCATCGGGTCATTTAAAAAACCCAGAAGCCACCAAACCCCATATGATAGGGCATAGTGCACAGGATGCTGTCCATCAGCTCCCTGTCATGGAGATTTAGCAAGAGGGGAGACCCTCAGGGAGGTGGAAAGTGCAGAGAGGGAGAACACCCCCATCTTCTCATAACCCACTTTGGGGGCACATTGGGACTACCCCCTCCCTTCCTTTGCCTGTTCCTGCCCATTCCCTGCCACTGGGTTACCTTCTGCAACTCACTCCTCCCCTGTTGACCGTCGGTCAGGGCCCCTGTTCCACCCCCTCCATGCTGGTGCTCTGCATCATAGTCCCTTTTCCCCCTGTTGCCATGTTTTGTGCTGTTCCAGGGCTGGCTTTGGTGCATAACCACTTAATAGATGGCTAAACTGCACCACTGCTGTGCTGGCCATATTGCAGCTCACCCCTTTCCAGATTATGTTACCTACCACTGATCTAGCTCCTAACTGTTGTGTGATTCTCCTTGACAGTGTAGAGAATGGGAATGCTTGTGCTGCTCCCTGAGGGATCCAAGTGTTCCCTGGAGAGTCTCTGGTGCTTTGGATTCTGCTTATATGTTTGTTTCTGATGGTTTATAGTGTTACACAATCTGCTGTTTACGGGAACAAGTACGATTATTGCCTACATAGCTATTCATGTACACTACTGTAAACTTCCCCCGGTGGGGGAAGACGCTCCGCAAGCGGCGGAGAGTTGGAGTTTGCCGTTCTCCTCCTTTTTGGGGCTCGAAACTAGGAGCTTCTAAACTGGAGGGCTTCTAAACTCAAGTAAAAAAGGCAAGGCTCATCTGTGGGTCGGGTTGTGACGAGACGGCAGGCGCGCTTGGGAGAGACGGAGAGGTGCGCGTGGGAGATCACATGGCCTTCTCCGATTTTTTCACAAAACTTCTGGGAGGCATGGCGCTCAGAGCCCGTGAAGTCATAGTAGGCAGGAGTTTTTCAAACTGAGGAGCGGCAGGCGAGTCCCGGACTCATCGGAGGTCTCCCTCAAGCCTCGGCAACGTCTCAACCCCCCCCCCCCTCCATAGCGTCTCTTAACGTCTCAACTCTTCTCAGCGCTCAAGCCATTAGGTTTCTTTAGCTTCCCGGTCCCCAGGAAGGGATGGCTGCTTGTGAAACTTCTTGCTGCTGGTTGCTTTCCCTCGATGTAGTGTGGATGTTTTGGTGCTCTTGTGTTTTTGTGCTTTTAATGTTTTTGTGCTTCTTAAACATGCTCACGATGGAGCAAGGAGTTTTTATAGTCGGCAAGTCTTAATACAAAGTGGACTGAAATGTGAAATATGGCTAATGCACGGAAGATTTCATATGTCTTCACAATATACCGTGAGAGGCAGCTAGGACCCCGGGAGAACCCTGGATTACAATTCCTAGTAGGAGGTTGAGACCTAGGCGGGATAGAAGGAGGAGGAAGAGAGAGGCCGGGCTGGTGTTTTTTACTCAAGCTGGGAAGGTGTGGACTTTCAGAGTCTGCACTTCCAAGCATTTTTTGCCTCTTCACTAATGCACCGATCTCTTAGCAAACAAAATGGATGAATTCAAGGCTACAAATTGTGAGAAGAGCTATATGATTTGGCAAGAACAGCTGTGTTTTATTACCATTACAGAAACCTGGCCACTTCACTCACACAATATCTCCGATTCAGCAGTTGAACTATCTGGTTTCCACTTCTTTCCGGCATGGACAGAAGTAGTAAAGATTCTGGGAAGCTTGCATAAAGGAGGGGGTTTAAATCTCTATGTGAACAAAAGCTGGTGCACTAATGCAAGCATCACAGGGGTCACTGCTCAAAGAGACTTGGAAAGTATGACTATTAGATGCAGAACCCATATATCTGCCCAATGGGAGTTTAGTGTGGTTATCATCATTGCAGTATACACATTCCACCTGATGCTAATGCTGCCATAGCTTTGAAGCTCTCTTGTATAAACATTGTTGAAGAAAACCAGCAGAAAAGCATCCTGATGCTGTGCTCATTAGGTAGGAGGAGACTTTAATCATAACTAATTTAAAACAGTGCTCCCTAAACTCTACCAGCATGTCCAGGTGCCCCACTAGAGGAGCCAATACATTGGATAAAGTGTATACCAACATCAAGGATTTGCCTACAAAAGGTGATACAGTTACCACAATTGGGTCAGTCAGACCATTTATCACTGTTTCTGGCACCAGCATATATTCCATTTGAGGAGGCGGGTGTTGCCTGTAATAAAGACGCTGTAAAATCCTGGCCTGATGATGCCTCTAAACTAAACTTCCAAGATTGTTTGAGACAACAAATTGGGATGTTTTCTACCACCCAGATCTGGAGGAGTATACCACTGTCTGTTCTGAGTTATATCACCCACTGCACAGACACTCTTACTGTGGTATAAGCGCATCCGGATTTACTCCAACCATAAAACCCTTGATGACAAAGAGGTTCATGGCGACTTTTGCATGACAGGAATATTGCTTTCAGATCTGGTGATGAGGCAAGAGTATAGTCTGGCGAGAGCCAGTCTCAAGAGAGGCATTCGACAAGCCAAGATGAGTTATAAGAGAAAAAATTGAAGATTATTTTTAATAATAACAACATGAGGCAGGTGTGGCAGGGAATTCAACAAATTACCAACCATAGAAACCAAACAATGAAGCATTTCTGTGGATGGGGATTCTTCTCTGGCGGAGGAGCTAAATCACTTTTTTGCCCGCTTTGAAACAGGCCTATCAGAAGGAGGATGACCACACAGCCACTCAGGTGATTGCAGCTCACACCTCACTGTAGGGAGGAACATGAGGTGAGGCAAGTTTGAGGGGCTGTGAATCCAAGAAGGAAGGCTGCTGGACCGGATGGTATTCCCGGTCGGGTGTTAAAGGAATGCTACTAACCAACTGGCTGGTGTTTTTTACTGGGATCTTTAATCCATCTTTATCCCAGTCCACCATTCCATCTTGTTTGAAAGCTTCCACCATTGTTCCACTACCAAAGAGATTTCCCTGCTGACAATCTTCTTGTGGGATTATAGACCAGTGGCACTCACCCCCCATCATCATGAAGTGTTTTTGAAAAAAACTGGTCCATAGGGCATAGTTAGTTCTTGCCTTCCAGATACATTTGATAAACATCAGTTCGCATATCGGACTAATAGATCTACGGAGGACGCCATTGCCATTAGACTCCACACAGCTTTGACGATCTGGAACAGCAGGGGAATTATGTGGCGAATGCTCTTTGCGGACTTTAGTTCCGGGTATTTAATACAATCTCGCCACAAAGACTGGTGACAAAACTTGTGGATCTTGGACTCTCACATTCAATCTGTTTGTGGATTAGGGACTTCTTGTCTGGATCGTTCCCAGAGGTTAGACTGGGAAATCGGGTTTCCTCAGTTCTTACTCTAAATATGGGAACGCCACAGGGCTGTGTGTTGAGCCCTTTACTGTTCACCCTTTATACATATGATTTTACTCCCTGTCTATCCTAGTAACACCATTATCAAATTTGCTGATGACACAACGGTGGTGGGGCTCATCTCTGGAGGGGATGAGTCTGCCTATCGGAATGAAGTGGACCGACTGCTCTCATGGTGCAGGGAAAATAACCTGGTTCTTAACACTAACAAGACAAAGGAGCTCATAGTGGACTATAGAAGGAATAGCTCAGAAATTCAGCCCTTGACTATAAATGGAGATCAAGTGGAGCGGGTGGCTAGTTTTAAATTCCGGGCGTTATGATTAAAGAGGATTTGACCTGGGGAGTACAGACTACGGCGGTGGTTAAGAAAGCCCAGCAAAGACTGTACTTTCTGAGACTTTTAAGGAAGCAACAACTAGATGGAAAACTTCTGGTGTCCTTTTACCGCTGTGCTATAGAGAGTGTCCTAACCTACTGCATCTGTGTATGGTTCTCCAGTTGCACAGTGGCGAATAGGAAGGCGCTCCAAAGGGTGATCAATACTGCACAAAGGATTATCGGCTGCCCTCTCCCCTCCTTGGAAGAAATCTATAATGCCCGAAGTCTAAATAAAGCCCAAAATATTCTAAGGGACCCGTCTCATCCAGCACACTCTCTTTTTAAACTGCTACCATCTGGCAGACGATACAGGGCCCTCAGAACTAGGACAAAGAGGCTTAGAGACAGCTTCTACTCTAGAGCTGTGGCTATGCTAAACTCCGCTGCTTCATATTGATGTATTTGGGGCTATGTAGGGATGGGTGGAGGATGATGATGTATGAGTCTGAAATTGCATGAGTCTGAAATTGTATGAGTCTGAAATTGTGTGCATCGAGGAATGCTGCTGTAAATTTCGTTGTGCGTGCACAATGACAATAAAATGCTTATGCTTATGCTTAAATTATAATGTAGGGTGATATCTAAGTTCACTGCTCAAGTTCTTTGTCATTCCAAGGGCTATTAACCTGAAGTAGACTCAGACCTTTACAATAACAGTTAGCTGCACTGAAAGATTCCTGTCCCAGTCATTCCTTTGTCAGGGAAGGGCGCCAAGAGATTTATCTTCTCAAGTTTTAAAGACATAGTAGTGTCCCATGTTTCTACTTTGTATACCAGGGCCAACAGTGGTCCGAAACTTTTCAGGTTCCTGTATTCATGGGTAATTCTGTCTTCAAACAATTCAAATGTCATTTATGGCATTTTTTATTAGGACAGCACATGAGGTCAGTGTCAGATTTGTGTTCTGCTTTTTAATATAAGATTGACCAGCAAGTCCTTTGCATTTAGTTTCCTATGTAGCAGTAGCATCTTCACCTACTGAGACAGGCAAGGGTGTTTCCCTCCCTCACAGCTAGACAGGTAAGTAGAATGACAAGGCAGTTCTTTGAATGATGATAAGACTATTGTCAATCATAATTTCTTGTTCATTTAGGTTTTTTTTACCCAGTACTATGTCTAAGGAACTCAGGGTGGCATACATCATTCTCCACTCCTTGATTATATTCTCTCAAAAGCGAGGTAGCTTAGGCTGAGAGAGAGTGATTGAACTAAGGTAACTCAAAAAACCTCATGGCAAAAGTAGTGATTTGACTCTCAGATCCTAGTACAATGTTCTAACATTTATATCATACTGGTTCTCAAGACGTCATAATGCTTATAACTCATTGAATTGTTTTAATTATATTCTTATGATGTCAAAAATTGAAAGCCAGTTACAATATGAGGAGGTGTAGCTGAGACAATAGTGGCTTTCTTGGCTCCACCTAGAAAGCTTTGTGATCAAGAAAGGACTTTCCACATCCACACCCAATACTCTATCTACTCTACCCCATTAAGAGAACAAACTTAAACATAAGTACTCAGAAATCTACTCAGTTTTATTCAGGGGAGTATAGTCCTAGGAAAGTGTTCTTAGGATTGCACTAAATCTAATAAATACTCAGAAAAACAAAAACACTTGTTTATCCCATCTTTGTGTCATAGGATAAATTTATTCCATATGTTTCATCAAGATGTGACTTGTATGTCTGTAAAGTTGTGCATTGATTTGTCATACGTGATTGGTTTAAATAATAATCAGATCAAATTTGCCTGGCCTACCTCAACTGCATCAGCATGGTCATACTGGAATCTGGGATACACAGGTTCAATTCCTCACTCTCCCATGGAAGCTTGCTGGGTGATCTTGGGCCACTCACATACACTCAGGATTTCTTGCCTCATATCATTGTTGTGAGGTAAAATGGAGAAGGCGAGGAAGTTGCAAGCTACTTTGCATACCCATTGAGGTGAAAAGTGGGCTGTACATGAATTTAAACAAACGGGAGGGCTTTTTCTCCTCTTACCCTGTGTACCCCCATTGTCATGGTCCAGAAGCCAGCTGAAAGTTGATCCATCCTTCTCCACCAAATTTGCAGAAAGCAGCAACAAGAAAAATTGAAGAGGAAATGATGGGAAAGGCATTGTCTAGCCTAGAGAGATAGAATAAGAAGAATGGGAGGCAGGGAATAGAAACACCAGCACTGCATCTGGGACAATTAGGATTAGAGGATAGAAGAGCATGTTTTTTTATAGCTGGCAGAAAAACAGAAGGTGATAACTTGGTTTGCTGCCCCTCAGTGCCTCTTCAGTATCCCATTAAGAGATTCAGATGCTGACGTCTGCTTTATGCTATACATAGACGGTCCATTTGACAGATTTGCCTCCTGAATTTGTACTGCACTCCTTGAGCATAGTCATCTAAATGCAAAAGCATGCAGTTGGTGGTGGAAAAAAATATATACTGAAGCCGTGGAGGTAATCACACTTATTGGGAAATACCATAACCTTTTCTGCAAATTTTTTACTTTCTTCCACACTTAACAGCAGGACATTTGCAAACAGCTTGTTTATTGAATGCAGTTATTGAATGTAGAGATGCTTTGATTTAGAGATGCATATTAAAAACATGTGTGTAATATTATCTGCACATAACACTTGCTGACCTGCTAGCAAACATTCTGAAAATGTGAAACTTGAGTAATTCAGTTGGAGCAGAATCAGTGTCAGGAAACACAAATCTGCATTCCCAACTACTGTCTTTTCTAATAATTACAGTTAATTAATCAAATGAGGTGGAAAGCCTGTCATTAAGCTTTTGAATAACCATTTCTGAACAATATTCTGAGCCACAGACTAGGAGCCCTGCACCTGACAGGCAATGAAAAGTAGAAATTGTGCTAAGGGTTTATTGCTCCATAAAACTCTACCAAATGTTGTTCATGACAGTCTGAGGAGCAAATTTGTATGTGTTCGTTATTGCAGCACATCGGAGCAGCACATAGGAGCCCCATGGCACTGCCTGGTAAGCTGCAGTACTGCAGTAAAAGCTCTCCTCATGACCTGAGTTTGATCATGACAGAAGTCAGTTTTAGGGAGTTGGCTCAAGGTTGACTCAGCCTTCCGTCCTAATGTTGATAAAATGAGTACCCAGCTAGCAACAGGCAAAGTGTAGATGACTGGGAAAGGTAATTCAGACCATCCTGTAAACATTGATCCATTCCACACAAAACATTTAAACCATCTTGCAAACATTTTAAAAAGAACTTTTTCTCCCAGGGCTATTTTCTCCCACATAGGCTCATTCCGCACATGCAGAATAATGCACTTTCAAACTGCTTTCAGTGCTCTTTGAAGCTGTGCGGAATGGCAAAATTCACTTGCAAACAGTTGTGAAAGTGGTTTGAAAACGCATTATTTTGTGTGTGCAGAAGGGGCCATAGTGTGGGAAAATATAGTGTTTCAGGCAAAAACAGTTCTTTTTTTCTTTTTTGCCTGTTGCCCAACTGTAAAGCTCTTTTGTTGCACCTGCCATTTTGTGCCAGTTGTGATTCTCCTTGCTGCTTGCTATTTCCAGTTTTTCCCAGGGACGTTTCCTGTGCTGGCATCGTATCTGGGTGACATTTCACTGATTTAAGTTTCTAGATCAACTTTGTTTTGACTGCTAATTTCTGCAATGTGTCAATTCCCCCCTTTTTGGTGATATTTCTTTGAAGATTTGGAGACTCAAGTCTTCAAAGGAGGAGGGAGTTCAGGGAAGGCAGAGAGGCATGGAAAATGCCTTAAAGTGATCATAGGTCAGCAAAGCTGTTCAGAAAGCATTTCAGCCTGAAAAATTGTTTTTAAAGGAGATTCGCTGAAAACATTTTGAGGCTGCAAATAAAATATTTTCAGAAACGAACAGGGAAAAACAATACGGAAATCAGCTGTAAACAGTGGTGGGATTCTAATAATTTAACAACCGGTTCTCCCCCTCCCCCACCTCCCCACCGCCCACTTACCTGCTGTGGAGGAACTTCTTGTGGGGGTGGAGGGGGCAACAGGGTCTTGCCGCCGCTGCTCTGAAAGCCCCCTCACTCCCCTGGGAGAGGAAACTGCTCCAGGGCTCTGAAAGCCATTTTTAACAACCGGTTTGCCGAACTCAACAAAAAAAGTAGGTACCGGTTCTACCAAGCCAGTGCAAAACAGCTGGATCCCGCCACTGGCTGTAAACTCACAATCCAGTGTTCTCCAGTGCACTAGTCTCTAGGCTTGATCAATACCTTAAATATTCGGTAAAATTCAGATTCGGGCTTATTTGTGTAAAAAAAAGTATCTGTATGCCTGAATAAGCCTGAATACCAGATTCAGTTTGCCAGAATATATCTGGTTATCCGAATATATTTGGGTCCATCTGATTTTTTTGGTGTTTTTGTGTATTGGCCTACAGGGGATGCATTTTTAAAGCTAGTGGTGCCACAATTTCAGGGTCTCATCCAGAGACTATCCTGATGATACCACCGAATCTGGTGACGTTTAGTTCAGGGAGGACCAAAGTTATGGCTCCCCAAAGTGGGTGTCCCATCCTCCATCTTTTCCAGTGGAAGCTAACAGAAGATGGGGGCTACCCTTTGAGGTTCCATAATATTTTTCAAGGTAGAGGCACTAGACTTTCAAGGTGGCTCCAGGAGGCCCTCCAGGTAATAGCATCAGGCTTGATGAACTTTGCCTCTGGTGGTGGGAGTGTCTTTCGCCTCTGAGGGGATGTTACCAAACTCAGATGTCATCATCAGGACCATCTCCGGATGAGACCCTGAAATTTTGGTGCCACTAGCTTTAAAAATACACCCCCTGGAGACCGAAACTCAAAAAAACCCATAAACACAAAAAAAAGCCCTAATTCTTTGCATTCGGATTGGCTCATATTTGGGCAGGACATATTTGGGCCAATATCCAAATGCACCCAGATTCAGGCTGAATTCGGGATTTGGTGCACCCGAATTTCAAAGCCTACTAGTCTCCAGACTTCAGTTATAAATAAACCCAGGACTAATTCACACCTTCATTTATGAAACCAGATACAACACCTATGTTTAAATCATAAAACACATTCTATTATTTTTAGTTGTGAATTGTGTGTATGTACATTTAAGTAGACAGGCTTCCCACAAATAGAAGAAGGTGGCTAATTCTTCTTTGATTACCAGCTTTATGTTTATAGTGGAGTACAGGAGGGTTCAGAACACAGAAATATATCCATATCCTTCTGCTGTTCACAGTTGTCAGCACCAAGCATGTATGTTTTTGTATCCAAGTTCAGATATAGTATGAATTGACCTTTGAAAATTCCAGCTCATGGGTTGTTCTTGCCATCTCCTCCTTAATCTCAAATTCAAATCCCTCTCAGTCATATAGCTCATTAATCATCTCATTGTCAGCCTTGTCTACCAGGATTATTGTTAGGATAAAATGATGGCAAACTCTCAATCCACTCCATTCCTTGGAGAAAAGGTAGGAGAAAAAATAGATAGGATACAGACTAGGAAAATAGGTGCTGAAGTCACCCATTCTGATGGGATTGCTCTCCCCTTGAAGGAACAGGTCAGTAATTTGGGGGTGTTCTTGGAACACAGGTCTACAGTCGGATAAGCAGGTGGCAACTGTGGCCAGGGGTGCCTTTTAGTAGCTTCAGTTAGTAGCTTCAGTTAGTTAGCCAGCTGCAGTCTCTCCTGGACAGAAAAGATCTGGCCACTGTGGTACATGCCCTGGTTATGTGTTCAGTATTTATTTTATTCCTCCCATGGAGAGAAATCATTCATAACTGCAATGATTGGTGATTTTGATAGATTGAGAAACACTGGGGAAATTTTTGCTCCTTTCAGACATACTGGTAGAGTTTGGAAATATTTCTCATAAAGTTGCAGTGACTTGTTAGATAAGCAGAGGAAGGATATTTACACATACCCAATAAGGTTCTTGCTATTATAAAGCTTCGAAAGCTACCAAACACTATTGATTGGCACCAACTTTTGAGAAAACTGCTTCTTTTTCAGGAGAACACAGTATGATTAAAGCACTTTAATAAAAAGACAGTGTTTCCATATCATTCTTATTTTAAAGCATAAAAGTTGAGTATGTCAGGACCCAGCTTTCTTAGTGACTAAGCCTCATTTATGGTTTAACGATCTGTAAAAGTTTGTAAGAACCGGCTTGGCAATACAGATAAAAGAGTCAATGGCAGCTCTGCGATAATGGGAATGAGTGTCTGCAACTCCTCTTTGTTATATATATATATATAAAATCCCCTCATAAAATCTTAAAATAGCAGTTGCCTTTCATTAAATCTATAGTGTATTAAGGTTAGAAGGATCTTTCACTGACCCCATTTCTTTAGAGAAGAAAAACACATTTAGTGGGCATTGCCTGCCTGTTGCTCTGAAAGATGCAATATCTAGCAGGCTGAAGAACTCCTGGATTTTTGAAAAGGACAAGATTGATTACATGCGTCTTCTAATTCTTTTTTCTTTTTTCTTTTTTTTCTTTCTACCTGTTTTCATAGAAATAATGAGAAAGGGTTTTGGCCACCTTGTCTTGAGATGGGGATGGCCTCAAGAGCTGACAATTTAGTACTGAATCTGATGAACTCTTTAATAACCTATTCTGGGTTCTGCTGAATTTTTCCTTTTCTTTTCCTTCCTGAATGTTAGGCTTAATGAGTTACTGTTCTCATATATTTATCAAAACTATAAGTGCTATGGAAGCAACAATGGTTTTGTAGAGTTTTCTCATTTGCTCTGTTTCTTTTGACCAATGTACATTCCTTTCTGTCTTGAACTAAATGTGTTGTGGCTATTTAATTGTATAATGTAACTCAAGTGTAGAATTTCAGGCTGACAGAAATTGTAGTATACTCCTCCATCTTTATGAGAGAACTGACAGGGCAGATTTCCAAATATTGTCAAAGTAAGTTCAGGCAGACTGACTGTGTTTAGGAGAAGTGAGGGAAGTGGGTATTTCTAGGCCTAATGGAGCTATAGATGTTGCAAAATCCATGAAGAACAGTCCATTTATTATAATGTTTTTGGTCAGTGTATATCTACTTGCTATAGGTGCTTTCTGTGTAGACCCTATGGCATGAGATTCAAAAATGAATTAGACATTGTAGTCAGTCTGGGATAGTCTATTCAAAGAAAGAATCCAGAGAAATCTATACGAAAGCAATGTAAAACATGCTAACCATTTACTGCCATATATTCCCACCCACCACCATGCTCTAGTTCCACCCCTCCCACTCCCCAATCTGGCACAACTAGCTTGCAAGTAAATCTCCATATACAGATATGACAAACACCCACTCAGCCTTCTATAACACCAAGGCAGAGAAACACTAACTCTTATTTTTATCCACTTTTTCATTTTAGGGACTGAGGTAGCGTCCAGTAGGTAGTTGCTTTTCCTTAGTCCTATTATCACGCATCAGATGGCGAAGAGATGCCCGTTGACTTTTATTTTCCTTTCTTCTCAGACACTTCCCACACTAGCCACAATATAATAAATATACTGAGACAGAAGTAAACTTGAACACAAACACAGACCTATTCAACAGGCAGAGGAGATGGTAAAGGAGTAAATATTTAAAGTTGGAGATGGAAGGCTCAATCAAACAAGGCAAGAGACAAGAGAAATATATTTAAACTATTCACAAGAGAGCTTGGCACGGATACTTAGTTTTGGTTTCTTTAGCACAGCACTTAAGATTACTAAGTTCAGTTTAGATTAGATGTTGTTTTACAAAACCATCATTCAGTGCATTATTAAACATGATAGTTTGATAAACGAGCATATATATTGCCTTGAATGACTATTGGCAAAACTTGCCTTTTTCAAATGAAGACATTCCTTTCCATTAAAAAAAATGGCTGATAGACCAGGAGCAGGCTTTTCAAACATTGCAGAAAACTCTTTTCACTCTTATTTCCAATTGAATTGAAGAGACAAACAATTCTTTGTGAATAAATACTATTGTTTTTGTTAATAAATAAATGAATGTTTTGTTAATAAACCTGCTTCTGTTGTGAATAAAAATGTGTTTTCTTTTTTGTTTTAAATGAAAATTCTTTGTAGCTTCAATGAAACCATATGAGAATTATAGCTGTTCAGAGGGCAGGTCTACCTCCCTTAAGAAACAATCAGCAGACCTGTCTTCGCCAGAGCCAGGTCTAACCATAACTTTCAATCATGGCTAGACCTGCTCTCCAGAGGGCTTGTCCATTCACGATTGAAAGCAATTCGAAGACCTTGCCTCTGCCCATTGCTTCTTAATGGGAGGTAAGCCTGCCCTCCAAATGGCTGCAATTCTCATTTGGTATTGTCAAAGCTACAAAGATTTCTCATTTAAAACAAACAACAAAGATGAAAATGACACGTGTACAGGATTACCAGGAAAAAAAACCTATATCCATCTAGTTTTTGCATTGAAATGGTAGTGGCAGCAGCAGCACGGAGGCTTCTCAAGCTGACACAAAATGGTGGGCACAACAAAAAGGAAAGCAGGATCTCTAAGTGCCGGGGGAGGAGAATCAGGAAAAATGAAACATAACTGTGTGGTTCTCTCCCTGGTCTAATCCTCAATCTCTTATAAAGTGGTAAGGGCATTTTTTTTAAAAAAAATTCACTCAAACAGAGGGATGGGGACAGGACAAGCAAGCACTAGGACCCCCATGGAGAAATAAGGTCCAAGAAGGAGTGGCAGAATTTACAATTGTACTTAGATCTTTTGGCAGAAAAGAGTATAGAACTCTCCTCTCCCAAAAAGAAGTCCTTATACTGATTTATTAAGCCTTCACTGGCCTTTCAATAAATCCATACATTTGGCTGTCTCCCTTTGATCGACATTTGATTTGACAGTTGAGTGAATGAGTGAGTGTGTGTGTGAGCAGGTGAGATTTGGTGTGTGTATCTGACTAATTCAGTCCTTCTCAAGCTATTTAAACATTTTGATGAAAAATAGATGAGGAGATTCACTGACAACTGAGAAAAGCATGGCAACAGTGCAGGAACTATTGCACTTTTATGATTACATTTATCATTCTCTTAGCTTATGTGAAGCTAAAAATCTGGAAGGCACTGATTTGTAGAAGTCTTGATAGGAAGAGTTTAAATTTTATCTGTCTTCAAAAAATGTGTGTTTCCCACTTGATTATTCTCTCTTGAAACCCCAGCTACAATACTGGTAATATTATGCTGTTTTGTCAAGACCATCAATATTCCTTTCACTTTCCCTTTATCATGGGTGCTTTCGCCAGCTACTTCATTTCTCTCTTTTGAAATACTTTTCACTTCCCTAAATCTACTTGGCTCAAACAATATTTTTGATAAATATCATATGAGAACTGCGGCATCCACACCCATACTCTTTTATGTTATAAACTCTTTCACAGTCCACATGCCTGGAACACACAGTGCAATAAGGTGTGACAAAATCTTCAAGTATTTGGAATCTCTAGTATCAGACGGCTGAACAGCCTAGCACTGCTTCCTCAGTCTTTAGGCTCATTCCCAACCTTACTTCCCAGAATGTGAAGAGTTGTGGGTTTAGAAAATCTTTACTTTTAAAAAAGAAACATTGGGACATACATGTACTTCAGTGACACAAAACAAAAATTTTTATGGTTTCTTGTATCAGCCCATCAGTATCAATTGTTCCTGCATGCAACATTCATTCTAAGATTATATACACAGTATAAAAGCCTATACATATTACACCATCTTAAAGATGAGGTCTTGAATCCTATGTCGTCTTTCTGCTTGGCAGCACTATTTCCTGTTGCACATGTGGCTCTCTATTGCTATGTGTGTTGATCTTGCAGGACACAAATATTTTACTTGCCAAGAAATGTGCACCCCTCCTCCACAATGAGCAATAGCATTATGCAAGCAGGAAGAAGGTGTATGATACAAGCCATGATATATTGCTTAGATCAAAAAGTCTTTTGAATTTCTGAACATGATTCCAATTCTCTCTAAATATGCACAATTTTTTTCTGTTTCTATTCAGTGTGTCCATTTATCCTTTGAAGACTACAACTGGTTCAGATTATCCCACTTCTATCAAAACAAGGTTTTCAGGGTTATTTAGGATGGATGCCTTCTTTCTGAACTCCTGTTATACATTCTTCCTTCACACAAACAACTGGCACTGTTAAACAAGAAAATAATACAGTTCAACTACTTTTCTAAATATCATAAACAGAGCACTGATGTCACTGAGTTACACATTTATCTACCCTCACAAGCAGCAGCTAGTGCAGTGGAGCAGTAGGACAAGTTTCCTTGTGACATTCTAATATATCACATGTTTTGCATTATTCAACTTTATGGTAGAAGAAAAAAGGATTGGATTCTTCAGAAGCCATAACATGAAGTTACATCCTGAACCTACCCAAACACCCTTTACTTCTGGGCTGTTTATTTTATCCAAGTTGGAGGTATCATCAGGAAGCTCAAAGGAAGGGCAGTTTAAAAGTTTGCCTGTGAAATGCCCCTGAGCAAAATAGAGCCCTGAGCAAGAAAGGGCATTCAAGAAGAGGAGGAAGGCTCCATTCATTGCCCTGTCTTGGTTCCTCATTCCCCAGGACTGTCTCCTGCACAATTTTTTAGACTGTTAAAGAGGCTATACCAAAATTTGCTTTCATCCCTCTTCTCTTTGGCTCCTTCCGCACATGCAGAATAATGTACTTTCAAACTGCTTTCAATGCTCTTTGAAGCTGTGGGGAATAGCAAAATCCACTTGCAAACAGTTGTGAAAGTGGTTTGAAAACTCATTATTCTGCGTGTGCGGAAGGGGCCTTTCTGTCCCTTTTCCTGTTTTTTTTAACATATGGCAGTTTTGAATTGCAAACCATCTGAAGTAAAATGGCAGGAAGATGCTATATTAATAACAAAGGAAAGAAGCACAGATCTTCACTGTTCAGTGAAATCTACAGTAGTTTTTCAAGTAAGTGATGACAGTGTAGCTAGAGAAAGACTACTTCACTATTCTACTTCACTTAATCCAAATTAAAGAACAGGAACATGTGAATAATTATTTGAAAAACTAAACAGTGAATGTAAAAAGATATTGAGAGTGGTTCTATTATTTTCAGTGTAATCCTATGTAAAGCTGTTTCAGAACTGTCCATAGAAATAAACCGGTTAAACTGGAGTAACTGTATAGGATTTGTATTTTAAATGGTTGCAGTAGTTAAGTGAGGAACTAAATTCCTTACGTTTAGAGGTACATTCAGGAAAGGTCAAAAAGTGGGGAATAGGAGAAAGCCTTCCAGTCAACTGATGTGACAGGTTCCTCTGGACACCATTATAGTGCTGTCTAATGATGTTTCATTTACCTAAGAAAGCATTTCCATGTCACCCATCTTCTACTGAAAAACCTTAAAAATTGCCCCAAATTCCCTCTTAGGTTGCTGGAATCCAACGTGAACATATTCTGATGTCAGTCTTCTCTGGCTAAGCATCCAATATCATGAATAGTTCAACAGTATGGGAGTGAGGAACATATACCACAAGTACAGTGCCAGTGATTCCTTTGCTTCTTCGTTCATTTACATGAATATGTGTGCAGGGAAAGTAAGTAGATCAGAAGGGAAATCAGGGTGGTTTCCGCATGCCTCCCATCCCCATGCAGCCCTTCCTATCAATGCCATTTTCTTATAGAGGGGAGCACAGGAAAGCATCTGGTCTTTGGTAATACGTGATTATTTATAAATCTACAAGTTGATCCAGTGAGAACCAAATAAGCACAGAAATAGTTATTGTTGGTGTTTTGCTGGTTACAAATCAAAATTAAAGATAAAGAATGACTATGTTAAACTGAGTAGAATTATCACAAGTGAGCAGTTATGTCCTAATTCGATGTGAAAAACATGCAGAATTTTTTTAAAAAAAATGAGTTAAATTTTTTTTAAATCAACACAAGAGGAGGCATTTCAGACCAAAACTTTACTTGGTGGCCTTCTTGGTATAAGATGCCCTCCAAGCGTGTAAAAAATTCTGAAGCTTTACTTCAGAAAGCATTTGCGTGAGACATAATGCAGTTGCATGAGGAGCACATACCTATCATGAATAGGAGAACACTTATGTCTCAGTTCTAGCTAATATAATCAAAAGATTCTACTGTGAAACACTGAAAATGTAATTTGTTGTCAACAGCTTGGTGCTAAATGTTGCTGAGGCCTGGTGTTGACTTCACTGAGAGCTTACAAGCACATTTACCACTTCCTAAGCTGACATTCTTAATGGGAAGGGAAAGGTGAGCTTTTGAGATGTCTCACATTTGACATATGCTGTGAGACTGAAAATCTTCAGTCTCACATATGCTGTGAGACTGAACCAAGCTTCTTAGGAGGTGAATCCGAGGAACTAGCGAAGATAGTGATAGACAAGGAAGAAGTTCTGGCAGCCATTGATAAACTAAATGTTACCAAATCCCCTGGCCCAGATTGCATTCACCCAAGAGTTCTTAAAGAGCTCAAGCATGAAATTGCTGATCTTCTCACTTTAATATGCAACTTATCCCTGAAATCAGGCTCCATCCCTGAAGACTGGAAGATGGCCAATGTCACACCAATCTTTAAGAAAGGATCTAGGGGGGACCCGGGAAATTACAGGCCAGTCAGTTTGACATCTGTTCCTGGTAAATTAGTAGAATCTATCATTAAAGATAAAATTATTAAACATGTAGAAAAGCAAGACTTGCTGAGAAAGAGTCAGCATGGCTTTTGCAGAGGCAAATCCTGTCTTACAAACTTACTAGAGTTCTTTGAGGGTGTAAACAGGCATGTGGACAGGGGTGAACCGGTGGACATTGTCTACTTGGATTTCCAAAAGGCTTTTGACAAAGTTCCTCACCAGAGACTGTTGAGAAAACTCAGCAATGAAGGAATAAGAGGGGAAGTCCTCCTATGGATTAAAAACTGGTTGAGAAACAGGAAACAAAGAGTGGGTGTAAATGGGAAGTTCTCACAATGGAGAGATGTCGGGAGTGGTGTCCCCCAAGGATCCGTTTTGGGACCAGTGCTCTTTAACCTATTCATAAATGACCTGGAAGTAGGGGTGGGTAGCGTGGTGGCCAAGTTTGCAGATGATAGCAAATTATGTAGGGTGGTGAGAACCACAAAAGATTGCGAAGAGCTCCAAGTGGACCTTGATAAATTAGGTGAGTGGGCCCAGAAATGGCAAATGCAGTTCAATGTAGCAAAATGTAAAGTGATGCACATAGGGGCAAAAAATCCAAACTTCACATACACGCTACAGGGGTCAGTGCTATCAGTCACAGACCAGGAAAGGGATTTAGGTGTCTTAGTTGATAGTTCCATGGGAATGTGAACTCAATGCATGGCAGCTGTGAAAAAGGCAAACTCTATGCTGGGGTACATTAGAAAAGGAATTGATAATAAAACTGCAAAGATTGTCATGCCCTTATATAAAGCAGTGGTGCGACCGCACTTGGAGTACTGTGTCCAGTTCTGGTCGCCGCATCTCAAAAAGGATATTGAGGAGATAGAAAAAAGTGCAGAGAAGGGCAACAAGGATGATTGAGGGACTGGAGCACCTTCCCTGCATGAGGAGAGGCTGCAGCCGCTTTGGGACTCCTTTAAGGTTTGGAGAGGAGGCGGCTGAGGGGGATATGTATTGAAGTCTACAAAATGATGGATGGGATAGAGAATGTTGACAGAGAGAGAAATTTTTCTCTCTTTCTCCTGCAATACCTAGAACCAGGGGGCATTCATTGAAAATGCTGGGGGGAAGAATTAGGACTAATAAAAGGAAAACACTTCTTTCACTAACGTGTGATTGGTGTTTGGAATATGCTGCCACAGGAGGTGGTGATGGCCACTAACCTGGATACTTTAAAAGGGGCTTGGACAGATTTATGGAGGAGAAGTCGATTTATGGCTACCAATCTTGATCCTCTTTGATCTGAGATTGCAAATGCCTTAACAGACCAGGTGATCGGGAGCAACAGCCGCAGAAGGCCATTGCGTTCACATCCTACATGTGAGCTCCCAAAGGCACCTGGTGGGCCACTGCGAGTAGCAGAATGCTGGACTAGATGGACTTTGGTCTGATCCAGCTGGCTTGTTCTTATGTTCTTATGTTCTTATCTTTGCTTGCAATTATAATCCCCTTTGTCTATTCAGTACCATGTAGTTCATTCTAGCTAGTTCATCATTCATTGGCTAATCTGCAACTGCTATGATTGTTCACTAATTTTCTACAGATCATTCAGATGATGCTGTGGTCAACTTGTTGCATTCCTCAATTGTGTTTTTCTTACTTTTGCAAGTCCTCATTCCACTGAAAAACCATTGTAATGCTGGACAAAGTACTATTGAGCCTTCCCCATGCTACTATCCCTTTACATTTCTTGTCTTTTTTTTTCTCCTTCAAGTGTGATTAATTACTTCCTGTTTTCTCTAGGCTTGATGGCTGTTCCCTGGCGCTCATGAATGAATGCTTTGTTGTTAAATCTTGTTTTGGGGATGAGCCTTAAGAACTGTTTTGCTTGTTTACTTTGCTCCAAACTGAGTCAGTGTTATAATTATAATAAATAATACAATAAAAGATGAGTTGGGATTTCAGTTAAAAAGACCCTTACATTCTGTACCAAGAATTGACAATCAAGCATTTATATATGAGTTCTGGGACAGAACTGGCAAACTCTCAGAAAAAAGGAAGTAATTATTGAGTCTGAAAGCAGCACAGCAGATTGCAGCAAATTGGAAGTGAAGGGGATTCACTTCCAGGTATACGTATAGTAGAATATTGGTCATAGGGATGAAATTTGATAGGAAACATATCTGTCTTGGACCCTTGTTTCTTTTCCACTTAGGACTAACTGTGGGAAAGTAATAAATGAGTGGTAGATGAAGGACATAGTGTGAAGCCAGTTTTTGTGTCATGCGCACAAACAGTGTGAGGTGCCAACTCAGTAGAAACCACAGAAAGTTTCCAAGGAAGTTACAGGGACTAGGAACAGAATGGTCTATTGTGTGAGCAAAATGCCGGACTGCTTGTAGAGGGAGGGAATGCTGATTTTGCCTCCCATCTGCAGCTCCTTGCTAAATCTCATTCCAAAGAATTGAGGATTCAAAGACTATACAGCTGAAAGAAACCAATGCAGGAAGGTAAAAAATGGGATTGTCTGAGAGCCTGCTTAAGGATGGGAAAGATAGCATTTGTCATGCAGTAGTGTGTATCATCTTGCCTTGAGTATTTGATTCAATGTTCACAGTGTCATAAGTATATAGGAAATTCCAGGTACATAAAAACAATCAAAGGTCCATCTTCTGACCAAATACCGCAAGAGCAATTATAAGTAGGAAAAGATAACAATAGCCACTTCATACTTATTACCATCAGGCATGCAATTTTTGTATGACAGGACTCTAGTGTCTAATAGTTGGATAACAAACTGTCCTAACAGGTGGTTCAATGATAGTTATGTTTCTTACAACATGATGAAAGGCACCGAAGTTCTTCCCAAAGGAAGGCTGAATCTTGGCTGTTTCTAAAAAATGAGGTTTTCATGCCTAAGAGCATAACCATATGCTATCCATGCAATTGTGGGTATCTACCCTGTTTCCCCAAATATAAGACATCCCCGGAAAATAAGATGTAGTAGAGGTTTTGCTAAAGTTTGAAATATAAGGCGTCCCTCAAAAGTAAGATGTAGCAAAGTTTTTGTTTGGAAGCATGTCTGTCGAACAGGAACACAGAAAAATAAGACATCCTCTGAAAATAAGATATAGCGCATCTTTGGGAGCAAAAATTAATATAAGACACTGTCTTATTTTCGGGGAAACACGGTATATCCAGAGCTGTACATAAGGCTGTACTCTGTTGCCATCTCTCCCTTTTAGAGTGGGGAATTAGCAGGAGCAGATTCTTGGCTTTAGCTAGAGACCGTGCAACACAAGACCTTGATTGCCTATGCATACGAGAGCTTTCACAAGAAACTCACAGGAGAGTGAATAAAGTTTAACCATTTTTATTAAGGGATAATGAGGATACACAAGCACACAGTAAAAGCAGCAGAACACACACAGAGTCTACTATAAGCAGTTGTGAGGGGATATATCTGGAATAGATGAGGAATATATGGGGAGGGGAATGGTCCAATGAACACAACTGAGCAACCTGCGCTTAGTTCTGGGACTACAACAGTGCTGTGGAACAGTATCATAGACATAGAGGCGTCCAGAGATACTGAACACTGTCTATTGGGAGAGTGGGCTTCTTACAGGGAAAATGGACCCTCAGGGTTATGCAGAGTGATCCTTACTCTCTCTAGATAAAGAGATCTCCAACCTTTCCTGGGAAGGAAAAGACATAGAAATCAACCTTAATGGTTGGGTCAGTAGTCTAATGGTTTGAGATATCAGCCTGGGGTTTCAGGCTTGGGGGTGTCTCCGGGGGGTGGGGGGGGTGGGGGGTGGAGTTAACTGATGAAATTACAGCTGTAAAACAATGACAATTCAAATAAGGTGGTCATTAAAGATATTAGAGGAAGAAACATTACTTAGTACAACACTGGGCAGGTAAGCACATTAACACATCCATTGTCTTCACCAGGGCATATGGTCTACAGCTGGAGATGGGATCTCTCTCCAGGGCAAGGTCCTTGTGTTGACTTAATCCTGGCAGAAAGGGTGTGAGAGAACTATTGTGCAAGCTGATTTGGAAAGGAGACCAGACATAGTTCTTTCTCCTTGGGTGCACTGAGCCAATGCAAGGCATGGGCTCCCCATTTTGGTACTGCATTGCTAGGCACCTGAAAGGTTGGCTGAGGTGAGTGGAGATGCTGCTATCTTGCAAACAGGATCCCTTGGTCCACCATAGGTTGGTCTGGCAACACCAGGAACTAACAAAATGTGCTGTAACTCACAAAGTCTTGTAGTGAAAAAGTTCTTAGTCTTTAAGATTTCTGCTTTAGTTAATACAGGTTAACAGATTAATTTCTTAGCAATTCTCTCTCCTTGCTCTCTGTTATGAGTAGCCCAGACCTTCTGTCAAGCCAGATTTAACAGGATTGGATGAAGGTGCTGTGAGAAGTGGGAAAAGAGAAGGTGAAGGATAAAGAAAAGGACAGACAGGATTCAGGTTGCTTGCCACTCAGAGTTGCCTTACAGTATGGTGAAGGATCTTGAGAGGAGGAGGGAAGTACACCATCTTTAGTCACCATTCTCATTCTCCTCTAATGACCTGTATTCTGGTGCCATGAGGTAGTATTGAGAGGAAGCAGACAAGAGGACATGCTCAGTGAAGTCAACGGCATGGTGGTGCTTTTAGCTACTATCTTCAGTGGTGGCAATGGATATCACCTAACTGTATGCATGTACAATGGAAGGGTGGTGCTTTTAGCTACTATCTTCAGTGGTGGCAATGGATATCACCTAACTGTATGCATGTATAATGGTTAGCTCCTAAGTATCAAAGCTAGCAGCCACTGCTAGACTCAACCACTATGAATTTAAGAAGCCATTATGCTAGTAACTCTGTCATCTACATGGGGAATTGAAGCTTCCCTGTTTTTAAGGGTGTTTATACTGTAGCAGTAAGGGGACAATGTTAGGGAAAGGACAATGAAAGACCTTCTGATTCATAGGTATTCTTGAAATACTCTTTTGAGCTGACAACAATATTTCTATCGTGATTCTTCAAAATATCTTGGAAAAAAGGATGATATGTTCTTAATACAATCCAACAATTCATTTTTGAAAGGGTCCATAGTTAGAAAAAAAGAAGAGCCAACAGCCCATCTACATTTGATCTGGGCACTGATTTACTCCTATAGACATCAATGTCAAGTTTATTATTTTAACCCCTTCTCTCCAGCATCAATGGAAACAAAGCTTTAGTGATACTCTCTTTCCTTCTGAACTGCAGCTGCTTGTTCCTGTTTGTAAATGGCAAAAGTCACCATTCTCATCCTTCCAACATTATGAATAGCAACAGAGACTAGGTCTGCATTTCCCCCTTAGGCATCTCAGCTGTTTATTACTGTTTGCAAATGCCTCCACTCACATTGCATGAGAGCAGGTGTTCTTTTGTCATGGTGACAGTGAATATCACTTGGATGGAACCCTGTGGGTTGCCCCTTTTGTGAAACTAGTAATCACATATCCAGTTCAACTTTCAAGTGGCACTTGTGGCCTTAGGGGGAAAAAAGGTATGAACAAAGCCAGAGAAAGACAGTGTAAAGTTCAGTTTAACCAAGAAACAGAAATTGCAGAAAACTTTTTATAGGTGAGATCTTTGGCGACCAAAACCCCATAGTCATGTTTAATGCTCATAGTCAGCCTTACCGCTTGTTGGCATCATCACTACATTTCAGTTTCACTTTTTCAGAGAGCATTTGCCACCAAGTTCTCCATGTCCATTTATCTTACCTTTTCTAAAGGAATAACTCCTACATTAAGAAATGCAATGCTGGGAAATGTCCCAGGAATCAAAGACAGTTGTGTGTAGAAATTGTTTTAAACAGGGTTGAAAGCTGACTGCTCTCATCACAAAAGACTAGTCTACCCACACTTGCAGAAAAGTCAATATTACGTGGAAAGTAATTCAAACATTGATGTAGTCGGCAGGCACTGAGATCACATCAGGCATTTGTATAGTGTAATAAGCTATTAAATCTAAGCTACTTGAGGAACATAACCATTTGTCATCTTGTCCTTCAGCTAAGATGATCCACTGTAGTGTTGGTAAGGTATTTCTAAATGCATCCAAGTTGAAGAGAGAGAAAAAGGAAAATTGCTCCCCCCCACACCCACACATATACACAAAGCAGCTCCCTATCTCTTTTCTCCAAATGAGTCTTTATCTACCCCCTTTGGAGTAAAACTGTGAGATAAGGAGATTCTTCATCATTCCAAAATATTCCTAAAACTGAGCACTTTCTTTTTCTGCCTGTATGACTAATTCCCCAGTCCCATGTCTCCCATCCTGGCAGCATGTATCCTGTCACTGCACTTGGCACCCTTAGACTTGAGGAAGACTTCAAACTCTACTGTGGAGGGCAGTAAGATATATGCTGGTATTATCACCATGAGAGGCTTTCAAAAGTCAAGTTTTTTTGAAAAATACATATACTCTAAAAAATTCCTTTTTCAGAACTATACTTGTGATTCTGGCTATAATTTATTGCAGTATACAAAGGGCATTAGAAATGTGAAATGGTAGGCATTAATTTTGTAAGCCAGGAGCAACAATTGCTGGTGAACAGGTAGAACTGAGGTGTAGCAAATTTAGAAGGGACCTGATTGGAGTTGGATACATAAGGATTTTATTTATATGTGTACCCCAGGTGACGTTAGCACACCTGCTTTATTTTTAAGGCTTGTTTTGTTACTGTTTCTATAATACTTGAATCCTAGGCCTGGGAGCAGGTGGACAACTCCCTGAACAATAAAGGAAATCCAGAGCTAGAGCATGCCTAACAGAGAGCTGTCCAGTTTCTGCATTAAGACCTCCAGCATGGGAGAACCCATTTCTACCTCTTGGATTGGTGGCATTCCCTAACTAGTCCTGCCATTAGTGAGCTTCTCCTGATGTTCAGCTGAAATCTTTCTTCCTGCAGCTGAAGCCCATAAGATGTAGGCGTCAGTTATTTAATGAAGGCTATTAGATCTATCTTTAGTTATGTCTTCTCCAAATTAAATATACTCAGCTACTTCAACCTTTCTTCAACTAACTTGTTTTTCACACCCATTCCTGTTTATCTATATCCTGCTGTTATAAGTTCTCCTCCATGCCAGTGGATCTCTATGCCTTCTCAAACATTATAACATGGTGACTGAATGGCATTTAGTTACCATACAGAGAGTGGCAACAGCAGCAGCATATGCAGGTTCTTTAGAAGAACTATGGAAATCCTACACATGTTCTTACATGTATAGAGAGATTTGTACGTATTTGCACTTTTCTGGAAGAAAGACCTTTACACACCTTCAAGTGAATATGTGTATGTAGAAGATAAAGTTTGTTGCTACAATGCCATTCCTACCTTGTCCTTTATTGAATGCTGCATGAAAAGGGCACAGGTGCCCATAACAATCAGAATGCCAACGCTGGCAAGAAAGGAGTGGGGCCAGGACTGAGTCATAAAGTTCAAGCCTTCCGATAACTTCATTTGGTCAACAATTATTATTTCACACGCAATTTACCACTGGTGACTGACACCACCCTGAGACTACATTGTTGAGACTGCTGCCTGCTGCTACTGTCACTGAAGCAGGAAGAGTCACACTTACCCGTGATGGGAAACAGCTATGCTGAGGAAAGGGTTTTTCTGGGTGCAGTTCCATAAGAAGCTTGCTGACTCAAGGGCTGGCAGCCTTGGCTGGCGGACTGAGAGGTGCTAGGTTTTTTTTTCCTCCTCTGGCTTCCCAGGGGTGTTGGTTAATTAGGAGTTCGGGGAAGGGGTTTTTAGCCAGTAGTGGAATATAGATGGGGCACCCTGATCAGCCCCTCCTTCACTGCTTGGTTTGGTTGGTGGGCTGGTGTAAGGATGTACGGGGCTTCAGTGAGAAAAAATAGCCCAGTGAGAGGAAATAGCCCAGGAATAGAGGAAATTGAATTGTACTCCCAAGATGGAAGTGAGGTCCACTTGTGTCCCTTTTCCGAGTGGGAGACAGTGGATTCCTCCCGCCTGCTGGCTAGTGCAGTGAGGTGTTGTGAATCTAGAGGCCTGTTATTTAAGGTCAGAGGGTTGGCTGATCAAGGGGAGCTATGTGCCTGGGTTGTGAAGGTGCAGGGCAGCCTGGGAGTCATAGTCCAGGGGTGATGGGCAGGGAATGTTGGGGCACAGGGAGTTAGATTGCAGAGAAAAGGTCCTATATCTGCATCTTATCACCCTTCTGCTCTGCTCCCAACCCTGGGAGAGTAGGGGCACATGTCATCCATCCCACCAGCCTGGTGGTTCTGCTTCTGAATGCCTAGTTGGTCCAAAAAAATCTTTCCTCATTCAGGACCTGATCCAGGAAGAGGGGACCAACCTGGTGTGCAATCCAGAGACCAGGGGAGGCACTTACCTAACTCTTCCCTCTGGGTTACTGTGTGGGCCGAAGAGATGTTGGTATTACTGCTGGATTACAGATAGGGAGCCAGTAACCTAACTGATTGTTCTAAACTGGACTGCAAATACCATACATCTTCTCTGACTGCAGCTTATAAACTATAGTTTGATCAATTCTAACCATGTATCTGTGGAATGAAGCATCATATGCATTTCATACGGAAGATATTTTAAATGAGGCAGGTCCTGCTGGCAGTTACCCTGATGCACAGGTAATTTTGTGAATAATCATGTGCTAACAGGGCTTTCCAGTGAGCCTCCATGCTGACTATCTCTGCCCTGCCAGATGTACAATTTTTGAACTATTATTTTCAGCTACAAATACATTATTCTTGTGATGATATAAGGCACTTAAATTGTCAGAGAAAATGCAGCCATATTTGCAAAAATGGAATCATCACTAACAAAACTGAAATCTGTGCTCCAGAAATCAGCTGAACAAAGGCAGAATCACCATAGAGAAGACTAACAATATAACATTTCCAACAACAGTAAGTAGTTGAGAATGTAAATACTTCATAGGTCTTCCATTGAACTAGTATTTTAAAGCGTGTTCTTTCAAAAAATATACACACTTGGATCCTGATATCTAAATGTTAGGCCAGACCTCCTTATACAACTGCAGGAAGCAACACACACACACACACACACACACACAGTTTTATATATATCTTGAGTATCTGTTAAAAGAATTGATAAAGTTTTCAGATAAGACCTTTTTCCTTACTATCCAAAAGGAGCACATCATCATTTGTAACAAACTTTGCTGCCAACAAAAGATTCATATCTGCTGTGATGAAGTGAAACAAGAAGCTAGTTATTACAGAAAAGGAAATAGTTGAACATTGCATTTCTAAACATACATGCTCAAAAGAGATAAAAAACCTATGTCAGAAAGGATGGATTTTATGAACAAAAATAGAGCAAGTATATAATAACCTTCCTGGACATGATGCTAATATATTGTTTGGCAAATGTAATACTAAAAGAAAAGAAAAGCATGTATACATCAGAGATTGTTGCTCCCCGGCGTCCTCTTCGCCCCCGTATTCGGCAGGCTCCCTGGTATACCGAGGAGCTGCGCCACATGAAACGGGCGCTTAGACGACTAGAGCGAGTGTGGAGGAAATCTCGTGACGACGCGGCGCGAACATCTTATAGGACGTTTATGAAGGCCTATGAGATGGCAACGGAAGGAAGGCAAAGAGAGCTTTCTTTTCCTCCTCTCTTGCTGCCTGCTAGCTCCTTCGCCCGGCACAATTACCCAGTTTCGTATAATTGGTCGCCTCTGACCTCCTTATCAGAGAGAGGTCTACAAATTCATCGATTGGCGGTTGGCGCAGCAGAGGCATTTTATATGAGCTTTTTTGCATGATAGTCACGCCGCCCGCCAGGACCTTCCCCTGCCACGTTGTCTACAATTAGTGAACTGGAGGCTCCCTTGCCGTCTTGAGCCCAAGTTTGGCATTCCAGTTCCCTCCCTGCTCTCCGATGTCAGCTGTTGACAGGGCCCCTTGGCTGCTGTTAGACCTACTACCTGTCCTTCTGGATCCGCAGGTCCTCCTGGCTTATAAAAGCTTGCCGGGCGGAGCTCACCGCACCCCATCTGTTGAATATCATCAACTGCTCCCTTTGAGCAAGGAGTCTTTCCGGATGGGCTTGAAGGGAGGCAGTGGTCCATGCCCACTCTTAAAAAAAAGACCTCATCGTTAGATCCGAGTGATCGGGCCACCATTACACGCCCCGTCTCAAATCTTTCGCTTCTTGGGAAGGTAATTGAGAGAGTGGTGCTGGAGCAGCTTTCCAGGGTTTCCCTGGATGACACATCGGGCTTTCAATCCTCTTCCAGTCCAGCTTTCCGTGCTGGGCATGGGACGGAGACTGCTCTCGCCGCCATCACAGATGCGCCTCCGTATACAGCGCCCTTGACCGAAAGCGGATCGGCGCCTGCTGGTTTTGTTAGATCTTTACCAAGCTTAGCGTTTTGATATGGTCGCATCCACTTCACCTTTTGACCCACCGCCTGGCCGCCTCTGGGGTCGCGGGGCACTTCGTCCTTCAGTGGGATTGCCCTCGTTTCTCCCGGGTCGGAGCCAGCAAGTGTGGTCGCGGGATGAAGCTCTCCCGAGGTGCCCTCGCTTTCATTCGCGGAGTGCCTCAGGGCACTCCGGCACTGCTATCCCCGGCTGTTATTTTAACTTTATCTATATCGCGACTCACTTGCTCAGCTGGTACGGAGCTTTGGGCTGATCTGTCATCAGTACGCTGATGACACTCCAAGCTCATTCTGGTGGGATGGAGGGGGGAGCGGTTGCCGCCTCCTGTGGCTCTCCAGCATTGCCTTACCTGGAGGCGTGTAGCCTGGTTGGTTGAAACAGAGCAGGCTGCAACTCGAATCCATCGAAGCACGGAGGTCCTCTGGCTGGGCCAAGCAAAGAAGCAGGCTGGGGATTTCCAGCCGCCGGTGTGTCAGGAGGGGGTCTCATTGGCGCCGACCTCCTCCGTCCACTTGAGATCTGGGGGTCCACCTGGATTAAATCGCCTCTTTCAATGGAGACCCAGGTGGCTCCTTACAACCCAGATCTGCGTTTTTCCATCTTCGCCAGGCCCGGGCGTGCTGGCCCCCTTTCTCTCCCAAACGGACTCCTGGCCACTGTGATCCATGCAAACGGCTCACCTCCAGGCTAGACTATTGTAACTTCAGCTTCACGCTGGCCTTCCCTATAGCGTTTGATTCCGGAAGTTAAAGCTGGTCCAGGCATCGCGGCTGCAAGCTTCGCTCTAAGCTCACAGGTGGCGCTCTTTAGAGACCATATTCAGCTCTGTGTTGCGCCAGCTGCACTTTGGCTTCCAGCTCGCAATTCCGGAATCATCTTCAAGGTGTGGGTTTTGACCCCTTTAAGGCCTTATACGCGGCTGCCGCAGGACCCTGCATTACCTTTGGGACCGCATCACCCCATATGTCCCCACTTGGCCTCTAAGCGATCAGCAGAGGCCAACTTGCTGGTGATCTCCCTGGCCCTCACGATGATGCGGCTGGCTGCTCCACGCGGGCCAGGACCTTTTACAGCACTCGGGCTCTCGCCTGGTGGAACACCCTTCCCTCAACTGTCCGGGCCTCTGCGGACCTTGGTGAGTCTCCGCAGGGCCTGTAAGCACTGTGTTGTTCCACCGGGCCTTTGGAGGTCCTCTGCCAGCTGATGTGATGGTGCCCCCTACGTTGCTCCTTATTGCCCTTTGTTGTTCCAGGGCTGGTGCTACATCGAGGTCCCCTCATATTGAGGGGCTCTTACCGTCCCCCCCCCTTTTCTGGGGGGGGGGTAGGTTTTTTAAATTTGTTGAGGTTGGACGCCTGCTTTTTATGTATTAATTGTTTCCGCTGGTTTTAGGTTATTTTAGTGTTGACATGAGATGGAGCCTATGTATTTATATTGTATGTGTGTTTTGCTCCTGTTGTCTCTGAATTTTTGCTGTTCACTGCCCGGAGCCCTTCGGGGATCGGGCGGTATAAAAGCCGAAATAATAAATAAATAAATAAATAAATAAATAAATAAATAAATAAACATCTGGAAACCTTTGAATGTCTCAAAAAAATTATGATAGTCTAAATGTTTAAAAATGTACCAACAACTGTTGACAGTAGAGGCGTAGCTGGGCCAGAGTGTGCCGGTGCACACTCTGCCCCCCCCCCGCAGCACCCTACCCCCCTCCACTTACCTTAGTTCAGCCTGGGAAAGCAGCCTGTTCCCTTCAGGCTGAAAATGGCCTGGTGGGAACTACACTTCCCATGAGACCCTGGGGCTCGCAAGGCCTCCTGGGAAGTGCACTTCCCACCAGGCCGTTTTCAGCCTGAAGTGAACAGGCCGCTTCTCCAGTTTCACTAAGGTAAATGCAGGGGACGCGCCATGGAGGTGGGAGGGGGTCACTGTGATGGGGATGAGGGAAGATTTTCCATCCCCCCCAGGCGTGCGTCCGGTGCAATGCACGCACCCCTCTCCGCCCCTGGTAGCTGCGCCTCTGGTTGACAGCCACCTAAACATGTGTGTAAGAATTCTTTTGTACAGAACTAACAACTGTGAAAATATATAAACCTACAAGTGGGAACCCATAAGGAGCTGTGGGAGGCATCTCACTTTCCCCTCCCCCACTATTACCTTTCTCCTGTTTTTGAAAACTTCTATAAACTCTTCCCTTTACTTGCTTCCTTCCCTCCTTCTAAGGTTTCCAACCTCCTGGTGGGGTCTAGAGATTGCCTGGAATCTCCAGATCTCCCAGTTACAGAGTAAATAGCTCAGAAGGTAGACTTTATAACACTATGCCCTCTGAGGTGTCTCCCTTTCTCAAACCCCACCCATCCAAGTCTTCATTCCCCCCCTGCAAAAAAAACCTCTACACATTTCTCTACCGGGAGTTGACAACTCTTTCCCCTTCAACAGCCAATGTACCTTTATTTGCCCTACTGCCTTAATATTTGCCTCTCACCCCTACCCTGGCAGCCTCTCCCTAGGAAAGACATGGCCCAGCTGTGTGGTGCCAGCCACTGTGCCAGGGCCACTTTCATGGTAAAGACTTGAGGATCCCTCAAGGATTTGTATGGTGGGACTTCACTTTCCCTTCTATCCCCTTTCACACATTATTTCCTCTTTCCTCCTCCTGGCAACCCCCATACTTTTCCTGCCTCATTCTCTCCTCAGCCATTCACCAATTTACCTCTTGTCTGTCTCATAATTTTAGCTATACTTGCTTATTTACTTCATTTTTACCCCACCTTTCTCCACAATGGGGACCAAAAGCAGTTTACATTATTCTCCTTTTCTCCTTTTCATCTGTACAACAACCTGAAATTGTTATTAGTTATATTTTTATGAATTGGTGTCAGTGATGTTGTATGCCACCCTGAGCCCTTCGGGGAAGTGCAGGTTACAAATGTAAATAAATAAACCCTGTGAGGTAGTTAGATCCATAATTGTCCAGTTAGGCTGAAGTTCCGCTACATCACACTGACTTTCATAGGGTGGCTGCTGTTGAACAGTAGCAAGCAGCCAGGCCTAGCTGAGTAATGCAGGTTGGGTGGTATAAATTTTCCCATAAGTTCCTGCCAGGGCAAAGTTTACCAGGCTTCAAGTGAATCTGAAGATCTCTCAGAATTACAACTGATTTCCAGACAACAGACATCTGTCCCCCTGGATAAAATAACTGCTTTGGAGGGTCAGCTCTATGGAATTATATCCCACTGAGGCATCCCCATTCCCCAGACACCACCACACAATCTGCAGGAATTTCTCAACCTAGAACTGGCAACCCTAGACAGGCCTGATCCCAATTAGTACTCCCCTGAAGGACAAAGCTGCCTTGCTGCCTCTCTCCGCCTTTTACTGACAGAAACTTCAATCCTTGAATACTGTGGTTGCCTATCAACAGCCACTGAGGGAATCCATTGCTTAAAGCTACAGGTGCTCTGTTTATCATTTTGGGGGTTTCAACCCCCCCCCCATATATACACACACACAAACACAAGTTTTTACATTTTTTCAGGTTTGTAGAAAGATCTGTCTTGTCTGTCCATAGCTCCAGTGACCAAATTGGAATATCTTCCAATTTGGATGACTTCACTATTTGGAATATGGATAAAGGGGGGGGGGGGTTGAAACTCAGGGGGGGAGCTATCCCTACTCACTATCCCTACTCACTGGGTCAACTTCCAGCCCAGCTGCAGAAGCCCAGGTGCTGCTGCCACCACAGACAGGGCTGCCAGGGGCTCCTGGGCTCTGCCACTGCTGCGGATGGACTTGGAGCAGCTCCTGGACTCTGCTGACACAATGATGCAGCAGTTGAACACCCCATGCCCAAATGGGCTGATGAATGAAAGAGGCAGCTGCTCTGGGCCTAGCCAGACTAACAGTGGAATGAGGCAGCAACAAAGGTATGTGCATTCTCTGCACATGTGCATAGAAAGCTTTTTTTTTATTAAGGGGGGCAATATTATTTATTTATTTATTAACCTTTAATAGGCATAGAAGGGGGGCAATATTATTTTGGGGGTGGGAAAAAGTAGCAATTCATCAGTGCCTTAATAACAAAATTTGTTAATTCTTTAGTTACATCTGCCTGCAAATCTCTCCTGTTCCTCTAATACCAAGCAGTACAGTTACTGTGCATCAGGGCTCTTTTGTGGTAGTAATGACCTGGATAGCCCAGGTTAGCCCAATCTTCTCAAGTCTTAGAATCTAAACAGGACCAGCCCTGGTTACTGGTTGGATGGGAGACAATCAAGGAAGACTAGGGTTGCTATGCAGAGGTAAGGCAATGGCAAACCACCTCTGATTCTCTCTTGCTTTGAAAACTTCTTGACATCGTCATGTCAGCTGTCACTTGATGGCAAAGATAATCTGTAGTAGTGCTGAGCTTGGAGGGGGGGGGTTCCCGCTGCTTGAGGGGAATTGGCGGGAATATATGAATACTGGCACTTTTTCCACTTAAAAAGCACTGCTATATAGTGAGATGAAATCATTCCATCCATGGCTAGTTTGAAGCCTTGGCATTCAGAGCAGAAATTATTCTTTGTTCAAATTCTCTCATAAATATTTTTCTGTTTTGAGTGACGGTGGGGTTTAAAACAGCCTGGTTATTATGCCTCCTCCCATTTGTCCTTTTGCAGTGAAACACTTTTTCTCTCTGCAGCAAGATATTAGGAAGCTTAAGCCTGCCTTAGCATTATACTTCTGTTGGCCATAATCTTTTAACTTGGAGAGGGAACTCTCCAAACTCACAGAAATCAGCACCAACAGAGTTCCCTCTGGGCTAAATGAGTCTTCCTTTTACCACAGGTACTGTAAAATGGGTGTAGTCAAAGGGGTAGGCTGTTAGATGTGCACAAAGAGCAAGACAACTCCTTGGTTCTTAGTTCATGGATTATAGTCGTGACTTATATCAAATATTAATTGGTCAAAAACCACTTTTTTGTGGGTGGTTATATTGTGTTTTCATTGTTCTTGTGAGCTCCTGAATAATGTTTTTGTCAGGTCACATCTGACTATGGCAATTCCCTGGTGGGGTTTTCAAAACAAGAGACCATAGGTGGTTTGTCATTTCCTGCCTCTGTGTCATGACCCTGGTATTCCTTGGAGTCTCCCTCCAAATTGCCTGGGAGGAGGCAGATAGGAATTTGACAGAAGCGGTGAATATTAGGCATTCTGCACTTGTCTAAAAGCAAGCAGTTTTTTCATAGGCAAATTAAATCAATGTATTTTGGAATTGTATTGTTTGAATTTGTAGTGGTAATGGGTGATTTTAACTATCCCCATATAAACTGGAAAAATGCATGTTCAGGTCATAGTAAGGAGAGAGCATTCCTGGATATGCTAAATGACTGTGGCTTAGAGCAGATGGTTGTGGAACCAACCAGGGGAGAGGTGATCCTAGATCTAATTCTATGTGGGACCCAGGACCTGGTGCAGGAAGTCAGTGTTGTTGAGCCGATAGGGAACAGCGACCACAATGCTGCTTTGTCAGATTCAGTATCTCAAAGCATGCGAACAAGCGGCAACTACTTTCAATGTAGTTAACATCTCTGCCTTCAGAAAGGGAAATTTCTCAATGATGAGGGGGATAGTGCGCAGGAAGCTGAAAGGGAAAATCAAGAGAGTCAAAACTGTCCAGGATGCTTTGGAGGTTATTTAAAAAACACAAGTAATAGTAAATTCCTCAGCTGGAAATTTCGTAAGTTCCACAGGTTAGAATAGAAAAGGCAAGCACCCAGTCCAAAAGAAAGTCACCTATGAAAGTTAATCAAGAGAGGTTGAGGAAATTATCAGAAAAAGAAAATGTCTTTTAGAAAATGGAAGTCCAGTTTGACTGATGAAGAATATGAGAGGGAACATCACAAAATGGTGGCAAAAAGAGAAGCAAGTTAGCTGTAAGGGAGGCAAAAAAGGATTATGAGGAACGCGATGGCTGCAAACATCGCAAGACCAGGAAACAAACAGTTCGGCGTTCAAGTGCATCAAAAGCAGGGAAGCCAGCAAGGGCGGAAGCGCAGGCCCGTTAGATGACAGAGGAACAAAGGGTGTGCTAAAAGATGGCAGGGAGATTGCAGAGCAGCTGAATGAATTCTTTGCATCTGTCTTCACCCAAGAGGAGGTGAGGAACATTCCTGCACCTGAACCAAGCTTCTTAGGAGGCGAATCCGAGGAACTAGCAAAGATAGTGGTAGACAAGGAAGAAGTTCTGGCAGCCATTGATAAACTAAATGTTACCAAATCCCCTGGCCCAGATTGCATTCACCCAAGAGTTCTTAAAGAGCTCAAGCATGAAATTGCTGATCTTCTCACTTTAATATGCAACTTATCCCTGAAATCAGGCTCCATCCCTGAAGACTGGAAGATGGTCAATGTCACACCAATCTTTAAGAAAGGATCTAGGGGGGACCCGGGAAATTACAGGCCAGTCAGTTTGACATCTGTTCCTGGTACATTAGTAGAATCTATCATTAAAGATAAAATTATTAAACATGTAGAAAAGCAAGACCTGCTGAGAATGAGTCAGCATGGCTTTTGCAGAGGCAAATCCTGTCTTACAAACTTACTAGAGTTCTTTGAGGGTGTAAACAGGCATGTGGACATTGTCTACTTGGATTTCCAAAAGGCTTTTGACAAAGTTCCTCACCAGAGACTGTTGAGAAAACTCAGCAATGAAGGAATAAGAGGGGAAGTCCTCCTATGGATTAAAAAAACTGGTTGGAGAAATAGGAAACAAAAGAGTGGGTGTAAATGGAAGTTCTCTACAATGGAGAGATGTCGGGAGTGGTGTCCCCTAAGGATCCGTTTTGGGACCAGTGCTCTTTAACCTATTCGGCATAAATGACCTGGAAGTAGGGGTGGGTAGCGTGGTAGGCCAAGTTTGCAGATGATACTAAATTATGTAGGGTGGTGGAGAACCACAAAGGATTGCTAAGAGCTCCAAGCTGGGACCTTGATGCAAATTAGGTGAGGGGTCAGAAAATCGGCAAATGCAGTTCAATGTAGTGTTCAAAATGTAAAGTGATGCACACGATAGGCAAAAAATCCAAACTTCACATTAACATCGCTTTCTTACAGGGGTCAGTGCTTACTTTCAGTCAAGGCAGACCAGGAAAGGGATTTAGGCGCTTCTTTGCCGATTGATAGTGTCCATGGGAATGTTCAACTCAATGCATGGCAGCTGTAAAAAAAAGGCAAACTCTATGCTGGGGATAATTAGAAAAAAGGAATTGATCATAAACTGCAAAGATTGTCATGCCTCTTATATAAAGCAGTGGTGCGACCGCGACTTGGAGTACTGTGGTCGAACTAGTTCTGGTCGCCGCGATCTCAAAAAAGGATATTGAGGGAGGATAGAAAAGTGCAAGAGAAGGGCAAACAAGGATGATTAGCGCGGGACTGGAGCACCTTCCCTATGAGGAGAGGGCTGCAGCCGCTTGGGACTCTTTTTTTTTTTTTAGTTTGGAGAGGAAGTATGCTGAGGGGGGATAATGATTGAAGTCTACAAAATTATGCATGGGTAGAAAATGATGAAAGAGAAAAAATTTTCTTCACAATACTAGGAACCAGGGGCATTCATTGAAAATGCTGGGGGGAAGAATTAGGACTAATAAAAGGAAACACTTCTTCACGCAACGTGTGATTGGTGTTTGGAATATGCTGCCACAGGAGGTGGTGATGGCCACCAACCTGGATAGCTTTAAAAGGGGCTTGGACAGATTTTATGGAGGAGAAGTCGATTTATGGCTACCAATCTTGATCCTCCTTGATCTGAGATTGCAAATGCCTTAACAGACCAGGTGATCGGGAGCAACAGCCGCAGAAGGCCATTGCGTTCACATCCTACATGTGAGCTCCCAAAGGCACCTGGTGGGCCACTGCGAGTAGCAGAATGCTGGACTAGATGGACTTTGGTCTGATCCAGCTGGCTTGTTCTTATGTTCTTATGTTAATTGTATTTTGGAATTATTAAAACCAGATAGTAAACTGAGTAAAAATGGACTTTCATTTTTCCTCCAATATCCCCACCTATACTTGAGGGGAATTTCCCACTTCAAACAGAGATGGCAATCATAGAACAGTATAAATCTCATTCCAGTTTTTGTCCAATATTCCTATTGGTCACTGTTCTTATTAAAGACAGAAGCGAACAGGAAAGCATATAAGAATGAACTTGGTCAGAAATATAAATATTTTATATCCCACGTTTTCCCCTGTGGGATTTCTAATCGTTGGTTTAGAAATCCAAGGTGACCAGATGTGGTCACCTTTGTGAATCACCGACAGACAGGTAGGCTGGCAATATATAGACGCAGCGCGCGAAGATGCCTTTTGGGGCGCTCCCGTTTCCCGCCCTGTCACAGAGCGGGAAAAGGGAGCGCCCCAGAAGGCCGTGCGCTCCTGCGACCACATGCGCGGGAGGCTGCCACACTGCCTTGCGCCCCAGAAGGCAGTGCGGCAGCCTTCCAAAAATCGGGGCACTTGAAAAAACCCACGGGATGCGGGACTAATTGTTTTAAGGTGGGATGTCTGGTCAGCCTACTTAAAACATACTTCTTCTTCTTCCATTTTATCCCCATAAGAACCATGTGAGATAGATTAGACTTGGAGAGGCTGCCTGGCCTCAAGATCATCCATGTACAGCCTCATCCAAAGCCCTCAGAAGTGTGATGTGGTTGCTCCTCCTGGCTGTCTCCAAGAGGACTTTTCAATGGCATGGGGAGGTAAAGAACAAAAAAACCTCCCTGCCACCAGAAAGTCCCCATTGGACTCAATGGACTTACACCAATGGATGTTTTGTCAGCATTGAAGGGACATGAAACTTGATTTCCCAGATCTTAATCTGGCACTCACCTGACCTGGATTGCCTAGGCTAGACTGATTTTATCAGAAGCTAAGAAGGGTTGGTCCTTGCTAGTACTTGAATGGGAGACCACCAAGGCATTCCAGGATTTCTGTGCAGAAGAAGACAATGGCAAAACCTCCCTGTTAATCTCTTACCTTGAAAACTTTACTGGATTGCTGTAAATCATCTGCAACTTGATGAAACTTAACACACACACAATCTGGCACTCTTAATGGCACTGCCCTTGCTGCAATGGTTAATAATTAACGGAATGATCTCCAGCCATCTTGCAGCTTCCTTTCCACCTTTCTCCACAGGCAATCCAAACCTCTCAGGAGGGGGGAATACAGGCATGGTATATTTCTGATTGTTATTCCCTCAAATACCCTCTTGTAGTTATGAGTCTACCTCTAACCTGAGTTCTGTCACCTTGCTAATTTTTCTATAAATCAGTAATTTTTATTAAAATTCGTGTTTTATATTGCACAATGCCTCAAGCCTTCCAATTCCATAATTCTCAGAGATTATTTAGTGGAATGAAGTTGGATGAGAAGATTCCTCCAGTTTATCCATTTCAGTTCCATCCTTATTCCAGAGACTTGATTAGTTAGAATGGTGGACTAGGATCTTAGATATCTGGGTACAGATGCTCACTTTGCCAGGGAAGCTCACTGGATCAACTTTAACCAGCCATTCTGTCAGGGTTTGGGTGGGTGTTAAGTGCTGCCAAGACAGCTCTAACTTTTGGCTGCCCCATAAATGAATGACCTCCAAAATGTTCTATAGTGAATAGCCTTGCTCAGGTCTTGCAAACTGAGGTCCATAGTTTCCTTGATTGAGTCAGTCCATCTCATGTTGTATCTTCCTCTTTCCCCGAATGTCTTCAACTTTAGGGAAAGAGGAAGATAGCATTACTTTCTTTTCCAGCGAATCTTGTCTTCTCTTAACATGGCAAAGTATAATAGCCTTGATTCAGTAATTTTAGTTTCTAGGGAGAGTTCAATGTGGATGTGATCTAGAACCCACTGATTTGTCTTTTTCACAAATGGTATCCTCCAACATTTCAAGAATTAACTTTCTTCTGTCATCTTTCTTCAGTGTCCAACTTTTACACTCCTATATTACTATGTATAAGGAATACTGCTATTTGAATTATGTTGACCTGGTGCCAACAAGACATTTTGACACTTAAGTATCTTTTCTAGCACCTTTCCCTTCCAAATCTACATCTTATTCTGATATCTTGATTGCAGTTTCCCTTTTGGTTGATCATGGACCCAAGAAATAGAAAATCTTGAGCATTTCAATTTTCTCATTGTCCATCCTAAAGTTGTGTAATTTGCTAGTAGTTATTTTTGTCTTCTTGATGTTCAGTTGTACTTCTACTTTGTCACTTTCTGCTTTAGCCTTCATCAGTAGTTGTTTCAAATCCTCCCTATTTTCTGTCAGTAATATGGTGTCATCTGTGTGCTTCAAACTGTTAATGTTCCTTCCACCATTTTTCATACCACCTTCATCTGCATCTAATTCAGCTATCGATTTGATGTGCTTTGCATGTAGATTTCAAGAGAAAGGGAGATGAAAGACATCCTTGTCTAAAACCTTTGCAAACTGGAAACTATTCTGTTTCTCCACATTCCATCCTAACAGTAGCCTCTTGTTCTAAGTTCAGGCTGCACATCAAAACAATCAGATGTTGTGGCATACCCATTTATTTTAAAAACCACCAGAACTTCATGTTAGACAAAAGCTTTGCTGTAATGTATGAAACCCAGGCTAATTTTCTTTTGAAATTCTCCTGTATGCTCCAGTAACTAACACAAGTTTGCAATATGATTTTCAGTATCTTTTCCTCTTCTGAATCCATCTGTAACATCAGACATTTCTCATTTCATATATGGTAAAGTCTCTGTTGTAAAATTTTGAGCATCACTTTACTTGTTTGAAAAATCAATGTGGTGGTCTGGCTGTTGCTGCTCTCTTACATCTCCTTTTTCAGAATTTGAATGTAGATCAAGTGTTTCTAGTCTGTGCACTGTTCTTTTGCTTTCCATAATTGTTGGCATATTTTTTGTTAATATTGTGAAGTGGACTTTTATTTATTTATTATTAATTTTATATACCGCCCCTCCTGCGGAGGGCTCTGGGCGGTGCACAACATAAAATACAACAAACACAAATGGGGCATAAATAAATGCAAATTACAAATAATAAGGCTCCAATAATTAGAAAATATAAAAACCCACTAAAATACAGTTTTCAATGCAAATTTATTGGCGTCCAACTTTAAAATTCTCATAAAAACCCTCCCAAGAAGGGGGGATGATGGCCCCCATAGATGTTAAGGGGCTCAGGATGTAAAGGAGAACAGAAGGAGGGAGCGCACATCAGCGGCCGGCCCCTCCAAAGGCCTGGTGGAGCAACTCAGTCTGACAGGCCCTGCGGAACGCACCACTTTATTTCTGTAGCTTGAAATAATTGTATTGATAATTGTATTGATCTTATTGATCATCTACTCCTGGTGATTTGTTTCTCCCAATTGCTTTTAGGGCAGCTTTCATTTCACTTTCTAAAACTTTTAAGTTCTGCTTCAAAAGTATATCTGATCTCCAGATAACAGAAATCAGTTCCCTTGGATAAAATAGCTGCTTTGGAGGGTGACTTCTATGACATCATTACCCTGGTAAGGTCCTCAACTCATCAAACCCTGCCCACCAGGCTCCACCCCCAGAATCTCCAGGAATTTCCCAACCCAGAGTAGGCAACGCTAAAGCCTATTCCGCATGGGCCAGTGAAACGGCTACACACCGGCATACATGATGCCGGTGGAGCCCCGGGACTGTTTGCACGCTTCTGTGCAGGTGACCCTGGAGCCGCCGCGGCCTGCAGAGGTACCTCTACAGGGAGACACATCCTGTTTTTTAAAAACTTACCTTCTCTCCCTGAGCAGCTCCGCAGGGATGAGGGGGCACGCCCCTGGGGCCACGGTGATGCCCTGGGAGTTGGAGGGCAGCATAGGCATGCCTCCTTGTTCCTGTGGAGTTGTGCAGGGAGAGAAGGTAAGTTTTTAAAAAACAGGACCCTCCTAAAAGCAGTGCCTCCAACCTGGTGTCATTTGCATGGCACTGGGTGCACAACACTGTTTTAGAAAAACCTTGCTCATTGAGTGACTTTAGAAAACAGTGTTTCCCTGCCTGTTCGGGGGGGGGGGGAGCATGGCGCTGCCTCATTTTGAAGGCAGTAGCTGTGCAAACTGTGCCCCAGGAACAGTGTTTTTACCATGCCTGCGGTACTGTTTTTGGCCCATGCAGAGTGGGCCTGAGACTCACAAGCATTTTCTATATGTAATTCACTTTGGGACCATGGGAGGTAAATATAGTGAGGGAAGGGAACACAGATGTCCACAAACACACAGGCCAGCTGGGTCTGCTGTGTCCGGTAGGCTTAGATGAAACATACATGACTTCCTGTCATGTGTTGTGTTCACCTCAACAAATATCAGATGGCAAGCTGGAGCCCCAATTACAAGTCATACCCAAGAATGGCAGCCTGATTCCCGAGCCTCATTTAACATCAGTCAGAAATTGGCAGTAGATCAGGTTTTATCTCTCAGCTTTCTGCTGTGCAAAAACCCTAAACTTTGTGAAGCTTCCCCCCCTCCCCAAAGCATAAGATTTCTTTTTTTCTCCTGTCCTCCCTTTCAGCTTTGTGATATGTTGAGCAGTAGCCGAGTAATTTAAGTGGCTATATAAAAATGAAATGACTACTCTATGCTGGTTTCTAACCTTTATTCCTGTCAAGGTATCTCAGCTAATTTGACAGAAAATTGAATCTACTGCTGTGACTTCTGTTATTAATCTGCAAGATCTAGGCACCACTGAATGAGTTCAAGATTGAGCAAGAACACCCATGCTCTGCGTGGCCATCTTCTTTTTTTGCCTATTTTCTGACCTGCAGTGAAAAAACATCATTTGAAAGGCAATGAACAGCACAAGTGTAAAATGTCCCAGAACACTTAAAAAAAAAACCAACCAGAAGACTGCTTCTGATTTATGGGGCAAAGCTAGATCTTCTAAGGTGATTAATTTTTTTTCAGGCTCTCTAACCCCACTTACAGTATTGCTGCGCTCTTCAAATCTGTAGTATCTTGTAAGTGATCACAGATTGTGTCATCTTTAAAAGATATAGCCTAGAGTGTAAAAAAAACTGATTTCATTCAGGATTCACTAGGATCCTGCAGGGATTAAGAGACCATCAAACAGAAGGAGTCTTTCACACACACATACCCCCCCTTTGAAAATTAAAAGCTAGGACTTCTGAAGCTGCAATTATACTACAGAGCACTCATTGCAGGGGTAAGTGCTCAGTGCACACTGACAAGTGTGAGAAAGGTGTTTTTAAAGGTTGGAGGTGGGGGAAGCCTCTCAGAAAATAAAAGAGCTATGGGTGATCAAATGAAATGGCAAAAAAGCAGGGTATCATTATCCCCTTTAGCTGTTCTCAGGCCTGTTCCTGTTTGCTCTGCTTCTTTGTCCAGCACTCCTTAGTATTGGGAAAGTAAATATAATTTGAATTATCTTTCCATAATGAACATGTTCAATTAAGCTCATAAAATGTAACTGAAGGGTATAGCTAATCCATATCCTTAAAAGCGAAACAGAGTACAGATGAAAGGAAAAGGAGGAGATAATGTTTTCAAGAATGAAATCTGTGTGTCACATCGCCCTCTAGTGTCCCATCTTCATATAAAGGGAACTACTACAGAGAGACTTATTTTATTATATTTTATTACAATTTCCTTGGTAAGTAGTGATCTGTGGTAGAAATTAGAAATGTGCAAAGTGCACAAATAAGGGTCAAAGCAACATCCTGAATCTTATATCACACAATAAAGATTTCTGTAAAATGAACTTGTCCTCTCTGTCAAGTTGAGCATCATGCAGATTTTTTTAATGTTGAACATTATTTTGAAGGTATTTCCTTCTCTGCGAATTGGCCAGAAGACATTTATATCTGACCTACTATCTAACTTGGTATCCATGAGAAATTGAGAGGTGTGGGGGGTGGGGGTGGGGATTGTATTGGTTAGCATAGTGAATTATAGTTATAGAGCAAATTCTGTCATGTGTTACAGCAAATTTCCATGATCTGTTTCAGCCTTTCCTATGTTTAAAGGAAAGGTGGTTACCCCCTTCCTCTTTTGGAAAGGCAAGGTATGTGGTTTGGGGGAAAGTGGACTGGTTAGACCCCCTGAGCACCCAATTAAGAGCATTAAATGGGCTTCTGAGTCTCTACCTGCCTTGCTACAGTATGCTAGATATACAAACAGACAGTATAAAGTTCGGTTCATTCCCTGTTTGATAGATTGATCTATCCCTAACATAAATAAAAACTAGTATTACTTTTATATCCTGCTGGTAATAATTTTGCTATTACCCAGCAAAATGCAAACAACAATGCCTCCTTGTCTTTGCCCAGTTTCTGTGATCTGGGATTGGCAATAGTCAATGGCTCGATGTGGAAAGTGTGGCAAGTATAGAATGGCTGTACAAGCTTGTCTGTACACTATTGATGCTGTGAGTAGTTGTCTAAAAGTGCAATCCTGAGTGGAGGGCTCAGGATTGGGGCAAAGCTACAGAAAATGGCGCCCTGAGCAAGCACTGACATTGTACACCCTGGACTCCACTGCCCCACGATGCCCTCCACACTGAGGCAGTGGTGTCTAGGCAAGGGGAGAGTTGCAAAGCCACCCTAATTGGGAAGGAAGGAAGGAAGGAAGGAAGGAAGGAAGGAAGGAAGGAAGGAAGGAAGGAAGGAAGGAAGGAAGGAAGGAAGGAAGGAAGGAAGGAAGGAAGGAAGGAAGGAAGGAAGGAAGGAAGGAAGGAAGGAAGGAGGAAGGAAGGAAGGAAGGAAGGAAGGAAGGAAGAAGGAAGGAAGGAAGGAAGGAAGGAAGGAAGGGAAGGAAGGAAGGAAGGAAGGAAGGAAGGAAGGAAGGAAGGAAGGAAGGAAGGAAGGAAGGAAGGAAGGAAGGAAGGAAGGAAGGAAGGAAGGAAGGAAGGAAGGAAGGAAGGACCTGCCTTGACTCTGCTGCCCCAGTGAGAAAGGGCTATGCTGGGGCAGTGGAGGGTTGATTTGTTTGGCACCCCATCCCATCTTTGCGGTCTCTTCTGCCCTGCCCCAGTTCAGCATCCATAAGGAGTCAGAATTGGGGGTGCAGGAGTTTGGGTGGGGAAATGCTCAGCTTAAGGATTCATCCACTCTGAATCTGCTGCCCCAATGAGGAAGAGTTGTAGAAGCTGTGCTGGGGTGGCATGGTGGAGTCCAGGGGGTGCCAAGGGAAGACTGAGGGTGCAGGAGGAGGAAGCAGCAGGCAGCACACTGCTCTTCCAGCTCCTTGCTCATGGAGGGGAAGGGTCATAAGCACTCACCACATAACACAGGGCTCCTGTCCCCCTCATGATGCATATCTGTGTTCAGGATGCAGTGTGACTCCTGCACCAGCATAGATGCTACTCCATGCAGCATAAATGACATCCACTCCAGTGCAAGCACGCTGACACTGATCCTGAGAAACTGCATGCCTGTGTGACATCTTGACACCAATTCTGCCATGGCACCAGTGCTCCTCTGGTGCAAGGGCCTGCACTGGAATTGATGGGGGTGCCCCTGAGAGTGGAGCTGACTTTAGTTGGCTTCCTGTAGTCATTCAGCCCAAGAACACAACCTTTTGCTGGTGTAGACTTATGCCAGCAAAAAGGGTGGTGCATCCCATTGAGCCACATGGGCTTTTCAGTGCCCTATGTGATCTCTCGCTCGCTCCCTGCATTGATCTTTTTGTCATTCTATAGAACTCTAAACTCCATCCACCATAGATACTGCAAGAACCCTTGTTCTGTTTTCACAATCATTTATCACAGTATGAAAGGCAAGAGATGGTCCAGGCCTACTCCTTCATTTACACATTCATTGGAGGGCGAAACAAATCAGAAGCCAAAATGAGATAACAAGAGCCCTCCGGGGATGGGGCGGTATAAAAATCTAATAAAATAATAATAATAATAATAAGGTGTTATCATCCAAAACACCAGAACATATGAACAAATATGGAACAAGAGCACTCTGCACTCTCAAAAAAAAATTCCAAGAAAATAATATTTAAATGTTTTCCTGAGAGTCTGTGATCTATGAATACCTTCATTCGCAACAGTCCTGCGGTTATTTGTATAGACTCCAGTGGAATGGTGGCAACTGAGAACATTAACTACAATGATTATTATATCTGTTGCAATAAGTAAATTGGTCTAGACCAGCTTTGCAAATATTGCAACCTTAAAAGCAAGAATACATTATATTTACCACAAACTATCTCATTGTTCACTCTTATACATCATCATATGTTTCAAAATTGGTGCCTACAACTAATATTTGTACCATAGCTTTCACTATGTAGGGCTAGGTCATACTGTGCCTTTTAAGGTGGGCTTTCATCCCATGCAACCTTTCGAAGCAAGTCAGAAACCTCTGTCTTCTAAAGCCCTATCTTCGTACAAAGTCAATAGATCCCAGCTATATTGTGCTTCTCATTTTGTTCATGAGTTTAGTCCAAAGCTATAGATTCATTAGCATGAGTATATCAGTAGGGTATGATTCTAGTCCTAGCTTTGCCACTTCAGTATTTCTGTGTTCATGTGGGTCTCAGTCAAAGTCAATGAGCCTTTGTGCAGGCACATCTACGTTTTCAAATGAATCCAAATTAGGGTTCAGTTGAAGGCCGAAGTGGACAGGTAATGTGGTCCTTAACATGAATGATGTGTTTCTGATGTAGCAGGGCTTTGACTTTTAAAACTGTGCTTTGAAGCAATTTTAAGAGAACATAGAAACAAAGCAGATGGGGAAAGCTCCCTGACACCTGTCCTACTAGTGTATGATCTTCATGGAATCGTCTGTAGCCTACCATTGTGCAGGCAATATGATTAAAGGTAATTTATAACCTTCTTTTAGTTACTGGGGCAATTAGGCTTTTTCCAAGCTGTGCATGGTAATTCGTGTGGCACTCTTGCAGTCGAGTGCACCTTTTTGAATAAGTATTATGTATGTGAAAGTCCGTAAGTGCTCTAAAAAGGTTTTCAGTCTCTCTGATCAAAGTCTGCTGCAGAAATTTTTATTTCATGGATCATTGAGTCAATAGGCAGTAACAGATTGGTTATGGAACAGTTATGGTTTATTAGTTCAGCGCATGTGCTGTGCCCATGTGATGGGAATGCATTCAAAAGAGAGAGGGGAGGAAATCTTTGGCAAATGTTGATTGAAAACTACAAAAAAAAGTTACCTCTTCAAGGAATGTAGAAGGGAAGTCATTTTTTTGAAGTGAGTCATTGTGAAACTGAGATCCTGCAAGAGAGAAATGAGGGCAAGGAATATTTCACCTGGGTCAGAATAAGCCTGATCCTTCCAAGGTTAAGATGCAAGGACCCAAGTGCCCTCGTGAACAGGATGATTTAGTCACGCATCACTCACCATGGCCAGGGCGGCTCGTGAGGCACTCTGAGACTGGGTACAGATTATTGTTTGGAGGCTGTGTTTAGGGTGGTATTTATTCCTTCAAACACACTCATATTTTTTCCTTGTTTTATAAGAGACTGATGTAATCTCCTTACTCAGAGATCCAGTAATTCCCCACCTCTATCACACAGGTTCAGGATTACAGATAGGTTAGGCAGTCATAGTTTACCATTCTTCTTGACTCTTAAAATATATACATATCCATGACCCTTTCACACACTGGATCCTTGCTCTCATTCACAGAGACACCACCAGACATGGTATCTCAGGCCCTTTTATCAATCACCCCGCACTCAGACACAGAGCTACTGATATTCCTACTCAACCACTGCTTAATTCACAGGCTGCCACCATCTATTTATGTCCTAATATATTTATATATAGGTTGATATCATAGCTTGCGTGTGTGTGTTTCTTTCTCTGAGACCAGGCACATTTTGCCCACAGGGCTGAAGAAACAAGGAGCTAACTTTTATTTATGGTCTGAACAAATTTCATCATGTAGATATTACAAAATTTATTCACACGTGATTTTCTGAACCATAGCCAATATCTTGGGTAGGCTCAGGTAGTCACTTGCCAACCAATGAGAGCTGCCGGCAGGTTCACTCAAAACGGTGGCTTCTAACAGTGAAGGAGGAATCAGCTGGAGGCAGGGGAGGAGTTGCCTCCTCAGTTCCCATGTACCTTTCCCTGCCTCCCTCCCCATCCCCCCTTCCCAATTTCCTCTTTGCAGTCTGCTGTCTGCAAACAGCATTTGCTCCCACTTGAGAAGATTTAATGTATTTGTTGCATTAAATGTACTAAAATGAAGGATTACCCATTGTGAACAATGGGAAAGGTTTAAAGGCCCATTGAACATAATGGGGCCAAGAGTGCCGTCTCTTCCCCACCAGCGTGCCTGTCAGGGAGGCAGGGGCTCCCAGTCCTACCCTCCCCAGCTGGGGAAGGCAAGACTGGAAGCCCTGGCAGCTGTCTCAGCTTTGCACCACTGGCTGGAGGCGAGATGCTGAGCCAGCCGCCAGGGCTGTATGAGCTCCCAGTCTTTCCCTCCGCAGCGAGGGAAGGCAGGACTGGGAACTCTAGTGGCCAGCTCAGCTTTGCGCCTCCAACTGGAGGCGAGGAGCTGAGGAGGACACTGGGTGCCGCGGTCTGCAGCCAACTCCTAGGAACTGGGAGCCGGTTGTAGGCTGCGCACCCGGCCCAGCTCCTTGTCTCCGGCCAAAGGCACGAAACGTTTGTTCATGTGAGGGGGCTTTTGGCATGTGACCAAAAGGCGTGATCAAAAGGCATGAGCTCAGGGACATGGGTTACCCCATGTCCCTAGGGCCTTTTGCCACTGGTGTAAGGTATTTCATTCCTTGCTAAGATTTATGATTACAAGTGTAGAGCACTGAATTCAATTACAGGAGCCATCATTCCATCATTGGACCTGTCATTCCAGTCTCAGAACATGCCAGCTACTCCCAAAGGCTGTCATTCCATTTGGCCAACTGTTATTTTATTTTAAATTATTTATTAATTGGTTTGCAGAACATCCCCACCCCCCACCCCCGTGAAGTGGGCTTAGAGCGGTTCACATGCATATAATTTATTTTATTGATTTTATTTATATAGCATCCCTCCCTGTTTGCACTCAGGGTGGTTTCCATTAGACATTTTAGCAGCATACAGTACTATATACAATAAAACTATATAATATATTCAGTACATATTGATGATTCTAAAAGTTAAAACTATCCAGTATAGGCACTGATGATGCTAAAAGTCCAATTTCAGCCAGAACTAAATGATGGATCGGACAGAAGACATGAGAGAGATGTTTTATTTATACAGTAAAACAACTGCATACATCACATCCAGTCTGACCTTGACACCCTTCCTTCTACATAAACCCAGTGAGTGAGGGAGCAAATTAATATACTAAATAAAAAATAGAGGGAAGGAAAGGAAAAGAAAGGCCAGCTGGATGTAATATCATTCCTGCCCTCAACCATAGGCCTGGCAGAACCATAGGCTCTATTGGACTATCCCTGTGAAAATGAGATAAATCCCACTGTTCAGGGCTTTGAAGGTTAATCTAAGAATCTTGAAATTGATTTGGTGCTCTACCTGGAGCCAAGGGAGCTGATGAAGCACCAGCTGGATATGCAATTTCCACAGTGTTCCTGTGAGGACCTGTGTAGCTGCATTCTGAACCAGCTGAAGTTTCCAGATAAGCCTCAAGGGTACCCCTGCCTAGAACAAATTACAGAAGTGATTGTTGTATGGATTAGGTAGGATACCCACTGCTTAGCCTGGCATAAATGGGAAAATGAGCTAGAAGATGGCATCCTAAACCCAAATCCTCCTGACCCAGCCACAAGATATTTGTCTTCAATTGATTTAATTTCAACCAACTGCTTCATTCATCTCACTGTGACCACCAAACAACTGGCCAGTATGGTGTCCAGCTGGCTGCTCATCAACAGATACAGCCAGAGGTGGGATCCAACTAGTTCTCACCACTTCTCTAGAAGTGGTTACTAATTTTTTCTGAGTGCCGAGAAGGAGTTACTAAAGCAACTTCCCTGCCCAATAGGGACTGAAGGTGCGTGTGTGCAGCGGAGCCTGTTATTAAAATGTTTGGATCCCACCACTGGATATAGCTGTATTGCAATCCCAGAGCACTTCTGCTATTCCTTGACACCTTTGTGAAGTTTCCTTTGGTTCTCCTTAAAATAGTGTGGAGGGCCAAATCAATTCCTGAGGATGGTAGCAGAAAGAATTTCATCATTCCCTCCCTTCCACCCTGCACACTTTCACGAGTGGGGTGTGGGCTGTTTGTCTCACTGTCCATTCCACATGTCTCTTGCAGACCCTTATGGTATTTTGACAGCTTTGTTCCTTTAATCTAGACCACTGTTTTAGACGGTCCCAGTCCACTCCAGGACTGGTGTAGGCAGAAACAAGGAGAAAGGAAGTTGTTCTCATTGTAGCTCCTAACAGATAAAGAACTGTGCCCCTGTTTGAACTACGCTGCCTCCTTATGTTGATGTCTAACATTAAGGCCACAACAAAATGGACCAAGCAATGAGACAAACAGCCCACACATCACAATCTTTTTCCACTAGTGAAAGCATGAGACCAGAAGGGGAGGAATGATGGAGCCCTACCTACCACTGTGCTGCACTGAAGAGCCCCTTTTTAAGGTGATTCCTGGGCCATTTCTTAAACATGTGGTAAAACAGTGTTTCCCCCAATCCAATGCACATTTAATGTGTCCTCTAATCAGACCCTAACAACACAGCGATGCTTCCAAGGTGTAAGTGCTGATGTTCTCTGACCTGGTCTCTTCATACATAGTTTCTCCTTTCCAAATGTCATTGAAATTAGTATTCATGATTTCTGGTTTTGAAGATGGTTCGGGATGGCTATTCACAAGTTTGCTCCAGGATATAAAGTTCCAGCTTGTGGTTCTAAAGGGAGCTGCATGCCTCTCCAGACAAGGAGAGAGTCAGTGAAATGCCATACTTACTCCTGAGACACCTGAGAAGGAAGCATGAGGTAACACAAACTGCTGTGACTAGCTGGGGTGAGAGAAGTTGGAGCCTGTGGTATTGCCATAATTTCCCAGCTGGAGCCCTCACCCTTTAAGGAAGGATTACATCTAAGTCAAGTGTGAATTGTCAATCTTTATGAATTGAAGAAGAAAAAAGGAGATTGAAAAGAAAATTCCAAACCTTTCTGTTGAGAAGTCCAGGAAGAACTAGAAGATCTCCCTAAAAGGTATGGAAACTCAGAACTTTAAAAAATAAACAAAAAGAAAGAGAGAGAGAAGGTACAGAAGGTACAGAAATTAATGTACCAGCCTGATAGAACCCACTGTGTTTCATTCTTAAGCCAAAACATCTTAACAGAACCATCTAAGTAACTGCACAATCTGAAGAACATCTAAGCTTACAGAAACTGACCAAACATATTAGACCCTGTGCCTGAAAACAAATACTGCTTCTCTGCCAAGGATCTCTGTTGTAAATATATATTTCTGCTGCCTTATCCATTCCTTTCTCCCACGTTATTAATCTCCCATTCCCATCTTCTATTTTGTTAAATAAATATTTTGTTCTGTTTAAATTATTTCTGTCCCAATATTATTATTTGGTGTGCCTTGAAAAAGGGTTAGCCAAGAAATGTTTTTAAATTATGGGCTTCCTTCACCTTTTGGAAGTATAACAGGGCTGGGGGAAACGTACTTTTTGTCACCAAATGCTACCATTTCTGAAGCAGCTCAGTTCCTGAGGTGGAAAAGGTGGGGAAATTTGACAAGCCTGGTCAGTGAGTGGTTTGTGTGTGAGAAAGAGAGAGAGAAGGGGGAAGTGTGTGTGTGAGAGAGAGAGGGGGGGAGAAGAAAAAAGAAGGGGAGGAGTAGGAGGAGTTTGGAGTTATATCCCTCTTTCTCTACTGTAAGGAGATTCAAGGGGGCTTACAAACTCTTTTCCCTTCCCCTCCCCACAACGGACACCTTGTGAGGTAGGTGGGGCTAAGAGAACTCTGTAGAACTGTGACTAGCCCAAGTCACCCAGCAAGAATGTAGGAGTGCAGAAACAAATCTGGTTCAGCAAATATGACTCTGCTGCTCATGTGGAAGAGTGGCCATCAAACTCAATTCTACAGATTAGAGTCCACCTGCTCTTAACCAGTATACCACACTGGCGGTGGAGAGAGAGAGAGAGAGGTCTATTGCACTACTAATAAAAAAATCTCTGAATCATAGTTCCATGGAGTCCCCATCCTTAATTTTAGGGATTCACAAGCAAACTGTGAAGTCAGTCAGTTAAATTAAAAGTTAAGTCAGTTAAAAGGATACAGCCCCACCATCAGCATCATACACATATTGGAGCATGTTATTATTGGTACCCAATGAAGTGTGCTGATTTGTAGCATAGATTTCAATTGTTAGTAACAATAGAAATAAACAGGGAGAGGGAGCAGGAGTAATGAATGGAGTATTAGTCAAATTCTGAAAGCAAATATCTCTAATGCTGTCAAATAAAGTTACATGCTGTTTATTAAAAGCTGCATTGAGCTATTTGCTAGAGACATAACATTTTGGTGAACAAGCCCCTCTAGACTCATTTGGGAAAGCTTGAGAGCTCAGCTGACTGCTGCTTGTCTATTAGGTTTTGAGCTCAAATACAAGCAGAAATGTTGCCAAGAATTGCCCTGACCTACTCCTGACCCTCCAAATTCAAATTGCTCCCCAAACTAACACTCTTGCTTCCAAAACAAGAGGAACATTTTCTTGGCATGCAGACTGAGAATTGTAATCACATTCCCACCCAGGTTTAGTTTTTGAGACAAGATAGGGAGCATGTGAATGAGACCACATTGCTTACCTTGATGATATTACAATGGTCTTCAGGATATAATTGCCATGTTTTCAATTAGTTTAATTTTATTTCATATCAGTTCTGGTGTTAACTTTTTAGGAATGCCTCAGCACACAAGATTGTTCTGTGCTTTCCTTACAGACTATGAATTGCTTAACCATTACTCTGCTTATAACTAGCAAGATGTACACTATCTCTTAAAGCCCCATTCAGTATTAATATCATTAACTAGCGGGGCCCAGCCACGCGTTGCTGTGGCAATTGTCCTTCTCATCACAGTCCGCAACCCACACAGATGTCCATGCAGGTCCAGTGATCCGCAGCATAGCCTTTTTGGGTGGTCAAATAGAATTCCTCTTTCCCTTTTCAATTCACATTGTTATATGGTAGTGTCTTGTTTTTTTAGTATAAGGTAACCCTTTCCATTCCACAATGGAACTATCCAGAGTGTGAATCCCACTGTCCATGAGGCTGGTTGACATGCACAGTCCTGACTTGGGTAGACAGAACTGGGGCAAGGAGGCTATCCCAGTCAGGCAGCAGAGGCAGGGTGGTGAGGCATTCAGATTGAGGCCAGCTCCCCGAGTTCTTAAAAGGCCATGTGCAAAAGGAGCAGAGCCAGTAGTGCTGGTTTGCCCCCTCCCCACAGATTTTCTTAGAAGAAAAAGGCAAACTCCAGCTTGCTTTTAGTAAAAGAGAGCTGTGGCTAATATGGGTGAGGAAGTGGGTAAGTGGTGGTTGGATGCGAGGGAGGGCAGAGCGAGGTGTGTGAGGATGAGCTGGATGTGTATGAGAGTATGTGTGTTGTGTGGTAGCAGTGGGTGAGGCACAGAGAGTGAAAGTTACCTGCTTGTGAGGGGGGGGAACCCCACCTGACGTCTCACATGGCAAAGTATGTATGTGTTTCACTTCCACTTGCATTACCTAACAGTATTACCTATTTACTGTTTTCACTGCTCATCTCTGGCCATCTGTACGAACATTCTAAGGGTGACAGTTAAACACAAACAGCTTCATGGCCTGGTGCACCAGAGGAAAAGACGCTTTTACTTTGAGCTCCAGATATGGACTTTCGTGATTTGGTTGAAGGTCCGGACATTGCTCTACTACAGGGAGGAATGTCATGTGAAAATTTGGGGGTGATCCGTCCAGCCGTTTCGGCGTTAGGGCATGACTAACAAAGTCACTGTTAGATAGATAGATAGATAGATAGATAGATAGATAGATAGATAGATAGATAGATAGATAGATAGATAGATAGATAGATAGATAGATAGATAGATAGATAGATAGATAGATAGATAGATAGATAGATAGATAGATAGATAGATAGATAGATAGATAGATAGATAGATAGATAGATAGATAGATAGTATAGTATAGTATAGTATAGTATAGTATAGTATAGTATAGTATAGTATAGTATAGTATAGTATAGTATAGTGGGGCAACATGGCAGGTTACCTCTACAACTGGGTCCTCCGAAGAAAGCTAAATCACTTCTTTCTAAATATAAGGCCCCTTCCGCACATGCAGAATAATGCACTTTCAATCCACTTTCACAATTGTTTGCAAGTGGGTTTTGCTATTACACACAGCTGCAAATTGCATTGAATGTGGATTGAAAGTGCATTATTCTGCATGTGCAGAAGGGGCCTAAGTGAAGCATAAAGGGCACATAAAGAATTGAAGGACACATATAGAATAGCTAATTAGACGATATCTGGCCTTGGGCTACCAACCTCCATGTGGTAACTGAAGATCTCCTAGGATTTCAGCTGATCTCCAGGTGATGGAGATCAATTCACCTGGTATTAATAGCCACTTTGGAAGGTAGACTCTATGCCACTATACCTCATTGAAGTTCCTCCCCTCCCCAAATCCTACCCTTCTTAGGGTCTACTCCCAAAATCTCCAGATATTTCTCAACCTGGATTCAGCAACTCTAACTTGGCCTATGAAGCCATTTTCTCCCTCTCCCACCCCCCACTTGCCAGACCAAATTACAACCAAGTTGTGGGAACCATTTTCTATATATTTCAGTCATAAAAGAAAAGAACACGATTCTCCAGAGCTGCAACGACACAGCTTTTGTTCACACATCACACTTAGCTGCATTTATGTAAAAATGTGCATGAATGCAGCTTGTGACTTGACTTGCAAATGTGTCATGCTCCTCTTCCCCCTCCCCCTTTTCTGCAGAAAAAAAACTTCACAGCTAAAAACAAACTCATCTATATTCAGCCATACAGATTAACCACACTAGTGAAAGGTATTGATAGGTCTTCCTGAAGGAGGAAAACAGTTTGAAAAAGGAAGTTTTCAGGAGAAACGTGCAGGAGGGGGAAAGTTCCATTTCTCCTTTTCCAACTGCTTATCTCATACTTTCAACCTCACTGTGCTTTGTCAGTCCTTGGCAGGAAAGCTGTTTTGGATTGTGCTGTGTCAGATTTAGTTTCAGCCTGCTGAGTCATGAAAACATTTTGTATGCCATAAGGGGACTGTATCTCTGATTATTTATTTCATGATTCAAAGCTGCGTGACTCCACTGAAAAGTGACTCCACTGAAAAGTACTGTGTTTGAGTTAACACTGAATAAAACAGAAGGTCTATCAGAGGTCTTCAACCTGTGAGTTCGATAAGACTAACATTGCAGTCACTGAGTGATGAGTATGTATATGTGAAACATCCTATGAAAGCAGGGGATGTAAGGACTGTTTTGTCTGGACAAGGAAGAGACTTGCTGGCTTGCTAGCAGCAGGTCCAGTCTAATCCTAAACTAAATTGTTCACCACACCTCAGGAACGCCCTCGCCCCACTCCTAACAGGCACCCCAGGAAATTTGCCCAGATTCTCTGCTTTGTACTGTCTTGGCTCCATTGTAGCCAAAGGGGAATTTCTGAGTGTGTAAGCAGGCTGCACATTTTTGAAGATAGAGGCACCAGACTTCAAGGTGGCTCCAGGAGGCCCTCCTGGTAATAGCATTCAGGCTTGGTGAACTTTTCTTCTGGGGGTTCAATTTTATCGGCCCCCAAAAGGCTTATGTTGTTTCCCCACTCCTGCACATGAAGCCTGCTGGCTGAGTTCTCCCTAAACTCTCTCAACCCACCCACCCAGCCCCCAGAAACAAAGTTCACCAAGCCTGGATGCTATTACCAGGAGGCCTCCAGGAACCACCTTGAAAGTCTGGCACCTCTATCTTCAAAAATGTGCAGCCAGTGCTTACACACTCAGAAATTCCCCAGAACCTGCCAGGCTCTTCAGCAAGTTCTATGGTGGGGAAAAAACCTTTTCCCTTCGTAGACTTTAATGGGGTTTGCTGTTCCCACCATAGAACTTGCTGAAGAGTCTGGTGTATTCAAAACTCGCGTGGGGAGCGAGTTTTCCTGCAAACGGCAGCGGGTGGAAGCCGGCGTTTCCCCCTCCCCCCCAGCCCCAAATGCCTCGTTACCTTCTGCTGGCAGCCACGTCGCTTTGAGGAGGGAAGGGGACACACCCCCGGTCTCTGGTGCTTCAGCCGTCGCTGTGGCCATGGGGGCGTGTCCCCTTCTCTCAGAGCGACGATAGAGCGACGCGGCTGCCAGCAGAAGGTTGCAACGCAGGCGTTAGCCGAGGAGGGAATACGCGGCTGTGACAATGGAAGCTTGTTCCTCAAGCAGCTCTGCAAGATCCCCCATGGGGCCGTTTGTGCAAACGGCCCCAGAGCCTGCATCGGCATGCAGGGTCTCTCCCTTGGCTGTGTGGAAACCACCTGAGTGCGTAAGCAGTGGCTGCACATTTTTGAAGATACAGGTGCCAGACTTTCAAGGTGGTTCCAGAAGGCCTCCTGGAATAGCATCCAGGCTTGGTGAACTTTGCTTCTGGGGGTGGGTTGAGAAACAAAATAAGCCTTTTGGGGGCCCATAAAATTGGACCCCCAGAAGAAAAGTTCACCAACAGCGCTGAGCCTCAGATAAGGGTTCCGTTGGGTTTATACCTGTCCTCTTCACTCCACGGATGCTGTAGATCCCCAGATAGGGTTAATCTTTTATTATTACGATTTCCTTCTATTTGATAGAAACTGATAATGTTTGGAAAATCATCTGAGCAAGGGTCTTTTTGCTCTGGAATGCATACCATTTATCATCATTGAACTTATGAATGAACTCATTTATGAATCAACTTATGTGAATCAATTGATTTCTTCTGGCCATTATACTCCAGGGACGGAGTCACTTCATGTTATACTAGCAATACGAGCTGTTATTGGTATTATTTAATTATGTAATTTTTGTTAGTATTGCATATTAATTCCTTATAAGTTCTTTTGCGCTAGACTTTATAGAGTGATTATTTCATTTACATGTTCATAAATATTGAGTTGCCGGAGCCCAGTGTGTGTCACATTGCATTGCCCCCCCCTTAATTCCCCACTCCTCCAAATTAGTTGCACTCTGATCTGATGAACTGGATTTGTTTCCCCACTCCCACACATGAAGCCTGCTCAGTGACCTTGGGCTAGTCACAGTATTTCAGATCTCTCTTAGCCCCACTTACCTCACAAGGTATTTGTGGTGGGGAGAGGAAGGGAAAGAGTTTGTAAGTTGCTTACAGGACAGTAAGGTGCTATAAAAACTAACTCTTCTAGTATGTAGTATATACCTTCCAATTATTCTGATATAGTAATATGTCCTTTCTTGGCTGATTACCCATCCAACCATGCACACTTTTGATAGGCAGGTCTGGACATAATGGGAAGAGTAAGGGTCTCATTATTTGTTTTCTGTTTTGTGCATTGTTCTGAAGCACTTGCCAAACTGAGTCTATTGAACATGGTCCTCAAGTTCCAGATGAGAAAACAAATAAGCTTATTGTATAGAACAAGCAAAAAAAAGAGCAAATGAAAAGGTAATACTTGAGAATGGACCTTCAATTAGTTACATTAATGCGAGATGAAGGAGACCCTCAGGCACAGCCTTCGATTCTTTAACCACTTGAAAATGCAGACTGTGGGTAGAAACAGAGCTCCAAACTTTATAGCAAGAGTTTCTTTCCTGGAGTTTTTATGTGTATATTTGAAGAATTTCAGTTCCATGTGGATGCAAAAGACAAATATCCTTAAGTCACTGTGATTTCCTTAGCCTTTCTCATGTGTTGAAAAAGCAACCATTTTCAGCAAATCCTCAGATGTTAGCAGGTTTAAACCCTTGGGTGGCTCAGGAGTTGCATCCTTGAAGCTTCTGTTTACTAGAGATAGAGTTAACCCAGTCTTGCATTGCAGAGTTGCCAAAATATGAAACTGTTGTGCTGAACTGCATAAAAGCTTGTTCTGGATAAATAACAGCTTCTCTCACAGCAGTCTTCCATTTGATGCTGAAACTTACCAGTGCCCTTGTGTCTGTTCAGCAAGAAAGTGGATCTATCTGAATACCCTGGTTTCTGTACTTTTAACCTCCCTGGCCCATTCGCCTCTTTTTTGCTTACTTTCATTTCCTATTTTCTTGCCAAATTCTTTCTGTTTCTTCAGTAACTTCAGATATGAGTGATTGTTACTGCATTCAGAATGCTGACCTTGGAAGTTTAAGTGGTATAAAGCTAACACATGAATGGGGCAAGATAAATAACAGTGTGGAAGCACAGTTAACTTTGTTTTATTTCTCTTCAGTTCTGCAGGCATGTTGTTGCTCTTAAGACTGAGAAACCAAATATACTAACCAGATACTAGGAACAGCAAAAAAATGGGACTGATTCAATATTCTTTACCAAACCAGTTCTATCCTATAGCATAACAGTCAGGCAAAATCCAAGGTATCCTCCAGTCATTGATTATATTATGAAATTTGACATGGACTTCTCATGGTTTTCATAGATAGACAGACAGACAGACAGACAGACAGAGTCCAATTACTCAAGCTTAAACTGAATCTCACAAATTTGCATGGCATGTCCCTCTGTGGACCATTTAGGGACCTCTGATTAACATGTAGACATTCCTCCTCTGGTCTTTCTCCATCTTTGAATCGATGCTATGGAATGGTCTATCAGAGGAGGTCCAGAAGGTACTATCATTGGTTATCTTTATGAAGAAAGGCAAAACCATTTTCATTCAGAGGATGCTGAATTTACATTGTTGTTTGATTAGTTGTGATAAGGTACCAGTCATACTGTAAAAAAGCTTGTATATATTTGTGGATATGAGTTAATCTCATTTAAGTTTCTGTGATTTTACTGTATTCTCTTTGCTTGAAGACATTGTATTAGCTGACTTAAATCCCTAGAAAAAGGCCTGGCATAAATATTTTAATAAATACACGGCTGAAGTCTATTAGCACACAATCAGACTTCAGAAATAGCTTTTGCAGGTCCAGAATGTTGTTTTCAGAAAAACTAATCAACAATATCTGATATTTCACAAACAATTTTTATTGGTGTCCAAAAATTAGAGCTCGCAATTCAAAACACACTGCTGTTTATGTCCCTGTTGACTATTATCAGCAGAAGTACCAGTTTGACCTTTGAACTTTTTCACTCTTTTTGTTCATATCTAATTATATAATCACCTCCATAATATATTCGTTAATGACTTCTGCGGTTTGCATATCCATTCAAGATCTAAATGGAATTAACAGTTTCCTTTTCTCAGAGAATTCTTGGAACAGTGGGTCTCTGATATGGACAAGAGATCACTAAGCAGTCTTGCAAATTGCAATGCCCAGAAATCTTGGAAGGGATGATGACAGTTAAAGTCATAGAATATAAGAACATAAGAAAGAGCCAGCTGGATCAGACCAGAGTCCATCTAGTCCAGCACTCTGCTACTCGCAGTGGCCCACCAGATACCTTTGGGATCTGACATGGAGGGTGTGAAAGCACTGGCTTTCTGCTGGTGCTGTTCCCAAGCACCTGGTCTGCTAAGGCATTTGCAATCTCAAAGCAAGGAGGATCAAGATTGGTATCCATAGATCGACTTCTCTCAGCAGGTCCAAGACAAAGAGAAAAAAGAGAAAACCCCTGTTAACCCCTTTTAAAAACACACTGTTTAAAAAGATGTGGCTTTGAGAAAAGCCCTCCAAAAAGAAAACCAGAGCTCATTCAGCCCTTTCTGTCCCAGTCCTCTTCTCCATTGCTGCTCCTCTCTGCTGCTTCCAAAGACTCTACTGCTCCCAAAGTCGTGCAAAATTGATATATGTTTGCACTACAGATCTACTCCAAAGTCATGTTCCTTCCCTGTGCTGATCACAATACCCCCATGAAAAGGTTTAAGTCTTGTATAGATTATTTCATAGGTGTTATGTACATATTTGGAGGAATGCTAATATTGATGGTATGTATGTGTAGAATTAAATTTATTCCCAGGTATTATCCCTTTCTATATTGCATTCCATAATGTTGAAGAAACTGAGAGTAAAGAGGAAAGCAGTTTGTTTACGTTAGCCTCAATATATGGGTTTAACCACAGTATTCAAATCTTAAAATTTACTTCTTCAGACTTCCAGTGGTTACAGGACAAGTCCCTGGATTTAGTGGTAAGACTTAAATACACATCAACTGCCAGATATAGGAAAAGTTATGGTTTACCCTTATTGCAGTTGCCAGTTTCTATGGTTTCAAATATTTCACTGACACCTCCCCCCCCCCATTGTATGAATAATGAGATTTTTTAAACAACTGTGGTTGTGATCTTTTTTAACTGGTCTCCTGACAGAAACAAACAAACAACGCAGAGGATTAGAAGTGGCCTCTAGGCTAGAAAACATACACTGTAATTAATTTATATGAATTTTAGTATCATAATTGAGAGAAATTGATTTCCTATCTTCTGTTGCCACTGAAAGGACAGATTAGTCATCTGTAGGATACCCAGAATGATGGTCAGTTCTGCATCAATCATTCCATCACAAAACTGGATGGAGTAAAGCCATAGAAGGTACAGAACGGCCCGCTTATGACTGGAGGTTGCAGCTTCTTCCTTATAAATAAGATTTAACTAAATTTGGATTTTGTAGAGATAAAGTTGCTAAACAAAGATATCTTGACATAGATTGGTAAAATTATGAACATGAAAAGAGACTTGGCAAAGTGAGATTAACTTCTCTTAGACTCATTCCGCACATGCAGAATAATGCACTTTCAAACTGCTTTCAGTGCTCTTTGAAGCTGTGCAGAATAGCAAAATCCTCTTGCAAACAGTTGTGAACGTGGTTTGAAAACGCATTATTTTGCGTGTGTGGAAGGGGCCTTACTCTCACCTTAATTGCAAACAGCAATTAAAATGATCAGCAGTTAGTTTCAGAGTGAATAAATCTTTTTTTAATATGTTGCGTATCTATAAACTTCATTGTCATAATATATGACAGAAACCCTATCTGTCCTTCACATTGCTCATAGGAGATCAGGATTGTCCCTGCTTCAACTTTATCCTCACAAGGAAACCATGGGAGTGACTGTTTCAAAGTTGCCCTGTGAGTTTGAAGGTGGAGTGGAAACAACTGGCTCTTAGCCCCATCTAAACTCGGTGGCAGCAGACTGATGTGGTGCCATCCTGCCACTCCTATGGAGGCTTCCCAGAGGCATAGGGAAGTTTAAACAATAAAAAAGCCTCCCTGCAGCTGTGAAGCCCCCATTGGGCTGAATGGACTTAGGCTGCCTTTTTCACAGTGCAAGTCCTAGGCCCAGGACATCGACATAGTGCCAGCAAAGGCTGGGAAGAAGCTGACTAATGTCGGTTTCTTTCCTAACCATGCCCCCAATCCACCCCCACTACACTGGAGCTGGCAGGGGTCTTGGGATGCTGATGCAGTTCCAGTGCAGGAGTGGGCTGCAGGTGCCCCAGGAAGGGTGAATCTGCCAGTGCAGCCACTCACCACTTCCATGAACAGACCCCCCCCCCCCCCCGCCCTTTGCATGGGGCCACTAGATATTGCTACCTCCAAGTGAGCATCAACATAAATTTATTTCCAGAAATGAATATTGTTTTCTGGGCTGTGTGGCTAACATCTGGTAGTTTTTGCATCTAATGTTTTGCCTACTTATATGGCTGGCATCTTCAGAGGTGTGTCACAGTAAGATGTGTTTCTCTCCATGGTACAGGTCACAACTACACAATCCAAAAAAAGCCACAATAGCCAGTTCATTATGGCCATGAAACCTTTGACAATACATTATTTCCAAAAGTTACTACATCTTCTTTACTCTACAAATCTTTATAACACAGTATTCATGAGGCCAAGCCAGATGTTACATGGCTCTGACCCAGGAATGCTATGGCATTTTAGAGAAGAAGTTGGCTATTTAAAAATGCTCTGAGGGATTGGAGCCATGGCACAGTGGGACTAGGTGATATGCTTCAACCATGCCTTTTCAAGCACCTGAACAGATGCTGTTTCAGTACCCGAACAAGAAGTTGTTCCAGAAAAAATGTGCAATGGACAATGGCTGAATCCTGCAATCCGCACTTGTCTAAATGCAAGCATAATGTGCTGCTTGAAACCCCATCTATCAAAGCTGAATCTTAGCTCCAACTTAAATGTCTGTGCTGTGTGAAGCTGTCCACTCAGTTAATAGGAAAGACAGTAAACAGAATGCATGATCAAGGACCAGGCAAGATCAGAAGTCAGAAAATCTTAAGGAAGAATGTTAAAAAAACAGCTACAAAGGAAAAGAAGCAGAAATCAGAACTACAGAAAGCACAGCCTGGATTTAAGGGTAATGAGCAAGACAACACACTTTTAAAAACAGCTGCACCTAGGGTTGCTAGGTCTCTCAGTATAGCAGGAGATCACCTACTGGCAACCTTCTCTTCCAACCTTCTCTTCCAACCTTCTCTTCCAACCTTCTCTGTACCTTTGTTGCCACCATAGTATGATACCGCTTCAAGGGAAATCACATAACTGATGTCATGTCACATAGAGTCCCAGAAACTCCCAAGAAACTCTATGGTTTTACTCTAGATCAGCTGATTCTGAAAACAGTGTGTCACTTCTGGTTTTCCATGGAAGTGACATCAAACTGCTTTCAGTGCCAATGCCCCCCATGTCTCTAACTCTCATCTCCCAATGGTCAACAGGTATCAGCTGGCAGACATCTGACATTAAAAGGACTTTTGAGGTACTGGAAGGCTAGCAGATTTATTGTAGCATAAACTTCATGGATTTAACCCACAAAGCTATTAATACAATAACAGCTCATAAGGTATCACAAGATTCCTTCTGGTTCTGTTTCAGCAACTAATATGGCAATCCTCCTAGAATCTGAACCATCAAACATTCCTGCAAGCAGGGGTTTTAGGGGTTTTTTGGGGGGGAGGGGGTAGTCAAGCATTTATTTAGATCAGTGGTATGGAGATCAGTTGTAATTTGAGATCTCCAGGCCCCACCTGGAAGTTGGAGAGCTTTGGTGTAATGTGTGTGTTTTTTGCCAAAAAAAGAGGAAACAACTGAAACTTTGCCCAACTATGTGCCCAACAACAACCAAGGCATACAGTTCACTCTCCAAACCAGTCATTTTCTTCAGGGGAAGTGGTTTCAGTGATTTGGAGATCAGTTATTTCAGATCTCCAGGGCTCACCTGGAGGTTGGCAACATGTTGTTGCAAGGTTTTTTGTTTAAAAAATGAGGAAACAATTGAAACTTTGCCCAACAACCAAGGCATACTCTCCAAAGCAGCCATTTTCTTCAAGGGAAAGGCCGCACTTGGAGGTTGGCAACCTTTTGTTGTAAGGTTGTTTTTTAAAGCCACTAAGCAATTACAGGGTACTTGCCTAGGCTTCTCGGATGGTGCTGTTTGTGAGGCGCATTGTGAGGAGTCCAGCAGCAGTGGGTAAGATTGGGAGGCCTCGGGCAATGCGCGGAGCTTTGGGAGGAGTTAGATGGTGACGGGGAGCACTGGGAGGCATCAAGCTGTGTGTAGGAAACTTTTTAAGGTGTTGGGCAGCAAGGAGGACTGTAGGCAGGCCAATCCCCATGCAGGACACACAGGGATTGGGTGGAAATGAGTCCTGCATGGTGATTTGGTGGGGGTTTGTCATTGCAACATTCTAAACATTAGACAATTATAGATTAGAATAGCCCAGCTTTGTCCCCAATAGGGGACTCAAGACAGTTTGCATCATCATGTTGAAAGGCTGGTTGCTGATATTTAAGATTAAATTGCAAGAAAAAGGTGGCATGGGTGGGTTTTACACCTTACAGCAATTGAAGATTTATTTGTACTGTTGGGAAATAATTATGTGTGATGTGAAATTGGAAATGGGAGAAGAGTTAGCTGCATTTTTAACATCACAAAATGGAACCTCCCCCCACCCTTTAAACTGATGGGTGGCCTTTAAGCATGTCAACAGTCATTTCAAACTGCAATAGCTGGATTATAAGAACATAAGAAAGAGCCTGCTGGATCAGACCAGAGTCAATCAAGTCCAGTGCTCTGCTACTCGCAGTGGCCCACCAGATGCCTTTGGGAGCTCACATGCAGGATGTGAAAGCAATGGCCTTCTGCTGCTGCTGCTCCTAAGCACTTGGTCTGCTTCGCCTCCTAAGAAGCTTGGTTCAGGTGGATGAATTTTCCTCACTTCCTCTCTCCCTGTGTGTCCTGGTAGACAATTGGTAGACAATGGCAAAACCATCACTGTTAGTCTGCTGCCACTGGCCCTTTCCCCACTTACTGCATGCTGCATGCTGCTCTCAGCGCGCGTCATCCTTGGTGCGCGCCTGGGCTTCCCCACAACCCCGCGTGGGGTCATCAAAAGGTGCCGTTTTGAGGAGCGCCAGGAATGCCGCGTGCTGAGGGGGCGCGAGAGCGGCAGCATCGGGGTGGCTGCGCTGTCACCGCCCCTGTAGTGGGGAGTGCCCCGGGACCCCGCACTACTTGAGGAGAGTAGCGCGGGGCTTAAGGTAAGTGGCGAAAGGGCCTTGAAAACCCTTAAGTCTTGGTGGCATTTGCACCACCAGAATGAAGATGAAGGCTTCTGACATTAAGTGGGATTCTAGCTTTCAGTGTTCCTTCACATAATGCACCCCCGCACCATTCAAATATAAAATTAGGAAGAAAGAAGGTTTATGTGCCCATACTTTGCTTGGCAAGCTGGTTTTCTATTTGCAGGGATTTTTTTAACCCATGGAGCATTCTAAAATGTGATCCTTCACCTGCAATCTGAAGTGGAGCAGGCCAGTATTTTACCCACCAGATGCCTCCACCAGATGCCTCCTCCTGGTTTTTCTCTGTGTGTGACTCCAACCAAGAGGTGCACAAGAGTTATGGTATGAAAGTAATATTGTACCTTTGAGTAAGTTGGCACAAAAATGTCAACCGATGGGAGAGCAGAGCTTGTAAAACTGAACTTTCATATTTCCCACAGTAGCCCATTGTACCTCCTCCCCAGTTCTTCCTGCTAGGGGACCATGGGGAGCAGCACCAGGAATGATTTGAGAGTTTGCAGTGAGCGAGGAAATCACATACACACACACACAAACACCTTTGCCAGTGGAAAGTTTTGCAGATGGAAAATGACTGTTGCAAATAACCAACCATGACTAGAAGAGCTGGAAGGTTCTTGTTTTTCAATCAAGGTAGTTGAAATAACACAGTGTGCTGAACCTAGTTCCTGTGCAATTGAGAATAAAAGGAATCAAAGCCAGAGGGTGGGGGAAGATGAAGGAAGATTGTCACTAGCAAGAACAGATCTCCGATCTCTTTGCAGTTCCTTCTTTTGGCCAGGGGGAGATGATAGAGGCTGAAATGCCCCATCCATACGGGATTGAGTCTTAACATGGCAATTTCTGCTAAGGATGCTGCCAGACTTCAGTGATTAGTAGATATGAGTCTAGTTCTGCTATTTACACGAAACCTAAAAATATTATGAAGAGAGCTGATACTTACCCAACAATTTTTCTACTCATAAATGTGTTGTACTTATTTTCCTTTTTTTTTTTTTTTTTTGCATCTAAGCTGTATGCATGGAAGATCAAAACTTGTATTTCTGGCAGAAAACCTGACTTTTTTAGCTAGAGGGATTTTCTGAGAGAATCCTGTGGATGCACACTACCTAAGAGAAAGCCATACTGAACACAGTAAACATGCACAGAATTGGATTACAGGTGGGGAGAAGGAAGGGAAAAAGAAAATGAGAATTTTGAGTGACCCAAGTACTGGCAATATCTGGGAATTTTATTAGAAGAAAGCTTGAATGGTTTGAGCTTCAGTCCAAAGAGAGCTAATTCTCAACAGTTTCCAGAAATTGGGACCTATTGCTATGGTAAAAGCAATGTAGGCAGAGGTCTGGCAAGTAGACACAATATGCATTTGGCACCTTGCGTTTCAAAGTCTTTCTTTGCATATAATGGTGAAAGCTTCCACCACCACATTCGAAAGTCATTCTCAATACCCTTCTCAGCATGGGTCTTATGATGAGATGATTGTGAAGAGCACCTAACAGTGAAGAAACAGCATGCTTGTGAATCCTTCTGACAAGCACAAGCTTTCTTATGCAAAGTAGAAGCAAAGGGAGTGAACAAAATCAGAGGCATAAAGGGTAGTAGTCTGTCAAATCAAGTTTTCAGAGCAAAATTAGCCTTTTGAAAACAGTCCAAAATATCTTTTACTTTATGAAGCTCTAACAGTTACTGGCAGTTGTCTGTTCACAGCTGGAGTCTATGGGTCTCTTCCTACTTTCATTTATGCCATTGCAAATTAGGAGTGACTCACTTTAGCTGAGTGGAGTCAAAGTTAGAGGAAAATCAGGCCTTCTGATTTTATTAAAAGGTTATCACTGGGTTCAACCCCCAAATGTCATCCTCTTCATTCTTTCTAGGTAAAACTGTCATCATATAATTAATAAACCTATTACAGATGATGTTTCACTAATTAAGTATTTGGTCTTGTTTTACTACTAATTAGAGGATGTCTCTACTAAATTGTCAAGATTGAACACACACACACACACACCCCCGATCAATTTACTGATGAAATATTTTCTCATAATAATCATGTGAAGCACAGCTAATGGCTACTCAACTAAAGAGAAGATCCTATTTATAGAGAATATAAAAGAACACAAAAAACAACCCTGTGCTTCTGGCTGTTGGACAAAACCAGGGCATGAATCACAACCATTCCTACCTCTTTAAGAGGCTAATTCCAAATGTCTCTGTATAATCACCTGTGGGAAGTAGGAATACCTTACATTTGTTTACTGGTAACCTGTAGGGGTTCTGAGCCTATGGCTATTCAAAATTGAGGTGAAAAATAAATATATAAGCTGTTAGCTAAATACTGTTATATTTCCTTTCCAATCAGAATTATCTACCCAGAGGTTTTTATTGCTAAAAATAAATAAGCTATAATGTTAAAGAAGCTGATTGTTCATTATTGCTTGTGTGACAAGGGTGGGATCCACCTAGTGTTGCCAATAAATATGGGTTTTTTGGTTGAGCAGTCACCCAGTATCTTGCCTTCCTGTGACACTTGGGCCAGTGGGAGAAGCAATGGGAGGCTATGTGATGACTCTACATCTGGACAAAAACCCAGATATGACATCACAACAAATACTCTGTAAACTCCATGGTATTATCATAGTGTTTTAAAACATCCCCATCACATTTGCATTTTTGTCCAGAGGTGAATTGGCACATTGCCTGTTGTTATTTCTGCCATTTGCCCCACCTCTGAAGCTGCTGGCAACTAGTGGGATTTGTAGGAGGCAGAGACATGTAAAATAAGCACCACAGTTCACTTCTGGCATGAACCTGGAAATAATGGCAGCACACTTGCATGACACTGCTCTAGGAATCCTAGAGTATTATACTGATGACACTTCCAGCAGCTGTTTCCCCCATTACTCTAATAACTGGTGGCAGATACCTGGACTCATGAGCAGGCAGTTTCCCACTATATCTGAAGACCTGGTTACAGAGTGAAGAATAATGCTGGCAGGGACTGATGGGAATCGTAGTCCACAAACATCTGGAGTGCCAGGGTTAGACGCCCCTGCCCTAAGTCCAATTGCTGCTAAAATATCTTTCCTCCCTTTATTGCTGCTGCATCACTATAGAAATCGCTGCACTGAGTCCTCCTGGATAACTCTCTTAAAGAGGCAGTACACAACACATATATCTCTGTTTTTAATACAGATAATTTATGTACACAAACAGCTGCAATTTGTATTGTAACCATAATTTTTTCAGCTCAGTTTTGCTGACTGAACCCAGTTTGGGGAACTTTTATTCACATTTTAAAAGGGGAAAAGAAGGATTTTAAATGGGCATTTACATTACCATCTGTGACAGACTCCACAGAAAATGTGAGTTTAATTAAGTGCAGGTCTGTCTAAAACAGTGTGTTTACATTCAGAGTGAGGGATAAAGGCCTAGGAGCAGGGAAGCCATCTGACTAGTTGTGCTAACCCTTCACTCTGATTGGGTAAGTAACTGGATGTCACAGAGACGGAGGAAGTTATATCCCTGTGAAGAACAATTTGAGGTGCTTTTGGATCTGAATGTCTAGGAGTTAACAGCCACCTGCCTTTGCCAAGTTCAGTTGTCTCTGAGGAGAGTAGTTCAGTCAGAGTGTGTAAAACTAACTCTACTGTTGATAGCCTGTGAGCTGTGTGTTGAAAGTAAGTCAATACTCAGACTGAGTGAACTGATAGAGCGTTATTGAAGGGTCTATTCTGAGGGGCCATATATATATAACCAAGGAGGGATGGGTCTTCCATGAAGAGGGAAGAAGAAGGACCAGTAGTCTAGTATTTGGGGGTTTGCTTTGTTTTCCTCCAGAGAGAATTATTTATGTTGCAGTTTTGGGGATCCTAACAGAGTGAGGCTTGTGAGGGTACTGTGTGAATTATCAAGCCTGTGTTAGACCCTGAGTGGGGTATCCATTCGCCAGTACCAACTGAAAATATAAAACTGCACCATCTTATGAAACATCTTCAGGACATCTAAGCTAACTAAGAACTGAAACCGAACAAACTTATTAAGCCTATGCCTGAAAACCAAATACTGAATCTCTGTGCCAAAGCTCTTGTGTATATTCATCAGTTCTGCCTTTCCCATTTCTTCCCATTTATCTCCCTTTCCCATCTCCTCTCTGTTAATAAATATTTTATTCTGTTTAAGCTTAAAATCTGTCTCAGTATTATTATTTTGTGTTCCTTAATAAAGGATTTGACAAAAGAAGGTGAAACAACAGGCATCCTTCACCTCGGTCAGTTACAGGGCTGAGGGAAAGGGCTTCTGTTTCACCTTATGTTATCATTGTCTGAAGTAGCTCAGTACCTGAAGGAAAAAGGCAGGAAAAAATTAACAAGTTGAGTAGTGTCCCATTACATATGGAACACTTACTTTAAGCCTGTTTTCTGAGCAAGTGGGCTCATAGTGGGCTCTCCTCGCATTTCTCTGTTTAGATGTGAGGAGGCAGTCCCCAGCCTGCAGTGCAGTTTCTCTGCTGAACTTTGCTGGGCCACGTTCTCTTAACTCCACCCATCAACAACTTTAAAGGCTTAAAAGCTGATATTCTCTCCCCCACTCCCTTTCCTTCCACACACTTATGTGCACTCTCTCTCTCTCTCTCTCTCTCTCTCTCTCTCTCTCTCTGTATCAGTGCTGCCATTGCAAGAGAAGAGAAGAGACTTGTTTTAAAACAGAGTCTTGCCTGAAAGTTTTAAAAACCCTCTCAGCCATCAGGGAGAGCAGAAGGAGAGCAGGGGAGGTGGAATGGACCAAAAAAAGATGCCTATGTTGAAAAAATCCTCTTTGTCATTACTTTATATCAAAAGATCAATCTCTCAATATGTTTGTGGAAGTGAGTTCCGAAAATACATCCATACAAGAAATCTTGCTTCAGTGAACACTAGTCTCCACTGCGCAGCAAAGACTTTATGCGCAATTGACCAGTGAGTGATTTCCTTGCCTGAAGAAGTTAGGAAGGGGGGCGGGTCTGTCCCACCATCCTAATCAGTTATACCCTTCCAAGACCACTGACTTCAGTCGTCCTAGAAGGGTGTAACTCTGCTTACGATAGCACTGTTTTATTGAAAACTGCATAGTTGTCCAATCTAACAACTTTGTTTCTCCACAGTCACAATATTCTCCTGTATGAAGATGGCCATGCTGTTGTAGCTGATTTTGGAGGTGAGAGTTTGCAGATAAAAAGAACAGCACATTTTCAGTCTCTAGAGAAGAAGGGTTAGTCATAATTGGAGAACTGATTATCATAAACTACAAACCATAACTATGTTTTCTGACTGGTCTCATGAGTTATTGGAGTTTCTGGTTCATCCTGCAGAACAGATTTTTTGTATTTATCATATAGCAAACTACTGGTATACTGACTCTGCAGTTGTAACATGCTATTATCTGGATTATTATTTTTCCCTCTAATATCAAATGAAGGCTGCAAAACAGCTCCAAGTATAACAGCATTCAGCATTTTTGCATATTTAAGAACTACTTCGATATGAAGAAAGGCACTTGTAAATTCTAAAAAAGGAGTTCTAAAAATTGTTAGATGTAGACTTGACATACTCACTGCACTCAACTGAGGACAGCTGAGTCACTTTAAAGAGAAAAAAACCCATTGAGATGGGGAAAAAGTTTTGCTGAAGTCCTGAAACAAAGAGTTTATACTGTTTTGAAAGGGACTTATGAGTTGATTTCCCAGTCATTTTTTCATATCCTCCCATGATGCCTTGATCCCTCAAGTTTGTTTGTATCCCAACTGCAATCTGCTGACACCAGCCCACTCCCATAATTCAGCAATTCCTAATGCCTAAAAAGAGAGGGGGAAAGACTCAACCAGAAGTTTGCCAGCTTGTACTGCTTCACCTTCTTTAGATATGCCAGTTTGCAGGTAAAGAGTCAGTTACAGGACTGGGAAAGAAACATGTGAAAGAAATCACGGCTGCTTTAAAACCAGCGATTTTAAAGATATAATGCAAACCTTTGGGTTGCAACCTAGTGCTTCTACTTGCAATCTATTAGTAAGAAATGTACAGTTTTCCAGAAATGTTTATAGATCTATATAAAACCAGTCTCTGAAGACCAAAACAGAACTCAGACCATCATCACAGGGTGGGTTGGCCTTCCACTATGTAGCAAGTAATATTTGGGATGGCAGGACTCAACAACTATGTCTACTGAGTACCTGAGAACAAATGATAGCGTTCTTACACAAGCAGATTAACACTTCACTTTATGAAGTACATCATTTAAACCATGTACAATGTCCTTGTGTTTCCAGCTGGTATTCCTATGCAGCAGAAATACATTAGCAATGCCAGGTCCCACTTAAAAAAAAAAGAATTCGCCTATACTTGGTCATGTTATTCAGACAGTATTTTTCTTTTCTTTTTAAATCTTAGAATCCAGATTTCTGCAGTCTTTGGATGAAGATAATATGACAAAACAACCTGGGGTTTGCCTCTTTTTTTCTTCTTCTTATACATAATTACTCTACAATATATGTGAAAACTCAGCCTACAACCAAGTAAGGAAACTAGGAATTTCTTTTGCCAGCATACATCCCATTTTACACTGACAATGTTGGTTTTTGTTTCTTTCTTATGTTAATTTTTGGTAGACAGCTTGAGATCAGCTTTTATGGCAACCAAGATTAGTGGGCACAAAATGTACTCTCTCCCTGGACTCACAAATGAGTTTCTTTTCTACATCCGTAATCATCATTAATATTTGCTTCTTATATTAGCATGTCATTTAGAATCATTTTACGACTAGTGATGGGCAAACTTTTCCCAGCTCGTTTTTAAATTAACTCAGGCCTTTGAGGTTTCTTTGGAGAAGTTTTGGAAAAACTTGGTTTTTTATAACTGATATATCTCTAAGAGCTCGGTGAGAATTTGGTGTCAAACAGTCTGATCTCTGGAGATGCCATTTCCTCCAGGGAAACTGGAGATCAGTTGTAATTCCAAAAGAACTCCACCTGAAGGTTGGCAGACCTATGCTGTTGTTCCCACTTCCCAAACAATCTTGCCTTTACAAAAGACAAGAAACTAGTAATGCTGGCAGGCAGTGGAAAAATCCTACAAAGTCTTATTCTCAAGGCCATGGTAAGAAGCAAACTTTACCTCTCAAGTGTTGGCAATTTTTAATTTCCAATGCCTACCAATTCAGTGAAATGGAAACTACAATTATGACCCATCTCCAAACTTCAAACATCAGTTCCCCTGGAGAAAATGGATACTTTTAGAGGGTGGACTCTATGGCATTGTATTGCATTGAGGTCCTTGTCCTCCCTAGTTTCCATCTCCAAATATCCAGTAGTTACCCAATCTAGATCTGACATCCCTCCCTATCCTCCACCATTGGCCAGAGAAGACCTGGCAGTAGCATGATGGTTACTGGAATGCAAGAGAAGGGCAGGTTGTAATGGCTCCTGATTCAATACAGACTATACCTTCCAGGCATCTAAGTGGCAGTGGGCACAATATATTACTTTAAGATCATCCCTTGCCACTAGTAAGTTCAGCAGTAAGGATTACCAGGTCACCAACTTCACCAACTTGGATCAGGCAACCTAACCTTCCCCCTTCCAGGGGCCGGGGGGAAGGTTAGGTTGCCCGATCCAAGTTGGTGAATTCCTGGAGATTTGGGGATGGATTTTGAAGCGAACAGGGATCTCAGTAGGATACAATACCTTATAGCCCACCATCCAAAGCATCCATTTTGCTCCAGGGAAACTGATGTCCATTGTCTGGAGATAAGCTGTAATTCCGGGGGATCCCCAGGTCCCAATTGGGGCTGGCATCGCTAACTACTGAGCATGCTCCAGATTATTCAGGCCTTAAGACTAAGTTTACCAAGTCCTCCAAAATAACCAATCAGTACTTCTGACTGCTACATTTTTTGTTTTGAGGGGCGGGGTTTAACTTGCAAGAGTAAGGGGTTGGGGGGAAAGGGGAAAGTGACTCCCCCCGCCCCCGGAAACTAGATATTAGGTCATCTGAACAACAATCCAGCATGCTCCATAATTGATATGCAAGGACAGAAGGCAAAATATTCACCTATATTGTTGATCAGATATTAATATTGTTTCCTTTGTTTCTGGTTTGAAAGCTGCTATGAAAATCTTCATATTGGTGTCTTGTTGGATGCTTATCTAGAAGTGCTTGTTACCCCAGCAAAGTTACACTCCAGGGAGTGGAGAGCCATAATCTTCAGAGAAACTTATTCTCAAACCAGCAATGAATACAATAAAAGATGTTCTGGGTTTGTGCAGACAAAGTGAAATCTAAACTGTGATTGAAAACAACATAAAAGATGTGTCAATTTGCTGCATGGATTATTGTTACCGTCCAAGCTGTCATGTCATTATTATTTTTCCTTACATTAAATTTGTTAGCAAATTTCCAGAAAGTAAATAGATATAGAAATAGAAAAAGTATCCATTCCTTTTGGAAGAAACAAAACATATTTTAATGCATTATTGATGTTTTTGTAACGTCCAGAACTTGCGCTGGATGGCCCCTGAAGTATTCACACAGTGTACTCGGTACACTGTAAAAGCCGATGTTTTCAGCTACGCTTTGTGTCTCTGGGAACTATTAACAGGGGAAATTCCATTTGCTCACCTCAAACCAGGTAAGATATATAGCAAATGAGCATCAAGACTCAACTTCTTTCTGGTACACAATAAAATAGCTGCTTTGTGAAACATGAACTCACAGTGTTGAGCTGAATGTTTTAAATATATGCACACATTGTGGGTTTCAATATTTGCTTTAAAAAAGTTGTTACATTGCACTCAGCCATGGCACTGATTGAACAACTATTGCAACACAAATTATGCTAGGCAACTTCATAAGGAATGCTAACTTGCTACCTCCAAACTCTGATTGTTAGATGCCTGACTTATTTTAGTGTTGTGTTGCAATGAATAAGCAGAGTAAATAATAAGGCTGAGATCTGAAGTGAATTGTTTTGTAAAACTTTACTAGATAACAAAATTTATTTATTTATTATTTATTTATTAACCTTTAATAGGCATAGAAGATAACAAAATAAAGTTACATTAAATATAGGAACAGCAAATTCTATCTATGCAAGGGCTCAGTCTGGATATCTTTGCAGTCTATTTGTGCCTGTGTGTCTGTATCTCCTCTTTTGCTGGAAGAAGGAGAGATCTTTCAAGAATTTCATGTAATTCCAGGCACCTGACTTCAACAGTTAACTCTTGCTTGACTGAATGAAGCAGTCACTTGTAAAATCCTAACACTTAGGCTTGTTGGACTGTTATTTTTTATTTTTTTTTGCAGTATGCATACAGCTACCTAAATGATAACCTTATGTGACTGAAATGCACAGCAAGTACAAGTAGATCAGCTTTTTGCCATCAAAGAAACAAAGCCACTGGCAGCCAGAGGTAGTCATGATTTTCTTGCCTGTACAGGCCCCATATGACATCAGAGCCACTCAGAAGCTCACCATTAGGAGACCCTCAAAAGTATAACTGTGCAATGAATAAGCTCATCCAATACACCAGAATAGCCCCATGTGCTCTGTTAGTTAATTTCCTCCAACTCAGAACAATGAGAACATACCTGAATTTTATTGAAATTTGGAGGAAGGAAAGAGGCAAAGGAGAACAAGAGTGGTGTCTGTCGTCCCTATGCTCTGCCCCTGAGATCAACTGAAATTTTCGTCAGGTCTCTGTTTTCTGTTATTAAAAGGCAAGTATTTTTAATAGTGCCAGGCACTTTCCAAATGCCAAGAAGAATACCAACTGAACCTTCTGTTTGTAAGCATGAGTTCATTGATTCTCACTAACTAGCTTCACTTGTCTTGTGCAACAGTCATCCATTCCATTTCTCCACTGGAGACAGCCAGAGTGCTCAGCTTTTCAAAGCCATTATTCTCCTGATTCATTTAAAGTTATATATTTATTGACCCTCTGTTCTCATAGTTGGGTGGTATCAGCCCCAGAAAATCCTTCTCTTCCCATTCTTCCTGAGAGTTTATTAAATCTAGATTCACATCTCTTCTGCCATTTATGGAATAACAATCATTTTACTATTCAATTTTTTTTGGTCCAGTACATATTGCTATATTTCTCATACTGAAGTCTTTCCTATATATATAGGAAAGACTTCAGTATATATATTAACACCACTTTTCTGTCATATTTTTTTTGCACTTGTAACTTTTTAATCTATTTTTTTTTTCATTTCTTTGTTATGATCAACACACAATGCTTGGTTTTCTGGAAGCATCCTGAATATGCAAGGAATTGATACAAGACACCAGTTGCCTCAGTCTGATATCAGTAGTTTGTGCCTTTGTATAAAATGGATTAAAAGCATTAATAACAAGACCTAATTATTTTGCTCTTATTTCTAGTTTGCGCATGTTCAAAAAATTCTGAAGTGCCAAAATGGACTTAACTGCTTCATACTGCAGGTGTCACATTTTGGAATGTGCCCATGTTACATTCTCTGCAGACAGAAAATTCACATAGCAAGTAAAGGCAGAGAGCAGAGCTTTTGTCTTTTCTTTTCTTTTTTTGTATAATTAACTTTTTGTTGTCATCAGTTTTTTTAAAATATAGAAGAATATTCAGAGTTGGAACCCATCACCTATGACCTGAAGTCGAGCAGCCCATTCTACTGCTTTAGGGCTGTATCACAACCCAGATATATGAACCAACTTCCCTGCCTCCTCTCGCTTTCATTTCCAAACATGGAAATATCCTGAAATATCTTCTCTGCTGGACTAAGAATTATTTATAGTGGGTTGTATCCAGCGTAATCTATTTCAAAGCAAACTTTGCAGAGCAGGACTTTTTGCTTTTGTGCTGATGGACTCTTCTGCACAACCTTTGGGTAGTGGAAGAAGGAGTAGAAACCCAGAAAAGGGCAGTGCCAAGGCCAGTTGCTTTCTTGGGTAGGAAACTTACCTGCACTGAGGCTTTTGGGGAGATTTTTAAACTTGTACATGTTGAAGTTCATACTTTTAAAAGGTGACCCTCAATTTATCCAGTATTGTTACTTCAAGCTTTTATCCTGCCCCCAAGTGGGGATAGGCAAACTGCTTTTATTTCATCCTAATATTAAAGTAACAGCTTTTAAAAATAACACTAATCTAAACTTTTTTTTAAAAGATCCACGACTTGCTGGGGTATTGAGCCATGATTAATTTTTCACCTTTTTAAAACAATACATGAAGCCAGAAGGGAAGGTGGAAAGCAAGCATATTAGAAAGAATAAAAGAGTAACTAGGCTGAAAACTGTTTCAGTGCAGACATAATTGAAGTGAAAAGGTAACAACCCATTACTTAAGCACTAAGTGCCAACCAATTAAACCACTGCAATGGTGTTTATCCATCAGATGATGTTGGGTAGTTAAAGATCTGTGGTGAAGATGAATTACACTTAATGACCAGTCTAAATCTGAAAGATTAAACTGTTTGGGATCACTGAAACAGCTTCTTTTTAAATGGTCTGTACAAAGGTTAGTTCCTTCTTTAAGGAAGGACCAGAAGGGCATAGTAGAGCTATGCAAATGTTCAAATCTCTGTTTGAATTTCCTGTATTATCTGTAGTAGCTGCAAACCAGCTAGAATATCTGCATGACAAAATCAGGTAGCAAGATAGGAATGAATTCTAACTGAAATAATCACTTCAAACATTATTCTGCAGGTGAGTGCATGCTTTAACTTCAGGTGTGAAACTTGCCACTCAGGACTTGTTCATAAATTATTGTAATGCTATTCTATCTAGGACCTCTTCCTCACGGGCCAATAAACACGACCTTAAGATGCTAAATAACCCATTTGGTGGGTGGGGAATTTGCACAAATCCTGCCCCCAAAACAAGTCTGTTTTTTTAAATTGCTAAACAAGCAATTCTTTTCAGAAATCCCAGGTTGCAGCCACTTGCAAGCAAATAGTCAGGCAGGAGGTGCCATAATTCCTATGGTCACTATAAGCCAGTAACATATTTCCAGCACATAACACATGCTCAGAACCACTGTAGAATACAAACAAAAACAAAATATATTCATCCACACACCCACTTTTTTTTCTTGGCATATTCTTTCACTGTATCTACAAAAAAATCTAAAACTTCATATTGTGACAAGGATTCTAGTGAGAAGTGCCAATGGCACAAAATAATTGATTCACATGACAAATGCTGTAATGAGAATTTGATGTCGTTTAAAAGAATTAAGCCAGTTGAGTTAAAATCTCAAGACAGCAATCATGTGGTATCCCTCGGAAGCAATACACTTTAGTAATATATCATTTTTAAATGCTGGGATTTTATAAGGCTCTTGCTGTAAGGCAAAAATGTGTTTACTTTAATATTCTACCTAGAGTACTTTAAAAATTGTTGTGGGGGAAGGTACATGTATATGTGTGATTGTGTATGTAAGAGCACAAATGAAAATTCCAGCAATCTTCTTTCAGCCAGGAGCTCTAGCATATACAGAAAAATATTAAAGTTTATGAGGATTTATTTTCCTATTTAGAAATTTACCTTACAATTAATATTGATATGATGCAAAATCGCAGCTTGCTTTAAAAGCCTGAACTCTGGTGCCCGTTTATCTACATGGTGAGTGACTGCAATTTGGTTGGATATTGAAAGTGGCTCAGTCATTCCCTCTTTAATGAATGTGATTTATTAGAGTGTCTTCTGTGGAATGAGGGTCAGTGGGTGGCTCTTTCTAGGACAACAATTCAAAAGAGTCAATATTGCTGTGGCAACAGATATTTGTCACAACCTATCTGAGATGTTCCATGGGGCAGAGCAGATTTATGCACATATCAATGAGTTGGCACATGTATATAATTTGTTCAGTTGGGACAGATGGGTATTCAGTTGGATGTTCATCCAAGCAGGGTGTATTCTATCCACATGCGTTGCTGTGAATGGAATCTGCATTCCAGTTATCACCCTAACCCCCTTCACTTGTAAGTAGTCACATGTTTAGCAGTTTGTTTATATAATGTGAAGACTTCATTCATGTGTCACACTATTCATTTGATCTTTAACAATGTTCTATTTGTTAAATCCATTGCCCAACACTGTACCAGAAGAGAAATATATATTATAAAGGACTCAACAATCAGTGTGAATTAAGGACTTTTTATTTAATTTTTTAATACTTCCTCTCTAGAATACTTGCTCGAGGAGGTTCACAAAATAGCAATGATAAGGATTTCATACCACATTACTTATATGTACTGCATCTGTTTTGTACAGACTGTTTATTTCCAAGAAAATTTAGATGCAGAACAGATATTTTTTATGAAGTCCATTTTTTTAATATTAGTTTTCATTCAAGATTGTTTTTTTTTAATCTAGCACATTAAATTTGCAGTTACTTTTCTAAATCCTTCATGACCAATAAAAAACAAGATGCATAAAAAGACTCTCTGGATCCAGATTAGTTTAGAACAGGGGTAGGGAACCTGCGGCTCGAGAGCCGCATGCGGCTCTTCTGCCCTTGCACTGCGGCTCCACGAGCCAAGCCGCCGGCCTCATCCTTGCCCACCCTGCAGGCAGCAGGGCAGGTGCACCAACTGCCCACTGCCGGCTGGGCTGCGCCATGGGCTTCCCCTCTCGCCCGCCCCGTTGGAGCGGGGCGGGCGCTTTTCCGGTGGCTGGCGAGGCTGAGCTGCTGGCCCCATCCTTGCCTGCCCTGCAGGCAGCAGGGTGGACGCATCCATGCGCTTCTCAGAATGAGCAGAGTAAAAGGTAAAAAACCCCAATATATACAGTGTCATCTTTATTTTAAATGTCAAAAATTATTTGCGGCTCCAAGTGTTTCTTTTCCCGTGGAAAACGGGTCCAAATGGCTCTTTGAGTGTTAAAGGTTCCCTACCCCTGGTTTAGAATATCAAGCACTGGCTGGCAGAAGCTACTTTCCAGGCTCTGCTTCACAATCCAAAATATACATCCAAAACTTTACCAGGTCAAGGACGGTGGATTCCACTTTATGGGGAAGGAGTTGGGATTTTATTCTTGTTTACTTTTCTACATTGGTCGATTCTTCACGGGCAAATTATCTCGTGATACTCAGGACAAAAATCATGGTTTGGGCAAGGACTCCCCATGGCTTAAGTGCCCAACTCAGCTTCATCCCAGTTCTGGCATGCGCTCTGCCCCTTATCACGTATTTTTTAAAAATCAGCAAAGAAGTGCAGCTTTCTGAAAAACACACACTGAAGCCAGTTTGCGGGGGTGATTCAGGGGACAGAGTCAGCTTATTTTTCCCACCCTAGGGAGTGATGTGGAGCCTTCCAACCAATCAGAGTGCAGTGGGTTGTGTGCAGAGTGTGCGCACCTTTTTTTGTGCACTCATCGGGACTATGGAGAAACGCTTCTGCGAAGAGGGGAACAGCAAACGTGCACATGTGTGTAGCAAGGACTGGTTGACAAATGAATAACAAAGCTGCGCATCTACAAAGCTGTGTGTGAAAAACAAGCCAAGGGTAGAGTATTGTTCCCGCTCCAACACAATAGCCAATCAGAAGAAAGCAGCTAAAATGCAGAGGCAGGGAAATTCTGCCTATGCATCTATGTAGCTGCGCACAAAAAAGTTTTTAAAAAGATACCGCCCAACACAACACATCAGCCAATCAGGATAAGGAAGAAAAGATCCACTGAGCAGATCGCACATTTGTGGGGAGTGTTGCATTGCTTGAAACTGTGATAGACTTTTAGGTCCTCATTAGTTGCATGCTGCAGTGGAGAGGGAGAAGCCGCAATAAAAGGGTGCTGTATTTTTTTGGAACCAGGGTGTATCTGGCTTAATTTCTCAGTGGGAAATCCACCATTATTATTTTAACCCACCTTGGGCCATGGGAGAAGATGGAATGTATACATTTAAACAAATAAATGAAATGAAACTATAAATGTATTGCTTTGCATTGAGATAGTCTGGAAGTTTGTTCTGCCAGTGCCTGGTCAAATAAAAGGAAGTATATTATGTACATTTAGTGCATTAAAATGTCCTAAATAAATGTGCTTATGAACAGAGTGGTGAATTTAATCCACATTCCTGATCTTGGAGCAAGATTAGGGTGGTTCAAACTGCTTATTTAGTCATAGGCACCAGCCAAGCCTCAGGCCATTCCGGCGTGGGCCACCAACAGCACCTCAGGGACTGTAAAAACACTGCCCCTGAGGCACTGTTTGCACAGCTGCCGCGCTGTGCTTTCCCCCCAAAACAGCGGGCGAGTCTTTTGGAAAATGGCTTCTTCCCGCCGGTGCTGTGTGAAGCTCACTGGTGTGAGGGCGCCACTTTTAAGTGCTTCCGGTTTGTTTTGTTTACCTATCTTTTCTCCCTGCAAAGCTCTGGAGGGCGAGAGGGACACACCCATGCTGCCCTCTGGCCCCCAAGGGTCAGAGGGCAGTATGGACATGTCCCTTCTTCCATCAAGAGCTTCACAGGGAGAAAAGGTAGGTAAACAAAACAAACTGGAAGCGGCTCTGTGTGGAGCCACCCCTGCGGCCCGCAGCAGTGTCAGGACCACCCAAACGGGACCGTGTGATCGGTCCCGAGGCTCCACCAGCATAAATTATGCCAGTGGCCAGCTGCTTCTTCTGGTTGTGTGGAAATGACCTCAGATCAGAATTGTTGTGACCTATTATCTATATAATGGATTTTGTTTTATGTCATTTTAGTGTTGCTTGCTTTGGAAGCTGTTTTTCATCTCCAGGAAGTGCTTGCACAGTTCAATACTTAAAAAAAATCATTCCTACAAATGGCCTCTCTGGTTCCATTTGCACTCCATTCAGTTAGAAATCAATCCATGGTAGAGAAGATAAAAGCCAGTTTATACTATAAGGGATCTTGTTCTTGTCATGCCATTCCCATGAAATCAGATCATATCTATTCCCATGCTCTGAATCTTTGAGGAATAACTAATTGTGGAGTATATATCCATACTGTGCATTTTTGGATAAATAATATTTCAACTTTATTGTCATTTTTTAAAATTTGCAGCTGCAGCAGCAGCAGATATGGCCTACCATCACATCAGGCCTCCCATAGGCTATTCAATCCCTAAACCCATATCATCATTGTTAATGAGGGGCTGGAATGCATGTCCAGAGGTAAGTTATTCCACTTAATTTCCTGTGCAATTAATTGGATCTGAAGGTTCTGTTCTATTAACAGAGTAGCCCAACTCCAATGCAAGAAGAAGGCTTCTGCTGGCCCAAGGAGACTGTTACCAGCAAAACACACCTCTTTGCTGGAGTGAAGCTCTTTGCACTGGCAGAAGGCCCTGAGTATTGGAAGAAAATTCCATTGCTAGCAGAACAGATTTTGGGCTCCAAGCAACAGGGTTCTGATAGAAAACACAAAACAAAAAGTGCCTACTTGCTTGTTTCAATCTGAACATATTGTTACTTACCATTGAGTGAAATACAGTTTCTAGTGAATGTGAAAAAGCTATGCTACTGCTTTTAGTCAAGAGACACTTTGGTCCTAATGAAACCTGAGATTGAGTATTTCCTCAAATGCCACATAAACAGTTAATACCTACCCCATTGGTTGAAACTTTTTTCTCATAAGAATTAGAAATTCAGTTTAAAGCAGTTTTGTTCAGATATACATGTAACAAAGGTACATGTGTCACAGATGGTTTTATTAATTTAGAATATGGGCCCTCCAATAATTTCAGCTACTGACTTTCTCCAGGGAGAGCAGATGGACCACTGCACTGATTTTCCTGTAATTCTGTACTGAGCAGCTGTTATATACTATGTTGATCACTACCAGGCAAATCGTACAGGATCTACTTGAAATAATAATAGTGACATTCTTCTTGAATGTGAGCAATGCCTTGTAATTTATTGTGCCTGCTGGAGGGTATAATCCTCAGCAGTAGCTCTTTTCCAAATCCTCACTCAAATTGTTGGTGTTTTCTTTTTCCACATGCAAGCAAAGATCCAGGCTACTCCACAGGCATGCAGTTTTGTTTTTGCAAAGGGCTCAGGCCACCATCCAAAATCCCTCTGAGTGATTCTATGCGGGTAAAAGGGTTTTCAGAATGGAACCATAGAGAGAGAGAGAGAGAGAGAGAGAGAGAGAGAGAGAGAGAGAGAGAGAGAGAGAGAGAGAAAGAAAATATCCTGTTCAAAGTGAACATTACCTTTCACAATTTGAGAAGGGAATAATCCATCCCCAATAATTATACACTCTTTTGAAATCATAGCTTTATGTGGCAGAAATTAGCCTCCACAGATTCTGTATCTAATAATAATAGCCATATTAAAGCAGAATCTGCTGCATTCAAGTACTCCAGCCATTTCTAGCCCATTATGTCTTTGAAGAGGAGACAATTAATAGATAAGTTTGCTATATGCCCAGGTCCTGGCTTGTCATTATAATGGATGCAAGAGTGGAATTTTTCTCCAGATCAGAGTGGAGACTGATGTTGTTCATGGTTTTGTTTTTGTATTTTTAAACTATCAGCAAAGTCCATTGAGGGGAAGATGCAATGGGCCCTAGCAAAGGGTGGGAAGGAAGCAGTGGAACTGGGAGAACAGGCATCTCCTCCCATAATGGACTTTTGGGGGGCTATAGCGGCCTCCCCACCCCCTGCTCCAGTGCAAGACTTGTCACCTACCTGATCCTGGGTTTGTGGCTGGAGGGTGGGAGATATCAGAAAGATCTGACTTGGGGTAAGTGGGAAGGAATGAATTGGGGGAAGATGGAAAGAAGTGGGTTGGAGTGGGGGGAGGGTGGGAAAGTGTGGCATGGGTGGGGAGAGAGTGGAATGAGGGGGCTCAGGGTGGGGAGAGGCTGGAATGGGGAGGCTTGGGGGAAGGAAGAGTTGGAAGGTGATGCTTGGGGTGCTGGAGGGTAGAAAGGGGAGGCTTGGGGGTAGAAGGATGGAATGGGGATCCTTGGGTGTGGGAGGGTTAGAAGGTGTAGTTTGGGCATGGGGAGAGTTGTAAGGTGTGGCTTGGGATGCAGGAAGAGTTGGAAGCTATTGAAGGAGGGTGGGAAGGTGAGGATTGAGGGAGGGTGAGGGAGGAATGGGGGTGGTTGGGATGGGGAGAGCTAGGTCTGGGCCCCGTGGAGCAGTGGGTGCTGAGGCCCCACTGCTCCAGCTGCTGAGGCTGTTTAGGTGGGGGAAAACAGGAGGGCTTAAACAGAGCTGGGGAGAAGTGGGTGGCCAGGTGCCACTGCTCCATGGCCTGGGGGCAGGCTGTTGGGGTGGGGAGGAGGCAGGGGGCTTTTAAGGGCCCTGGGAGCAGCAGGTGCTGTTGGGGTGGGGGAAGCAGGAGGCATTGTGCCAGTCTAAGGAGCAGCAGGCAGCCAGACACTGCTGCTCCATGGCCCAGAAGCAGCCTATTGGCATTGGGGGAGGAAGGCAGAAGGCAGAAAGAAGGCAGAAGGCATTCTGCCGGGCCAGGGAACAGTGGGCAGCAAGGCGCCCAGGAATGGCCTGTTGGGGTTGAAGCGCCACTGTTCTGCAGGTGACCTGTGGGGTGGAGGGAGGCAGGAGGGCTTCTTCAGGCCTGGGGAGCAGTGGACAGTTGGGATGGGAGAGAGGTGGAAGGGCTTATGTGGGTCTGCGTAGCAGCAAGCGCTAAGACATCACTGCTCTGCTGCCCAGGATGGGGTTCTGGGGCATTTTCCTCGGTTAGGGGAAGGCATGCGAGGGAGGGGATGGAATGTTACCCACAAATGGGTGAGCAGGACTTACTTCATGATTGGTGAATGGTTCGTCGTCACGACATTCCATCCAGTGGTGGGATCCAAAAATTTTAATAACAGGTTCCGATGGTGGTGGGATTCAAAAAGTGGCGCCACCGCACACACGCACCTCCAGTCCCTATTGGACAGGAAGGTTGCTTTAGTAACCCCTTCTCAGCACTCAGAAAAAATTATTAACCACTTCTAGAGAAGTGGTGAGAACTGGTTGGATCCCAACTCTGATTCCATCCCTTAGCCTCTTATTGGTTAGGATTTTTGAGAGAGTATTTTGTGATTTCCATTGTGACATATGGGTTGGTTGACTGGCCCGAGCCATCTGTTTTGCTATTTTATAACTTTTACATGACACATCTTGTTCTCTTTGTGCTATATTCATGGTACATTGTTACACGTATCATATGGAATACAGTTCAGGTAGTAGGAGTTTGAGCAGAGTCAGGTTTTTGGACTAGATTTTATTTCAATGGGCCTTAGCACTTTTATTTCAATGGTTGCCATGACACCTAGGAATACCATTGCAGCGCCTACTATTTCAGCAGTGATTTTATTGTAATACCTGTTGACAATCTTCAGTTTGTACAAAAATATGAAGCTTACTTATCATTTCACATCAAAATAAGTCTCACTGTATGATATAAAAATTCAGGTGCATAAAGTTGTTGTCATTTCTTGCTTTAAATTCTAACTGTACACCCTTCTGTGGTTGTAGATGAATTCATGTCCTCATCAAATGCTTTCTATACTTGTTCCAATATTTAGGTCAATTAAAATTAATCGTGAAGTGAAGTGAATGAGAACTCCTGTATTTACATAAGTGTCACAACATTTGTGTCTGAGGAAACTGGAAAGAGGCTGGGATTAGGCTTTGTGTAGCAATAATTAGATAATATGGTCATTAAAATATGAAACCCTGAAAGCTGAAAAATGAGTTTGACACCTAAATTTGGGGGGCTATCTTCTCAAGGCAAAGAAAAATTGGCAAGGCTTGTCTTTGAAGGCCTTCCAGACTGGTTTCTAGCAGTCAGCTACATCATGGATTAAAGGTAAAGTGTACAAAGCCTTATACAAAGTACAGAGCTGATACATACTCAGTCTTTCCACCTACATTCCACTTTATTTTATTCTTTCTGGCTTGGATTGGTAGGGTTGCAAACCTTCATGTGGTGGCTGGAGTTCACCTGGGATTATAACTAATTATAACTGATTATAACTTTGAAGTCCCTCCCCTCCTCTAAACCTAACTCCACACCTCTCAGGTTCCGTCCCAAAACTCCTGATATGTCCCAACCCATAGCTGGCAGCCAGATTGAACATTCTTCAAGTTACCCTTTGGCGGTAGTATGAT